>NC_082683.1:170588024-170913004 GCF_949987515.2 Delphinus delphis
GGAGATCAGCTCGGTGCTTTGTGACCACCTAGGGGGGTGGGATAGGGAGGGTGGGAGGGAGAAGCAAGGAGGAGGAGATATGGGGATGTATGTATATGTATAACTGATTCACTTTGTTATAAAGCAGAAACTAACACATCATTGTAAAGCAATTATACTCCAATAAAGATGTTTAAAAAAAAAATGTCCAAAGAAAGATTGCTACCTTCATAGCAGCTTTATTCCTAATATCTCCAATCCGGAAATAAACCAAATGTCTACCAACAGATGAATGGAGAAACAAATTCTGGAATATTACTTCAATGGAATACCACTCAACAATAAAAAGGGATGAACCACTGATACACTCAACAACATGGATGAATCTCAAAAGCATTCTGTAGAATGAAAGAAGCCAGAGACAGAAGAACACACACTAACTACATAACTCCACTCATGAAATTCTAGACAAAAGAAATCTAATCTATGCTGACAAAAAGCCTAAACTGCTGTGTAAGCAATGTCCTCTATCCTGAACATATGCTTCCTTTTGGGAATCTGGAATCTTGGTACAGGCTAGGCAGAGGGTACTTAAGTGACTAGCCTCTAGTAATAACCTTGGGTACCAAGTCTCCAGTGAGCTTCTTCCCTGGCAGACATCTCACAAGTTTGTCACAATTCACTGCTGGAGGATTAAGCATGTCCTATGAGATACCACTGGAAGGGAACTCTTGAAAGCTTGTACCTGGTGTCCACTGAACTTCACCCCATGTGTCTTTTCCCTTGCCAATTTTGCTTTGCATGCTTTCACTGTAATAAACCATAGCTCTAAGTACCTCTAGGTGCTGAGTCCTCTAAGTCCTCCTAGCAAATCACTGAACCTGGGAATGATCTTGAGGACCAGACACAGATATAGAGGAATGAAGTCCAAGGACTGAGCCCTGGGGCATGCCAAGATTTTGAAATTAGGCAAATAAGGAAGAATTATCAAAAGGAACTGAGAAGAAACAAAGAGCTATAATAAAAATCAAGGGGCTTCCCTGGTGGCACAGTAGTTGAGAGTCCACCTGCCGATGCAGGGGACACAGGTTCGTGCCCCGGTCCGGGAGGACGCCACATGCCGCGGAGCGGCTGGGCCCGTGAGCCATGGCCACTGAGCCTGCACGTCCGGAGCCTGTGCTCCGCAACGGGAGAGGCCACAGCAGTGAGAGGCCCGCGTAACACAAAAAAAAAAATAAAAAAAAAAAATAAAGACAATAAGGTGTCCTAGAAGCCAAAGAAAGAAAGTCTTCAAATGGAAAAGAGTAATCAACTATATCAAATATTATCAAATGACAGTTCTAACCAGATGAAGACTATGAATTGATCCTAGGATATAGCAGAGTACAGATCATGGGTCACACTAACAAGAACAGTTTTATAGAGTGGTTGGGGGCATAATTAGAGCAACTTCTAAAGAGAAGAGGAGGATATAGAAACAAGATCAGATAACTACTCTCTCTTGCTTTAAGAGGAACAGAAAAATGAAGTAAAAACTGGAAGAGAACATAGGGTAGTTTTTGCTGTTGATTTTAAGGCAGAATTAAAGCACAGCTGTATGATGATGGAAATGATCCAACAGAGTGGAATAACTTCTAGAGCAATGTCTCCAGTAGGTAGAAGGAAATAGGACATAGTACACAGCTGGATATAAGGAGCTGGCCTTAGGTAAGATCAGAGACAATTTAATCACAGTAATAAATGTGATAATAGATTATATGAGCACAGATACACGTAGATGGGCAGATATGATTGAAGGAATTTAGGAAAAGTCTCTCCTGGTTTTCTCTATTCTCTCAATGAGAATGACAAGATGTTGGAAGTTTAAGGAAAAAGAAAAAGGTATGAAACAGTCATCTAGGAGAGTGGCAGAACTGACAGGGGTAATGTAGTAGGATTTCTGGGTAGCCTTTAAAGGCCCACTTGAGAGTAGAGGCCACGGACTGAGACTATTGTTTTGTGTGCATATGCATTTCTTTTTCCTCACCGCCTTTAATATTCAGGGGGAAAGGTCGATTTGGCCAGGGATGTGGTTTCTCCAGGTAGGTAAGGCAAAGGGAAAGATACAAGAAAACTGAGGCTCTATGCTAGAGTGATTATAATGATGGAATCCAAGCCTATAAAAAGGGAAGTAGTGAGTGAAGATCCCAGTGGAGTTAAAGAATTTTTGAGTTGGAAAATCAGAGTTAGTAATTTCAAAGGCATGAAGGATAGTAACCTAGAGGGCAGCTGAGGACTACATCAAGCGTAAATGCAGATGGTATGAGATTCGAAATGTGGGCAGGCGCGGGGACTGGGGGAGTAGCTGGGAGAGAAGGGAAGGAAAATGGCCTAGAACAATGATTCTCTTTAAGTATAATCTAGGAATCCTTGGTCTCCGAGAACCCTCTGGAAGTCTGAAGTCAAGACTATTTTCATGGTGATATTAAAGCACTACTTGCCTTTTTTTTAACAAATTCTCATTATCTCAAGAATGTACAGAGGAGTTTTCCAGAGGCTACATGACATGTGATGAGGTCACCATTTAGACAATGGCATCTGCATATGTGTTCTTACATTCTCTAGAATGGTTTATGATGGTAGACTGGGGTATAACTAAGTTTCCCAAGACTAACTTAGTCTGGCCTAAATACTTCCACTATGCTTTTATTAGTCATCTTCAGTTACATCTGCTATAATTATTTTAAAATACAAGTTTTCCTTGTGCCTACAAAGAAACACAAGAAGTACACTTTGTTGTTTTGCAATATTAGTTTTTAAAATGTTCTGAAAACCTTTCTTAATTTTTAAATTTTACCTAAAACTGTTTAAAATATTTTATTCTAAAATAAATTATTTTTAATGTAGTTTTCTTATACTTAACTTGCCTTTCAATCCATAGCTGCACCATCTAAATCTAACAGTGCTGGCAAAGATACATATGACATAGTAGAGTTCTTTGATTCAAGGAAGGGAGGACTCTAAAACAAACTGAGCAAAACTGTATATAAAAATTTTAAATAACAAAAGTAATCTTTCCTTCAACTATATAGATATTAATAACTTGCTTTATTGTGCCTATGCAACAGAACAATTTTGAACAGTATTATAAAGCCAGCTGTGGGTTCCTTGAGACCAAATACTCAGAGTTTAAAGAAATATTTTAAATGAAGATGGAAAAAGTGTTTTAAAAGCCACAAATTGTTACAGATTTTCAAACTAGATATGAAAAAGCCACTGAATCATCCTACAGGGTAAGTTATGGCATTGCACTGGCTAGAGGAGGGCACACAATCACTGGGAGACTAAGAAAGCTAGGACAGATGGCGATGGTGAAAGCCTGCCAGATGAAATGTCAGTAAAAGAAACCACAACACTGGCACTTTTCAATGACACAGTAAGTCCTCGAATTAAAGACTGGTGCAGACAGTAGGCTGTCTGCAAAACTGCATTTTTGTCTTACAAAAACGAATACACAGATGTGGCTGGACCTGGTGTTTTGTTTCTGTGCATCCAGTATCAGTACCAGCCAGTCATCAGAGATCTTCTACCTGAGTATCGGCCACAAACACACATGGTGTTGAAATATTCAGAGTGTTGAAAACGTATGACTATCACACTTTATCCTAGAACATTCCTGTTGATCTTTGCACTAATGGTGCAAAGCAATGTTGGGTAAAAAGAGCGAGCACCTTAGCATGAATCAAAGCAGTGGCAGTAAACTGTACTGGTAGTGATTCAATTCCTCTCTGGCGCACACTTTCAATGGAAGAAAACAAGGCCAGCTGAACTTAAGAATTTCCTGGATGAAGCAATCTGTGTAAGAGTATGTACTGACTAAGTCTCAATTTTGAGTGTGTGTCTTCTGAATATTCCGTGTGACTAAGTACCATGACTGTGTCGAGGAGAAGCATCTTCCCAATTGCTGGAGCTGAGAGGAAACCAGCTGCTCTTCTCTTAGCGTACCATTTTCATGTGAAAGCATGACTAACAAACTATGGTAATTCAGATTTGGTTATTTGGTAAACTTTCCTAAAAAGGGAGAAAAGTGGACCTGTTACTTTAATGATACAAACTCAGTGTTTCAAGTGAATATCAGAATTCTGGAAAGCGTTTATCTGCCACAGCGAGCATGACAACTTCCTAACACAACAGAGTTCAGAGGTGTGATCAGTGGTTATAGTAAAAAAATGTGATTTTTTTTTTTTTTTTTTTTTACTCTATTGTACAATGAAAGGTATCAACACTTGGAAGATTTACATGACTCAGAATAAACCAACACTTTCCAAATGACCAATGCATCATGTTATAAAATTATGTAAGGACAAAAGATCCATTCAAAGTACAAAACAGATTGATGGATTTTAATTTAACAGAGTATGATCTGTATGAACAGAGTTCATCGATATCATTTCAAAATTTGGGGACAGAAGCAAACACTATCCACAATTATCTGAAAAGACTATATAAAAATATGTTTTTTTTCAACTATGTATCTGTGTGAAGCCAAATTCTCTTCATGTAGTTCAACCAGAGTAACAAAACGTAGCAGACTGAAAGCAGAAATAAGTATCAGAATTCAATAAAACATTAAAGAGGTTTACAAAATTGTAAACCATTGCCACTCTTCCCACAAAAGTTTTTGGAAATATAGTTATTCTTCATTAAAAATGTTATTCGGGGGCTTCCCTGGTGGCGCAGTGGTTGAGAGTCCACCTGCCGATGCAGGGGACACGGGTTCGTGCCCCAGTCCGGGAGGATCCCACATGCCGCGGAGCGGCTGGGCCCGTGAGCCATGGCCACTGAGCCTGCGCATCCAGAACCTGTGCTCCGCAACAGGATAGGCCACAACAGTGAGAGGCCCGCGTACCGCAAAAAAAAAAAGTGTCATTCATGTTACCATGCAATGGGCTTATTTATGTTATATTTTTAATTAATAAGCAGTTATTAAAATTTCAGTTTTAATTCCTATTATGGTAAATATCATTAGATAAAACCTATACAAACAAAAACTCTTAATGGTCCTGAACTAGAATGTCAAGTGAAATTTAGAAGAGATTTAAAAGCTTGAGAAAGTTATTCACCCAATCTTCAGGCCCAGTGGTATGAAAGAGGTGGAGAGAAAGCAGCCACCACTAAACAGGATTCAGGAAAAGCACATTCTTATAGAGCAGTCAGGTTTCAGTTTTCTTCCCTCCTTACCAGATCATTCCTCTCACATTGAGCAGCCCTGTATATTACTGGACCCTGAAAATAAGATGCAGCAGCTCTAGCTAACTAATATCTAGTCCAATAACCAGTTCTAATATTTATGGGCAATCCCTCTTAAACTTCAGAATATTACGTGTCACAGCGTACACAAGATTTTTCCTACCAATTTCACTTCCACTTCCTCCATCTTGGACACTCCATAAGATGATGCTACTCTCTGAGGCAACGGCGACCATTTTGTCTTTGTCTCCATGTGGACCTCCAACCACTTTTGCATTTAGAGCGACTCGTTCAATAGTCCAATCCAAATATGGGCTTGTAAACACTTGCTGCCATCCTGAAGATTCTTTGATTCTGTTAAACAAGAACAGACACATAAGTGAGACTCAGCAGCACTTAAGCAAAAAAACACAAATCAATGTTCCAAAATAACTTGAGTCACAGCTATTTATCTACCTTTATATTTATTAAATATAAAATTTTGTCGATCTATATCCTCTACAAAGCCAGATTACTCCTGAGGTACCTTATATTTACATACATAGAACATATAAACCACTTAAAAGGAGCCTAGAGTTCTATACTTCTCCAAAGAATAATTTAGCCAAGTCCTTCAAATTGTAAAAACTTTAGTAATTTTAAGAAAAAAAAGGTAGTACCTTTCACTTTTCTACACAAAAATTTGGTACTGTGATTATCTATGGATAGAAATAGTCAACAAAAATCAGAGTTTCAGGCTAATTATTATTCCTTTCAGTTACTGATCAGTTATTGTTACTCTTATTAACTGAAACTCAACCAATCGTTTTTTTTTGAAACTTCAGATGACAGTCTATTCATGGAAACTAAGATAATGGAGTGATCTGGTATACGATGTAGACTCCAACACCTTGGCACAATCAAGTGAATAAAATGTGGGGCTTTGGAAACCATTCTCTGAGGACTGGATTTTAAAGGTTTTATTCTAAATGTAAAGACTTATTATCATGATGCAGATTTGCAGTTGACTGAATAAAAATGCTTTAATATTTAACTTCTGATAAACACACCTGTAAATTTTTAATAATTTTTTCTGTTCTAACTGAATTTAAGTTTTTCAGACATGTATTCTCTGTGATTATACAGTAAGTCTTCATACACTTAAAACCTACAGTTAAGCAATCATGACAATAAATGACCTGAACTTTAACTATGGAGTATCTAGTTTTTAAGTTATACCAAACAAGTGATACAAACAAAATTGTAAAGATTCTCTTTGCCTTACCTAAAGAGAACAAATAAATGTGAAGAAAATAAGTGCCCCTTTATATACTACATGACATATTCACCACAAAAATCAAACTTTAGTATTCATAAATGATGATCACCTAACCTAAAATCACTTTAGCTTCATTTTTGTTTAAAAATGCACAATAAATATAACTATAATTCACAAAAATATGCAATTCAATCTTCTTATTAATTTCAAGAACTAATGATTTGCTTAAACTTAAAAGCAATACACAGAAATATGTATTATTTTTTCCTAGGCAATGGATGGTTTGTAATTACCCACTTCAGCCACCAGATGGGATTCATGTGTTGAAACACACAAATGGAAATAATTATCTAATAAACTCTAAATACTGACAAACATTGAGAAATGAAATAGAGATGGCTCTTAGGAACTGTCAGACTGGACACAAAGCAACAATTGCCAGCACTTCAAGAATAATGATAATATGCTGCTATGTGGATGCAGACATATACTAGGCTCATACACTGTTCAAGAAAGAGATGCTGTATCTATTTAATGAGGTGAATGATGTAATCTTGTGATCATTAATTGAGGAATATAAATAATAAAGCTAAATACGATCTAATCTTTTTAAAAATAATAAAACTAAATACGATCTAATCTTTTACAAAGAGTGTACTTCTAAATAATTTTTCTCTAGAAAAATTAGGGGATTATAAAATAAAGAGATGCCAAAAAAGAGTAAAACAATCAGGACAACATATTTGAGAGGGATTATAACAATTACATAATTTAACTCAATAAGATATGTGAATTTACTTCTATTTTTAAGTTAAAATTAAGTACAAAGAAAAAGCAATATTTGCTCTATAATTTTCCATACATGTAATACAAAATTTCACGTAAGTAAAACAAGACAGAACAAGCTCAATTGATATTATAGCACTCCATCTCCTTACTGCTGCCTAGTAAACCAATGCTCTGAAGTCGGAAAAGCTATGCAAAGAATATGGTTATCTTCCACATTACAATCTCAAAGAAAGAGAGTGGAGGGGACATGCCTTACAAGATTTTGAAATTTACTATAAGCATGCTGAACCGCAAATTGTATGACAATAGATATATATGTCAAAGAACCTAAGTGTCTAAAATGGCAATAAGAACATACATACCAACAATTACCTTAGATGTAAATGGATTAAATGCTCCAAACAAAAACACAGACTGGCTGAATGGATACAAAACAAGACCCATATATATCCTGTCAACAAGAGACCCACTTCAGATCTAGGAACACATTAGGACTGAAACTGAGGGGATAAAAAAGGTATTCCATGCAAATGGACATCAAAAGAAACCTGGCGTAGTAATACTAGTATCACACAAAATAGACTTTAAAATGAAGACTGTTACAAGAGTTAAAGAAGGACACTGCAAAATGATCAAGGGATCAATCCAAGAAGATATAACAATTGTAAATACATATGCACACAACATAGGAGTACCTCAATATATAAGGCAGATGTTAACACCATGAAAGGAGAAATTGACAGTAACATAATAATAGTGGGGACTTTAACACCCCACTTACATCAACGGACAGATCATCCAGACAGAAAATCAATAAGGAAACACAGGCCTTAAATGACACATTAGAACACATGGACTTAATTGATATTTATGGAACATGCCATCCGAAAGCAGCAGAATACACATTCTTCTCAAGTACACATGGAACATTCTCCAGGACAGATCACATGCTTGGTGACAAAGCAAGCCTCAGTAAATTTAAGAAAACTGAAATCATATCAAGCATCTTTTTCTGACCACGCTATAAGGTTAGAAATCAATTAACAAAGAACAAAACTGTAAAAAAACCCGCAAACATGTGGAGGCTAAACAATATGCTACTAAACAACCAATGGATCACTGAAGATATCAAGGAGGAAATAAAAAAAATACCTAGAGACAAATGACAATGAAAAGATGACAATCCAAAACCGATGGGACACAGCAAAAGCAGCTCTAAGAAGGAAGTTTATAGCAATACATCTTACCTCAGGAAACAAGAAAAATCTCAAATAAATAACTTAACCTTACACCTAAAGTAGTACGAGAAAGAAGAACAAACAAAACCCAAAGTTAATAGAAGGAAAGAAATCATAAAGATCAGAGCAGAAATAAATGAAATAGAGACAAAGAAAACAACAGCAAAGATCAATGAAACTAAAAGCTAGTTCTATGAAAAGATAAACAAAACTGATAAACCTTTAGCCAGACTCATCAAGAAAAAAAAGAGGGCTCAAATCAATACAATTAGAAATGAAAAAGAAGTTACAACTTACACCACAGAAATACAAAGGATCACAAGAGACTACTACAAGCAACTATATGCCAATAAAATGGACAACCTAGAAGAAATGGACAAATTCTTAGAAAGGTACAACATACAACCTTCCAAGACTGAGCCAGGAAGAAACAAAAAATAAGAACAGACCAATCACAAATACTGAAATTGGAACTGTGATTAAAAAACTTCCAACGAAAATCCAGAACCAGACGGCTTCACAGGCGAATTCTATCAAAATTTAGAGAAGAGTTAACACCTAGCCTTCTGAAACTCTTCCAAAAAATTGCAGAGGAAGGAACACTCCCAAACTCATTCTACGAGGCCACCATCACCTTGATACCAAAACCAGACAAAGATAAAACAAATAAAGAACATTACAGGCCAGTATCACTGATGAACACAGACACAAAAATCCTCAACACAATACTAGCAAACCAAATCCAACAATACATTAAAAGGATCATACACCATAAGTTAAGTGGGATTTATCACAGGGATGCAAGGATTCTCCAATATCTGCAAATCAATCAGTATAATATACCACATTAACAAACTGAAGACTAAAAACCATATGATCACCTCAACAGATGCAGAAAAAGCTTTTGACAAAATTCAACACCCATTTATGATAAAAACTCTCCAGAAAGTGGGCACAGAGAGAACATACTTCAACATGATAAAGGCCCTATATGACAAACCCACAGTTAACATCAGTCTCAACAGTGAGAAGCTGAAAGCATTCCCTCTAAGATCAGGAACAAGACAAGGTTGTCCGCTTTCACCACTTTTATTCAACATAGTTTTGGAAGTCCTAGCCACCACAATCAGAGAAGAAAAAGAAATAAAAGGAACAGAAATTGGAAAAAAAGTAAAACTATCACTGTTTGTAGATGACACAATACTATACATAGAAAATCCTAAAGATGCTACCAGAAAACTACTAGAGCTCATCAATGAATTCAGTAAATTAGCAGGATACAAGATTAATGCACAGAAATCTCATGCATTACTACATACTAACAACGAAAGATCAGAAAGAGAAATTAAGGAAACAATCCCATTTGTCATTGCAACAAAAGGAATAAACCTACCTAAGCAGGCAAAAGACCAGTACTCAGAAAACTATAAAACACTGATGAAAGAAATCAAAGACAATACAAACAGATGGAGAGATATACCATGTTCTTGGATTGGAAGAATCAATATTGTGAAAATGACTATACTACCCAAAGCAATCTACAGATTCAATGCAATCCCTATCAAATTACCACTGACATTTTTCATAGAATTAGAATAAAAATTTTACAATTTGCATGGAAACATGAAAGATCCCAAAAAGCCAAAGCAACCCTGAGAAAGAAAAAATGGAGCTGGAGGAATCAGACTTCCTGACTTCAGACTATACTACAAAGCTGCAGTAATCAAAACCTTATGGTACTGGCACAAAAACAGAAATACACATCAATGGAACAGGATAGAAAGTCCAGAGATAAACCCATACACCTATGGTCACCTAATCTATGACAAAGGAGGCAAGAATACACAATGGAGAAAAGACAGTCTCTTCAATAAGTGGTGCTGGGAAAACTGGACAGTTACATGTAAAAGAATGAAATTAGAACATTCTCTGACACCATACACAAAAACAAACTCAAAATGGATTAAAGACCTAAATTGTAAGGCCAGATACTATAAAAGTCTTAGAAGAAAACATAGGCACAACACTCTAGATATAAATCATAGCAGTATCTTTTTGGATCCATCTCCTAGAGTAATGGAAACAAAAACAAAAATAAACAAATGGGACCTAATTAAACTTAAAAGCTTTTGAACAGCAAAGGAAACGATAATCAAAATGAAAAGACAACCCACAGAATGGGAGAAAATATTTGCAAACAAAGTGACCGACAAGGGATTAATCTCCACAATTTACAAACAGAGCATGCAGCTCTATATAAAAAAAACAAACAACCCAATCAAAAAATCGGCAGAAGATCTAAATAGACATTTCTCCAAAGACATACAGATGGCCAAAAAGCACATGAAAAGATGTTCAACATCACTAATTATCAGAGAAATGCAAATCAAAACTACAGTGAGTTATCCCCTCACACCAATTAGAATGGCCATCATCAATAAATGCTGGAGAGGGTGTGGAGAAAAGGGAACCCCCCTACACCCCTGGTGGGAATGTAAATTGGTACAGCCACTATGGAGAACAGTATGGAGGTTCCTTAAAAAACTGAAAATAGAACTACCATATTGATTCAGCAATCCCACTCTTGGGCATATATCTGGAGAAAACCATAATTTGAAAAGATACATGCACCACAGCGTTCACTGCAGCACTATTTACAATAGCCAAGACATGGAAGCAACCTAAATGTCCACTGACAGAGGAATGGATAAAGATGTGATACTTATATACAAGGGAATATTACTCAGCCATAAAAAAGAGTGAAATAATGCCATTTGTAGCAATATGGATATACCTACAAATTATTAGACTAAGTGAAGTCAGAGAAACTATCATACAATATCACCTATGTGTGGAATCTAAAAAAAAAATAGTAATAATACAAATGAACTTATTTACGAAACAGAAAGAGACTCACAAACTTTGAAAACAAACATGGTTACCAAAGTGGAAACACAGCAGGGGACGGATAAATTAGGAGTTTAGGATTAACATATACACAATACTATATATAAAATAGATAATCAACAAGGACCTACTGTAAAGCATAGGGAACTCTACTCAGTATTCTGTGATGACCTAAATGGGAAAAGAATCTGAAAAAGAATGGATATATGTATGTGTATGACTGAATCAACTCTGCTATATACCTGAAACTAACAGAACATTGTAATCAACTATATTCCAAAATAAAAAAAAAAAAAGACCTGTCTCAGTAGGTGTCTTGTACAAGCTAATTAAAATCCAAACTAGAAGAGTAATATTCACCTCCAAGTTGATGTCTGTCCTATCCATCTGAACTATGGCACTCCTCACCAAATGTGGTAAGCAGAATAATGGCTCCCCAAACATGTCCTCATCCAAACTGCTGAAGCCGGTGAATGTTACCTTATATGGCAAAGGGGCTTCGCAGCTGTGATTAAATTAAAGAGATGGAGGGATTATCCAGTTGCAACCAATGTAATCATAAAGGTCCTTATAAGCAGAGGTAGGAGAGTGGGAGTTAGGGAAGAGATCTGAAGATGCCATGCTGCTGGTTTTAAAGACAGAAAAAGGAACTGTGATCCAAGGAACACAGACGGCCTCTAGAAGCCGGAAAGGGCAAAGAAACAGATTCTCTGCTGGAGCCTCCAAAAGGAACCCAGCCCTGCCAATACCTTGATTTTAGCCCAGCAAGATCTAGTTTGAACTCTTCTGAACTCCAGAACTGAGTGATGATAACTGTGTTGTTTTAAGAAACTAAATGTGTGGTAATTTGTTAGAACAGCAGTAAGAAACTAATACAAGTCACGTATGTTATTTTCTTTTCATAAGTCTCTGCAGCTGAAACTTTGTTGTTCAGTTGATTTGTTTGTTAGATGTTTCCACCCCAGTCCACTCCCTTAGGAATAGAAACCATAGGTGAGGAGGGGTAGCCCTCAGACTGAGCCCACTGCCTGTCCCACCGA
Source organism: Delphinus delphis (assembly GCF_949987515.2). Lineage (NCBI taxonomy): Eukaryota > Metazoa > Chordata > Mammalia > Artiodactyla > Delphinidae > Delphinus > Delphinus delphis. The sequence continues at coordinate 170,600,465 of NC_082683.1, forward strand.
GTCAAAGAATTACTAATAATGTTGTCAAAATTGTTTGACGTTATTAACACCAGAGACCAGGAACACAGCATTTATTCTGATGCATTCTTAGGTATCTTCTGTGTGCCAGGGACATGGGAAGCATTGGGATGGAGAGAGGTATTAACAGCTCCTGACACCCAGATCTCAATACAATCACATGGAGCAACAAGGTAATACTGATTGTAAGATGTTTTTGAGCAATTAAAATGCAAATGGAATAGCAATGTTTGGAAGGCTGTAATTTAAAAGAAAGGCATGGTGGGCACAGTGGTGAAGAGCAGTGGCTTTAGACTCAGGATTTAGTTGAGAATCCTGTCACTTCTTTCCTCAGGATGACCTGGGGTACTTTTTTCTCCAAACTGATTTCCTCACTAGTAAAATGGGGACGATGAGATCCATGCCACAGGTTGTTGGAATAATTAAATGAGAAAATGTATACAAGCGCCTTTAGTGTAATGCCTGGCATAAAATAATACCCCAATAAATCATAACTTAAAAGTCCAATTCATTTCTCAATATTTAGAAGCCATTTTTATGGAACTAGATGGTTTCCCAACCTTTTCTCATCCGGAGCCTCTAGAGCTGAGTTATTATTTGTTTTTTAATTGGAGTAAAATTGCTTTACAATGTTGTGTTAGTTTCTGCTGTACAATGAAGTGAATCAGCTATATGTATACACATATCCCCTGCCTCTTGGACCTCCCTCTCACCCTCCCACCCCACCCATCTAGGTCATCACAGAGCACCAAGCTGAGCACCCTGTGCTATATACAGCAGGTTCCCACTAGCTGTCTATTTTACACATGGTAGTGTATTTATGTAAAACCAAATCTCCCAATTCATCCCACCCTCTCCTTCCCCCTGTGTACACATGTCCGTTCTCTACGTCTACGTCTCTATTCCTGCCCTACAAATAGGTTCATCTGTACCATTTTTCTAGATTCCACATATATGCATTAATATACAGTACTTGTTGTTCTCTTTCTGGCTTACTTCACTCTGTGTGACAGACTCTAGGTCAATTCACATCTCTACAAATGACCTAATTTCGTTCCTTTTTATGGCTGAGTAATATTCCATTGTATATATGTACCGCATCTTCTTTATCCATTCATCTGTCGATGGACATTTAGGTTGTTTCCATGTCCTGGCTATTGTAAACAGTGCTGCAATGAACATTGGGGTACATGTGTCCTTTTGAATTATGGTTTTCTCAGGGTATATGCCTAGTGTTGGGATTACTGGGTCATACGGTAGTTCTATTTTTAGTCTCTTAGGGAACCTCCATACTGTTTTCCACAGTGGCTGCATCAATTTACATTCCCACCAACAGTGTAAGAGGGTTCCCTTTTCTCCACACCCTCTCCAGCATTTACTGTTTGTAGATTTTTTGATGATGGGCATTCTGACCAGTGTGAGGGGATACCTCATAACTCTAGAGCTGAGTTATCTTATTTTGAAGAGCTCTCCCTCCTTCCCACATCTCCCCACTCCTTTCCCCACTCCCAAATCCATAATTTCTGCTCAGTGCTGAAATGATTTGTCACACCAGATTCTGTCAATTAGGGTTTCCCTTTGCCTATTTTCCTTCAAGAGATGGACCCCAGCCAGAGAGAGGGATTTGGAGGTTAGTTAGGAGACCCTCCAACTAAAAACACAACTGTGGTTTGGAGAGGGTACCATACGAAGGCAGAAATATAAGGACACAATGATTCTTTCTTCGTGGTCAAGATGGATGAGCTACGTTATTAGAGCAATTTTGTTTGCCTATGTTGTTGTTCTTTTTTTTGTAAAAACCACACTGTATATCAGCATAAAATCCCTCACTGTTTATTTTCTACTGGACCTTTCTCAATATAACTTTCACTGTTTTCTTTCCAACACCTCCCTGCCAAGTTGATTAGAAAGGCAGTTGATTCTACCTCTCAAAGGTTAAACTGTGAAGTTAAACATATATGCAAGTCTTTCTCTTTAACACATAAAAATGCTTTATCTTGTTTCTCTTCCATCTAACCCAACACACAAAAATACTCAATCTCCTATTCTGAATTCTCAGCAGATAATGAAGGGAATAATAGGAACAAATAGGCCTATGAAACAGAATCAAGAGCCCAGAAATAAACCCAAGCATACGCAGTCATCTAGTATTTGACAAGGGAGCCAAGAATAGTGTCTGGAGAAAAGGCATTTTCTCTTCAATTAATGGTGTGAGGAAAATTAGATATTCACATGTAAAAGAATGAAATTTGACCTGTACCTTACAACACTCACAAAAATAACCTCAAAATGGATTAAAGACTTAAATCTAAGACCTAAAACCATGAAACTCCTAGAAGAAAACATAGGAAAAATGCTCCTTGACATGTGTCTTGGTAATAATTTTTTTTTTGAAAATGACACCTAAAGCACAAGCAACAAAATAAAAAATAAGTGGGACTACATCAAACGAAAAAAGCATCTGCACAGAAAAAGAAACTATCAACAAAGTGAAAAAATAACCTATGGAATAGGAAAAAATATTTGCAAACCATATATCTGATAAGGGGGTCAATATCCAAAAAATATAAAGAACTCATACAACTCAATAGCAAAAAACCAAATAATCCAATTAGAAAATGGTACAAAGGACTTGAATAGACATTTTTCCAAATATATACAAACGGCCAACAGGTACATGAAAAGATGCTCATCATCACTTGTCATCAGGGAGATGCAAATTAAAACCACAGTAAGATATCACTTCACACTTGTCAGAATGGCCATCATCAAAAAGACACGAGATAACAAATGCTGGTGTGGATGGGGAGAAAAGGGAACCCTTGTGCACTGTTGGTGGGACTGTAAACTGGTACAGCCACTATGGAAAACAGTGTAGAGTTTCCTCAAAAATATTAAGTATAGCTCTACCCTATGATCCAGCAATTCCAGTTCTGGGAATATATTCAAAGGAAATGAAAACACAAGTTTGAAAAGATATTTGCACCCCCGTGTTCATAGCAGCATTGTTTACAATAACCAAGACAGGGAAACAATCTAAATGTCCATCAATGGAAAAAAAAAAAAAAGTCTAAAATTAGATTCAAGTATATAAAAATAAATATAAAGCAAGATAAAGGGGGCTTTCATATTCAATGAGAAAGGATGATTTATGTAATAATCAGAACATAATTAGCCACCCACTTGGAAGAAAATAAAACAGATTGCTAAATCTAACACCATATACAAAAAGTAAATTCCACATGGATTAAAGATCTAAAGTGTAATATAACCTCCAAAAGGGAAACAATCTACACAAATACTCTTCATTAATACAAGTGACAGGTTGTAAACTGAGCAAGAAAAAAGAAATATAGAAGTAAAACCTAACAAGGTAGAAAATTAATGAATATAGGTGAAAAATATTTCACTGTGCTACTCTTTCCTTTTTTAAGGTTTTAAATTTATTGATATAAAAAGCTGTGGAAAAACAATTTATTAAAATGATTCCACTTAAAATAATTTGAATATTTTCCTTTCTTCTGAAATCTTTTTATTGGCATTGTGTTGAATGATTTAACTGTACATGAGAAAATCGAATATGTCCTTAATTCTTTCCCTTTGTCACTTTGCATGGGCATATTGCTCTGAAATCAACACTCAGTGAAAGCAAAGAAAAGTCATGGTCAAAAGCAAAAACAAAGAATGGAATATGTAACAGCATCATCTTTCTTACATTAGTCACTCAATGAGTGAAATTTTGTGCAATACCATGTGTCCCTGTCTGGCAAGTCACAATCTTTAGCACTGCTGTGCAGTAACATAAATTATGCTGTTACACCTGGATAACTTGGTATAATCATTATACAACTAACTCCTTTGGAATCCCCTATCAAAAAAATGTACATAATATTTAAACAAACAAAGCAAAATCTAAAATCATTTCTCAATTTAGGTCCATAAGCTGGTAAGTTCAAAACAACACTCTTAAAAAAAAAAAATTCGGGCTTTCCCTGGTGGCGCAGTGGTTGAGAGTCCGCCTGCCGATGCAGGGGACACGGGATCGTGAGCCGGTGAGGGAAGATCCCACGTGCCGCAGAGTGGGCTGGGCCCATGAGCCATGGCCGCTGAGCCTGCGCGTCCGGAGCCTGTGCTCCGCAACAGGAGAGGCCGCAACGGGAGAGGCCACAACAGTGAGAGGCCTGTGTACCGCAAAAAAAAAAAAAAAAAAAAAAAAAAAGAAAGAAAATCCCTTTTTCAAATCAGTCTTGCTTCATATAAAATCATCCCTGAAAGAAATCATCCAAAAAATATTTTTCATACTACTCAATAAATAATATTAAAAATACATATCAATAGAACGTTCTCAAAATGAAAAGTGTGCACCAAATCTCTACTGCAATGAAAATATAAAGTGCAGATTACTGATATGAGGTCTTTTTTTTTCCTTTAACACATATGGCAAATCTCTCATAAACTGAGGGGGTTTTTTCTTTTATTCAATACATCTGGGATCCTTTAAATGTATCTGTAAACTTTAGAAGACATTTTAAATATTTTTAATCTATTGTGGCTACTTTTTCTTAACTAAATTCAATAGTGACAAAATATTTATATGTTTTTTGATATTTTGGCAATTAAATTCAATAGGATCATAGTCTAAGTTAGTATATCCTAACCATTTTTGTTCTTCTACGCCATTTCCTGTCATCAACATTCCTCATTGCATACAGTGATTTTGAACTAATAATCCTACCTTTTTTCCAATTGAAAAAGAGAAATCACTGGTGTACACTTTTCCTTGTTCCCTGTTAGTTACTGAGAATGCAAGAATTAGTAAAACCAAACTACCTCTGTGTAAAGATCACACATTATAGATGTTAAACTACATCACTTCTGCCTACAACTGTCCTGCTTCACCTCGTTCCCAACCATATGGCAGTCATGACCAATGTAGGGTCCTATTCTCCCCTACCGTAGAGTACAGAAGACTCAATCATTATAGACAAAAAACACAGGGCTCACATTAACAATCCTGCCTCATCATTTAATACAATAGTTAAAAGATTCAGAAGCTGGATATACTAAGCAAGAAGATGTAACTTCAAGATATCTCAGTTATATCACAGTTCACACTGTATATGCAATATATAAGACATACTAAGGCTATCAATAATATTTACCGAATTAGTTGTGAGAATAAAAGCAAACTAAATCTAATCAGGAGATACAGAAGTGGGCAAAATATGAAGGAAAAATATTTGATGACTAAAATAAATAGCTCTTAAATCTATAAAAATAAAATCACAATATTAAAAAATACCCCCCAAAATAAAAAGCAAACCATTATTAATTATACAATACCTGTAACACACAGCAAAATGGGCATATGCGGCTACAATCCAGTTGTGATGGCCAGCTACTATTAGTACCTTTCGTGGATCCACAGGAAATCCTGTTGATATTAGCAAAAGAAATCTTTTACGTTCTAAAGAAAGAGTTGGCAAAACTATGACTAACAGGCCAATTCCAGTCCGCTACCTCTTTTGATAAAGAAAGCTTTGCTGGAACACAGCCATTCACATCTGTGCATACATCCTCATCGCTGCTTTCGTGCCACAATGAAAGCTGAGCAGTTCCAACAGAGACCCTTCAGCTCATGAAGCCCAACAGGTTTGCTGTCTGGCCCTTTCCAGAAAAAGTCTGCCAACCTCTGTTCTAAAGATTTAGAGCTAACAGAAGATCATGAACTTTCTAAATAAAAATTATGTTAAGTGAGATTCTTCAAGATATAAATGGTAGATCTAGATTAAAAAGAGATAAAGCAAAAATCACATCTTTAAAAATAATTACTCAATATCATCTAGAACTAAAAACATACGTACTTTTAAAATTTATATACTCTTTGCTTACCTAGCCTAACAGTCTCTTCCCCAGCTCCAGAGATAACAGGCTGTGTACCATTTCCTCGAGCTTCACCTTCTGTAAAATTTAGCCCATTTCTAGAATCAGCAGAGGATCTAGTAGTGTTGTTTATTTTACGACTAGGAATACCTATAAAAGGAAAGAAAAAGCTAAGTTTATTTCTAAGTTCACGTACCAAAAATTTAAAATTTCACATTATGGCTAAGAAACAAACAAATGTGAATTTCATTATAGCCAAAATTTATCTTCCAATATACCAATTTACTGCAAATAATTAACTACCATAGAAAACAAGACGAGATTTTTTAAAAATAAAATTCATTCAACAAATTTGATACTTATGTTATATATATAAAAAGTAAGACTAAGACTTATCATATTATACTCTGTATCTACCTAGCTCTAGGTTACCAAATCAATCAATCACTAACTCATTCATTCTGTCACTAGTCTTCACATTTATGGAACAGTTACTATGCGTTAGGTACTATTTACTAATTTAAACCGCTCTACAGCTGAATTGCCTTATACTTTCAAACATCTCTTATTTGGCAGGAGAGCCTTTTTCAAAATGAAATCTTGTTCAAAAGCCTGCTACAACACAGGTGAAGACCGAACTCTTCTAACTCACTGAAGAGGGGCAGAGATGACCTCACACTCCTCTGCCTGTACACTGCTAAATCTCTAAAAACTCCTGGGGTTCCACAAAGGAGATCAACAACCAATTCTCAAACACGGGAGTCAGCAAATCTGGCCATGGCCAAGTCCAGCCTGATGGCTCTTTACGTAAATAAAGCTGTTATTAGACACAGTCTCACCCATGCATTTCTGTAGCGTTTATGGCAGAGCTGAAGAGTTGCCACAGAGACCTTTTAGCTCACAAACCCATCTGGCCCTTTACAGAAAAAGTTTGGCAAATCCCTACCCTAATACACAGTATGACTTAACTTCTGTTAATATTAAAGTTCTCACTTTTTCTAGATTTACAAAGGAAACTCAATAATCAAGAAACAGATTTTCCTACTCACACATCTGTACTTACTTAATGATAAAAAGACTTAAAAAAAAGAACTAAATAAATAAAGCAGAAGTACCTGGTGGAGGCAAGTAACCATGAAAAAGGACACTGCCACAAGATGAACGCTCCAGTTCTTCACATAAGAGAAGCCTTCTTACTAAAAACATTTCAAAGCAAACTTGTCAAGAGTACATGCAAACACAAAAATAGTACTCCACTTTTATTTTCTCTAGTTAAAGAGGATAAGGAAAGAAAAGGAAAATGTTTAAGTTAAATCAGCTGACAACACCTTTTTACTATGAAAATCCACAAAAAGCAAGCACTGAGTAGTCCATCAAAAATTAGAACCTGATATAAAACAGATTTCATTTGGGCAAGTTTAGTGCTCAAAGGGTCAAATCATAAATATAAAATACTAGAATACATACCTAATGGAGTGATTCCATAAAATTCTGCTTCATGCCTGAGAACATTAATACTCACTCCCCTACAAAGAAACCAATGAATGATGTAAGTCCTCTAACACTGGCAACTCGGATTATCATCTGAAGCAAAAAGAAAAAGTACTAGGTTCTTAATGAACAAAGTCATAGGGCTTTAAAACTTACTTTTTTCCTAAGATCCTTAATTATTTGAAGAAGTATAGATAAAAAAACTGCACACCACCAAGAACGTTTTCTTACTAAAAAAACCATTTATATATAGATGAATTGGATGACTAAATGAGAGATTAGGGCTTTATAGGGTTAATACAAGTAATTATCAGAAGTATCTAATAAGGCAAACAAGAGTGGAAATCATTCCTATGGTATTAATTGCTTTTAACCATAATTTCCATACATATTTTAACCTCCCCAATTATCCTATAAGCTCCCTGCAAGCATGTTCTCCTCTGATCCATGTTTGTATGCCTCATGCAGGGCCTACCACAGTGCTTGTATGTAATTGTTATGCAATCCATATTTATTGAACAAATAAATTCAGATAAATGACTCTTCTCAACAGAAACCCAAAACAAAAGCAAAACAGAAGGCGGAGGAAAACAAAGATCAGCCTTAAGAAGGGCTGTTACCCAGACAAAGATGTTACAAGAAAGTAATATGAAAATAAGAAGTAAAAAAAAAAAAAAATAGAAGCTTAAGAGTTTAAAATGATTCATTTTAGGTTTCAGTTATAATCTGTTCTTACTTTAAAAATATTGCCTGGGCAGAAAAAAGAGGGGACATCACTGCAAATTCCATGAAAATTAAAAGAATAAAGGAATACTATGAACAACTCTATGCCTACAAACTTGATAGCCTAGGTGAAATGCACAATTGCTTGAAAGACACCATCTGCCAGAGCTCACACAAGAAAGACGATCCATCTCAATCGGTCTACATGTATTAAAGAAACTGAATCAACAATAACCTTCCAACACAGAAAGCACCGTGCCCAGGATTCACTGGTGAATGCCACCAGACACTGAAGGAAGAAATTAGACCAATCCTCTACACTCTCTTTCAGAGAAAGAAGCAGAGAGAACACTTCCTAACTCATTTTATAAGGCCCTCACTACTTTAATACCAAAACCAGACAAAGACATTACAAGAAAACTACAGACCAATATCTCTCATGAACACAGATGCAAAAATTCTCAACAAAATATTAGCAAACCGAATCCAACAATGTCTAAAAAGAAATATACACTACAACCAAGTGGGTTTTATCTCAGGTACGCAAGGCTGGTTCAATATTCTAAAATCAATTAATGTAATCTATCACATCAACAGACTCACATGATCATATCAATAGGTGCAAAAAAAGCGTGTGACAAAATCCAACACCCATTCATAGTAAAAAGTCTCAGTAAACTAGGAACAGAGGGGAACTTTCTCAACTTGATAAGACTATTTAAAAAAAAATCCTATAGCTAGCATCATATTTAATGGTAAGAAATTTGAAACTTCCCACTAACATCTGGTTACAAGACAAGGATAGTCCCTCTCACCACTCCTTTTCAACTTCATACTGGAAATCCTTATTTACACAAGTCAAGAAAAGAAAAGAAAAGGCATACAGATTGGGAAGAAATATATAAAACTGATGATCACAGATGACATGATTGTCTATATAGAAAATCCAAAGGAATGGACAAAAAACTCCTGGAACTAATAAGCAATTATAGCAAGGTTGCAGAATACAAGGTTAATGTACAAAAGTCGATTGCTTTTCAATATACCAACGGTGAACAAGAGAAACTTGAAATTAAAAACACAATACCATTTACATTAATACCCCCCAAAAAGAAATACTTAGGTATAAATCTAACAAAATATATACAAAATCTATATGAAGAAAACTACAAAACTCTGACGACTGAAATCAAAGAACTGAAAAAATGGACAGATATTCCTAGTTCATGGACAGGAAGACGTAGTATTGTTAAGACATTAGTTCTTCCCAATTTGATCTGATTCAATGTAATCCTATTCAAAAGTCTAGCTAGTTATTTTATGGATATCAACAAATTGATTATAAAGTTTACATGGAAAGGCAAAAGATCCAGAATAGCCAACACAATACTGAAGGAGAAGAACAAAGTTAGAGCACTACCACTACCCAACTTCAAGCTTTATTATAAAGCTAGAAAAATCAAGATAGCACAGTACTGGTGAAAAGAATCAACAACAGATCAATGGAATAGAACAGAAAGCCCAGAAATAGATCCCATACACATAGTCAACTGATCTATGACAAAGGAGCAAAGGCAAAACAATGGAGTAACAAATGGTGCTGAAACAACTGGACATCTGCATGCAAAAAAAAAGAGAGAGAAATTAGTCTAAACACAGACCTTACACCCTTCACAAAAATTAACTCAAAGGGCTTCCCTGGTGGTGCAGTGGTTGAGAGTCCGCCTGCCGGTGCAGGGGACACGGGTTCGTGCCCCGGTCTGGGAAGATCCCACATGCCGCGGAGCGGCTGGGCCCGTGAGCCATGGCCGCTGAGCCTGCGCGTCCGGAGCCTGTGCTCCGCAACGGGAGAGGCCACAACAGTGAGAGGCCCGCGTACCGCAAAAAAAAAAAAAAAAAAAAAAAAAAAAAAAAATTAACTCAAAATGATTCACAGACCTAAAGGTAAAATGCAAAACTAAAAAGCTCAAAGAAGATAACAGTTAGGAGAAAACCTCAGTGACAGTGGGTATGGTGAAACCTTTTTAGATACAACCAAAAGACATAATCCATGAGAGGAATAAGGATAAGCTAGATTTCATGAAAATTAAAAACTTCTGCTCTACGAAAGACAATGTCAAGGAAATAAGACAAGCCACAGAATGAGAGAAAATATTTGCAGAAGACAAATTTGATAAGGGACTGTTATCCAAAATATACAAAGAACTCTTAAAACTCAACAATAAGGAAACAAATTCAATTAAAAAATGGGCCAAAGACCTTAACCGAGGAAGATACAGAGGTAGCAAATAAGCCTATGAAAAGATGCTCCACATCATATGTCATTAAGCAAATGCAAATTAAAACAATGAGTTTCTACTACACATTAGTTAACATGGCCAAAATCCAGAATCCTAACACCAAATGCTGGCAAGGATGTGAAGCAGTAAGAACTGTCATACATTGCTGGTGGGAAAGCAAAATGCTACAGCCACTCTGAAAGACAGTCTGAGGGCCCTATAAAACTCTTACCATACGATCCAGCAACTGCACTCCTTGGTATTTACCCAAAGGAGTTGAAAACTTACGACCACACGAAAACCTGCACATGGATGGTTTTATAGCAGCTTTATTCCTAACAGCCAAAACTTGGAAGCAACCAAAATGTCCTCTTTAGTAGGTGAGTGGAAAAATAAACTGGTATATTCAGCTAATGAAATATTATCAGCATTAAAAAGAAATAACATGAATAGACATGGAGGAAACTTAATTGCATAATATTAAGTGAAAGAAGCCAATCAGAAAAGGCTACATACTGTGTGATTCCAAATATGACATTCTGGAGAAGGCCAAATTATGGAAATAATACTTTGTACAGTATTATAAAGATGAACACGTGTCATTATACATTTGTGCTAACTCATAAAATGTACAACACCAAGTGAACCAAAGGTAAACTATGGACTTTGGGTGACTATGATGTCAATGTAGGTTCACATCAATCGTAAAAAAAAAAAAAAATGTATCATTCTGGTAAATGATGTTAACAGTGGAGGAGGTTGATAATGAAGGCAGGGGGCACATGGGAAATCTCTGTACCTCCCTCTCAATTTTGTTGTAAACCTGAAACTGCTATTAAAAAAAGAAGTCTTAAAAAACAACAGACAAAAAAAATTCCGTAGGCCTAATGAACACGTGTAATTGCGATATTAAATTGCTTTTATTTGTGAAATTGGTTGTAACTAGTTTAATAAGAACAGTTAAAACTTTCTTATTCTATTTCAAAACTACTTGTGTTAACAGTACAGTAGCACTGGCTAATTATTTGTCTGGGGAAGACAGACAAATATGATAATGATAATACAGTGTGATAAGTGCAATACAAGAATTTTATGCAAAAAACAGAAGTAGAACATAGTATTCTTTTTTCAATTCCTTCCCACCTCCTTTTAGAAGGTACTACTCAGAGAACTTAAGTTTGCTAGGCTTCCCTAAATGAAATAAAGAAGTAAGTTGAAAGAAAAGCAGTGAATACAAATATTTAAACTATTATATTTCTGCCTTTCATGGGTGATTTAGTCGTGGATTAGTCACAAGGACACTGACTAGGAGTAAATTTAGGCTTTAATCAAATGCTAAAAATAATTTTACCCCAAAAGTAAGTAGTTAGTAATATACTTCCCACTTCCACCCCAGGCCAAGAAATAGACAAACAAAAAGCCCCAACAAACTCTTTTATTCATTCAATAAATATCTATTGAGCAGCTACTATACGTGCCATTTTAACAACACTGGGAATACAGCAAGGAACAAACCAAACAAAAAAATCTTTGCTTTCAAGGAGCGCATATTCTAGTAAATATAAGCCCCAAATTATACAATATTATAAAGAAGCAGCTTAAAGAAACAATTAGAATTCTAAAAGGTGTTATCTCAAAAAGTATTAATAAGTCCTTAAGTGAAAGTTCATTAGGAATATATGAAATAAAACAATAAAATACAAATTAGATTGTAGCTTCCATTGTAGATTGTAGACTATGGCAAAGTTAAAGAAATAGTTTAAATGGTCATTCATTTACCCACCGAAGAAAAATATCGCTATGCGTCAAGCACAATGCTCGATCCTACAGGTATACAGTAAACAACTTGTCCTTTTAGAATTTAAAGTCTAATGGAAGATAGACGACTGGGGTAGTGGCAGTACAGGAAACTCTGAACACCTGCATCAGGCAGACACAGCAGGGATCATTGAAATGATCAGAATCAAGCTGAGAGCAGAAAGAGTTGAAAGTGTTGAAGCAACAGAAATGAAGCAGGAGCTAGATTAGAGAGAGCCTTAAGAAACAACAGGAAGTCCAAAATCCTTAGCCATTAATCCAGTAACACGTAAGAGTTGTAAGCAGAGGAATAACCAGATTAGATTTACATTTTCAGAAGTTAATTGTGGCTACAGTGTGAAAAATGAATTGAAGGGATATAAGAATGAAGACAGGCAAATTGGTAAGAAAGCTATCAGAGTAACCCAGAGGAAGGGATGATGGTGGCCTGTATCTATGACAGTTTAATTCTGATGAAACTTTTAAACAAAAATAATCTTGGGGCAGGGAAAAAAACTTTTCTTCATAAAATATACCCAAAACCATACCTTTGAATAAAAAATTTACTTTAAAAAAATACATTTCTCACCTTAAGTCTAGTTCTTTTGTCCGAAGAAAATTTAAAATGGGTGCAAACGCTGCTGGATCTCTATCAATAAATATCTGTAAATAAAGAATTACAAATTTTACTTTCAAATTATAAATTAAACTTCTAACTTTAATATCTGTAACACTAACTTAGGGAACAAAAACTGAATTATTTAAATACTATATTTCCTTGACTCCACTCTTATTAAATTTTAATGTTTCTAAAATTGAAAGGTAGTTATAACCGTGTGCATTTATGTGGTAGTAGTGGTGTCTTTTCTCCACCTGAAAAGCTGTTGTTAGATTGATTATATTTTAAGGTGCAGGAAAAATGGTATCAAGTAAGTCCACTTTCTCATTTCTATTTAATTGATATATTTGGTGAAAGGGACACCAAAGGGAAAATTTTTATCTGAAATATTCTAGAATTCAATAAATACTCTGAAAACATTATGCATGAATAATACTTTCTTACATCATCTGATCACTAATTATTGGTGACAGTGATTGTGATTTACATAATTTGTGATTCATAAGTGAATAATTAAAACAACAATGTACTTTTATAATACACACCAGGCAATCAAGAAAAGTAAAACTGCATACTGCTGTCTAAACTGGAAAACAGTAACACTTTTACATACGACTATCTCAATTTCCTCAAGGGCTGGGTGTAGGGTGAAGGGGAGGGTGACAACAACAAAATTTTTTAAAATAAAAAACACAGCACCACAGAATACATATGGGGAAAATAAAATGCTTAAAAAATATGAAATACATAATTGATAACTTTTTACAGGAGTGTATGCCAACACTATTCTGAACCCATTACAAAAGCTCTGAACACCTTTTAAAGCTTATGTAAGTCAATTACACAGCAGAATGGTAGCAAATAATAAACCTTCTTATATTATAATCAGTTACTATAGACAGTGAATGAAGTTCTTATGGCTTCATAAATTCTTGCTTTTGTTTTTATTAGAATCAATCAGAAGTTGAAGAAAACACCACAGATTTGTAGAGATCTAATTACTGATGTCCTTTTTCTAATCTCACATGGACATATCTACTTGTGCTGCTTTATTCCATCTGCAAATCTCATCACAGCAAATAAACACCTCTGGTCACTTTGTTGCCTCCCAAATGAAAGTCTTACTTGCTTTTGTGAGCCATAGACATTTACTTTACATGCTATTGTTCATATTACAACTGCTTTTTAAATTTACAAACCAATTTTTTTTAACTGAAATTTAATAGTTCTTTACTACCCTCACTCCACCATTGCTGCACAAGTTCATAAGGTTATTCTCCAAAATAAAAAATTGTAGAACTTTTTGCAACATCTTACCAATATTGAAATATTTTAGTATTTACATTCATCTATTTACTGTTCGAGTTTCAATTACTGATTAAAAGAAATATTTCCTCTCTTGACAATGTAAGCTCAGATCCTACAATCTCTCTAATCATGATTACTTAAATTGCTATATGCAGTATTCCCAGTTTCAAGTTCTCTTCTATAATTACAGAAACTCTATTCATGACAAGAAATCAAAATCTTTAAGTACATATACTTTCATTTAGTAGTTATTAAAAGAGTAGTTTCCCTGTCTTCTTAGAGTATAAGGATCAAACATTATAAGCATTTTTTCATCTAATTTAGAACATACATCAACATTGTTATACTCACAGCACCAGTTTCATCTCGAAGTGTTGAAATTCTTCCACTCAGCAAACTAGAAGTCATTAACATTAAGACAGAGTTAGTTTTTAAAATCTGAGTATGAATAAAATGCTCTAAGTCTTTCAAACATCAAAGACCAACACAAATGAATCATCCTATCTCCAAGATAAAATAACAATTTAAAAATTATATTTTAAGAGTTAAGCTTTTGTATTCGATACATAAAAATATTTATTTTTTACTGTTTTAATAAATAATCAACTGTATTTTAAAAAAAGGTACTAAAGAATTATATGAAATACCTGGAAAAAAAGGAATCTGGAATCCACATAAGTGTTTGTCTTGAGGTACTAAACCTGCAATTAAAAAGTAGCTGGTATTATAAGAGAGGACATGATTTGAAATTTCCATGTTAGTTAACTTGCTTTAATACACTGGCTAATGATTTACAAGTTGCTGCATAGCTACAGCTGTATCAATTATATTCATTACTTTTAATATCTTTAAATTTTGCTACTTTCAATTCAGAGTTAAGTTTATTCCAAGAGCTGTCAACAAAATCAAATAATTAATTTGCTTACATATAAAGCTTCCTAAAACACTACTTTCTAGCATGCCAATCTACTGAAGAATCAATAATTAGCGCACCACACCAAGTCTAAAATTCTCAACATAACATACTATCTTCAGGTCACGTTTCATCTCTCCAACACAAACTGGTTTCCCCTCTAATAAGACAGTACTTCTTAATATCCCCAAACAATCCATGCTTACACCACTTCAGAATCTCCATCCCAGCTGCATCAACCTCATGTTCAATTATCTAAGTTCCACCCATCTTTTTTTTCATAAATTTATGTTTTTATTTTTTAATTTATTTTTGGCTGCGTTGGGTCTTCGTTGCTGTGCGGGGCCTCTCTCTAGTTACAGCGAGCGGAGGCTACTCTTCGTTGTGGTGCACGGGCTTCTCATTGCGGTGGCTTCTCTTGTTGCGCAGCATGGGCTCTAGGCGCGCGTGCTCATTAGTTGTGGCTCGCAGGCTCCAGAGCGCAGGCTCAGTAGTTACGGCTCACGGGCTTAGCTGCTCCGCGGCATGTGGGATCTTCCCGGACCATGGCTCAAACTCGTGTCACCTGCACTGCCAGGCGGATTCTTAACCACTGAGTCACCAGGGAAGCCCCGCCCATCTTTCTTGATACCATCCAGGTTCTACCTTCTCTTTAATGGCTTTCCAAATATACTACCCTATACTATCTTTCTGAGCTCACATTAATCCCACTGCACATAATGCATTTAACATTTCCTTTATAGTCTTGGGCTATTCACAACTGTTGCATTCACTCATTCAAAAATCACTCAGTAAACACTGTTTTGAGGTTAACTGCCATTTGATCAAGTCTGCTTATTACCACCAATTTGAGGGGAACTTTATCAAAGCCACGTGTAACAGACCGAGGCAAAACAATCAGTAACAGATGTGAACTGGCATGACAAAGAATTCGATATAGGGCTCATCCAGTCCAGCACTTGATGTCTGAATATTTTCATTTTAAGACTCATCACACTGCACTATGCATTTCTGACTCGCTGCCCCATCACCACGTGTCCTCACACAGAAGAGAGCCCAACAGACCCTTTACTTTCCCTCCACATTCATTTTCTAGCATTACATGACTGTTTTAAAGTAGCTCCTGTGCCCATTAATCAGGCTAAGAAAGGAGCCAGTTTACTCAAGAAAATATGGCAAATTTTCCCAAGCACATTTCTTACCAGAATCTTAAGAAAAAAATGAGAAGTAGATTACAACTAGTTAGAGGAAACTGACTTGGTCAAATCAATAGAAGCAAACCCAGTAAATACGGTAAACTGAAATATCTAAGGATCCACTGCAAAAATGAGTCACTGTGTTTTGGAGGCAATCAAATTAATTCCAAATAAGGATCACTTCTAACTTGTGACCTTTCACATTCACTGCTTATTCAGCAAATTGTTTGCCAAATAACTCAAATTTTGTGTTACTTAGAAAATTACCCAGGTCTGCTTAAAGTCATATTAGCAATTTCAATTAAAATCAGCAGTTCGGGGTGGGTTTAGTAATCTGGAATTTCTGGGCAAAGGGATTAGACTCTCATCCCCACCAATTTTTTTTTTCTCCAAACAAGTGGAAGATAGGGGGAGAAAATCCCAGAGCTCTAAAACTGGTTCCAAATATGACTTCATGAAAACTACAGCATTTAAAATTACATATGACAAGCATAATTCTCTGAAACGCATATATATGAAAAGCCTTTTCTATGTTTTTATCTCATATCTACAGTATGCCAAGAAAAAGATCACGTGCAATCTGGCCTCAGCAAAACATATCCACATTTATACTCCATGCTACTTGCCTCCTAAATTTACTTGGAAACAATCTAGTTAAAATTATTTATTCCGCAGTTACTGTTGATAGATAATGCCACTAACCTTGTATTTCCCATTTATTGCTTCAAATTTTTTTATCAATCCTGGAAGGTTGTACTATTATTGTCATTACACATTTTAGGAAACTAAGCACTAAAAAATAATTTGCCTAAGGTTGCTAAGCTTGTCTCCCACTGGCTGGTCCCAGACTTCTCTCCTGAGGCCTCAAATCATACTCATTCATAACAGAATTAATCACGAATGGAGCCACATTGGTTTTCTTTCACTTCATTAGGGTTCTTCTGGTAAATAATAACATTAACAATTCTAAATGAAACCTCATCTTCTCTACTTTCTGAATCATCCATTAAGTGTTAAATAAATGATAAAAATTGGTCATTTTTTTGATTAGACCCTACGTATACCATGTGCTTCTCTGCTCATAAGAAACTCTCGTTTGAGTGTCACACTATCACTTCACAGCTGAGTTCAATTCTATGCCACAGGTGGTTCTCCCAGTGGCAATTACTCAACTTCAAGGAAATTAGAAACTAGGGCAGGGATTTTAAATGACTATAGTGCTACTCTTCTGAAGGCCAGCTCTTGCAGGGTATTCCAGTTTTGCATTCATAAGTTACCAAAGCGGCAAAATTTTCACGTGATTTTAGGACAATATCCATGTCTTGCATTAGGAGACACCAATCTTCCCCTCCATAAAACCAGAATCTATATAGCAGCAATAACGTTGTAAACTAATTAAGTTTTTCTTGGGGGATGAGAGGGGAAAAAAAGAGTGAGCGGAGAAAGCATTACTGTTTCCTGTGTTGAATTCCCCAGCACACTTAGAAAACCATTCAAACACTATACATTTTTACCACTATGGTTCACAGTGCTGCCGTTCTGTATTTTTAAAAATACTAGTAAAAAGTCCTAGGTGTTGAGCATAGCAAAATACACTACCTCCCAGGGTGCTTCATCGTTTATCTCCCACCTAGCCTAAAACTCAACTACCCCTTCCTTGAAACAGCTGGCAAACTCCCATTTCCGAGAGGAGTGACTCATAAACCATAGCAAATCCACAGAAGTATGATTTCCCCCCCCCCCCCAACAAGCTTATTAAAAGATACAGTAAGGGAGTGGAAGGCCAAAGAGAGATCAGAGAAGAGCTTTCGGTCTGCTTACTAGGAGAGCGCAACAGGGTGTCACTACCCAAAGCTTCCCAGAACCAACTCTTCAAACTGCAGTTTCTGGACTCGCTGCCCTACAAGTTGAACAGATCCTTCAGAGCCACGCATCAAGAAACTCTGAAAATAAATAACAAGGTACCGCGCATCTACGGCACTCCCTCCACCGAAATTCTTGGAGATTTCAAACAGCCCTTACTGAGGCATTATCGCCCGAGCAAATCGATTTACCTTGTTGACCAAAGAGAAAGGGAGGCAGATGCACCTGCAACAGTCAAACCACAAGGCCCGGCTTCTACAAAATAAATTCCTCAAGTACGCGCCAGGGTTAGGTAAGGAAGGCTATAGAATGTTCCTCTCGGCCTGATCCCCTAGAAAGGGGGAGGGACGTAGCTGATATTCTAGTAAGGCAGCAGCGCGGCCAGATAAACCCTGGTCTCGGTGATTCCCAAGGCCGCCTGCCCCTCGAGATCCGCGGACCTGCACCCGCCCGGAGGGCCCTGCACTCGGCGCCCATGCTCGCCCGCTATCCCGTCCCCCCGGGGCCCGGCCTCCCCCGGAGGTCGCCCGCCCGCTATCCCCCCACCCCGAGCCCCTTCTCCCCGACTCACCTGGTTCCTCCCACGTTCAGCTGCACGATCTCGCCGCTGCCGGCCGCCGCCGCGGCGAAGCTGCCGCAGTGCCCTCCCGACATGTCTGGCGGCTCCGGCGGCACCCGCCGCCCTCCCTCCCCGGCCGGGGCCGTGGAGCCCGCGGCGGGAGCCCGAGGCGGAGGCAGCGGCGGCGGCGGCGGCGGCGGCGGCGGCGGCGGCGGCTGCAGGGCCAGCAGGGCTGCGGACGCCGGGGGGCGGGCGGCGCGCGGAGCCTCCCCCACGTTCTCGGCGACCGGGCGGGGCTGGCGGGCGTCCGCCTCTTCCCCTCCGCTCCCGTGCCGCGGGAAGGCGGCCGGGCCTCCACCTCCCGTGGCCTCCAGGCCGCCCAGCCGTGGCCCGCCGTCAGCTCTCCGCTGCCTCCCTCGCAGCCGCTGCAGCCGCAGCGCCGGCGGGAGGAGGGGTCGCCGCGTGGGACAAAATACCGCGGCGTTCTGCCCTTCGCCCGCCACGGCCACCGAGCTTGAGGCGGAGGAAGGAAACGGGGAGGAGGAGCTTCCCAGCCCAGCGGCCGGCGCGGAGTGGGGGGTGGGGGAATGCGCTCCTGGACCAAAGCCGGGTCCCGTGGGATCCTGTTTCTTCCCTCCTACCCACGCAATCCCAGCACGTTTCTCTTTTACATTTCAGATTTTCCAGCCCCGGGACTCAGATTTCCCAGGTTGAGGGCAAGTCTGGGCAAGTTTTCCTAAGCATCCTTATTGTCTCCCTTCTCCACGTGGATTTGGGAGATGAAAGGAAAATTTCTTAGAGGAAGTTATGCTTAAATGTTTACGTTGCTATTTATGGTGGAAATGCAGTGAAAATTGGGGGATTTTAAAACTTTATAGCGCTTATCTCAGCAAACTCGTTACCTTACCCTCTTCCATCTCATCCCTACTCTCCCAAGCAGTTCGATTTTGTTAAGAAGGGGAGAAAACAAAAGACAAAAACAAGGAAAAAAAAAAATACCCCTAGGCAGTGTAGGGCCACACGTTTCCGGACTATAGTAAGTACTCAGCTAATGTTACACACACAAATACCATTTTTTAAAGTTTATTTATTTTTGCTTTAAACAGTATATATTGGAACTGGAAACCTTAATGGCTACTAAAATATATTTTTAAAATGGTAACACTATAATACCTGGTGAAGTAAAATTCATATTTTATGGCAAGAGGGGAAATATTTAAACATAAAATTTTTCTTGGCTTCCTTCGTCCCTTTGGGGCGGAATGAGCATCTGCATTCCCCGGACCTCCTTAGGAGGTAACGTTCCTTCTTAATCTCATCAAGGGTCACAATTCTTTAGGAGATAATCTTCCTTCTTAATCTTGGGGCCGCTCACTTTGTACTCGTAGATCTGGATTGTGTAACTGTCAGTAATACATCATTTAATGTACAACCCTCTGTCTCAAAAACTTGTATAGCTATGCTTTGACCTCATAGGCAGAACAAACCTCGAAGCTTTCCGAAAGGCTGTTCCTGGGTTATAATTTTCAATTTGGCTCAGATAAAGTTTTTCATTTCTTTCTTTTTTGTCTTTGGAGATTTTCTAAATTCTTTTTTATTTAATGTTTTTACTGTAGTATAGTTGATGTATCCATTTCTTTCTTTTATCGACTAATTTATTTTGTTAACCTGATGGCTCCACGAGCTAACAAAGACAGTATATTATGTTTCAGAAGTCGTTTGTGGTACTAAAGCCTTTGCATGAATCCTGTTTTGCTATAATTTTACCATAAAAATTCAAAATGAAGATCTACATGATAGTATATTTTTAATTTTCATTGTCATATAATTTTTTTAATCCTCTGCTGGCAAATATGCCAGTGATATGATATCCAAATTTGACTTAAAAGAGGATAGCAGTACTTACAGATATAAGATAAATATTATTTACCCCAGTTAATGATGATGATAATAATAATAGCTAATCTGTATTTATTAAGGATTTATCATATCTAGGTGGTTTAGATATTTTCTGTCATTTTTTTTCTTCACAACTATTGTTTCACTATTTTAAAAATAGAAACATGGGACTTAAAATGATCAGAAAACTTGCTCAAAATTATGTAGGTGGCATATAGCATAGCAAGAATTTGAAGACAAGCAGTTTGAAATCAGTGCACTATAACTCGCTACATCTCATATATTCACTTGATACTCAGAAGATCAGATTAAAGGAGAAGCGAACTAATAATTTTTCACACTTTAAACAGTATTAGCTGTCTTTGTTCTAACCCTTAATATCTATTTCTATAAGGATTGGAAATTTTGCTTTCAAATTTGCAGGATAGAATTAGATGATAAAAAAGGCCATTTAATTATCCCTGGGCGTTTAATTTTCCATTGGAAGAATGTAAAAGAGCACTTATTAACAGATTTTTGCCTTTAATGAATTCAAAAGGCAGCATAGAGTTATTTGTGACAAGGCTTCTTATCCTTCCTGAAATAAATAAATGAAACCACATTCATCTCAATGTGTAGTAATTATTAACTCTCAGCAAGACATCTCATCAGGAGAAGAGAGGACTCACTATTTTATAAACCAAATGGTCAGAGCTTCTTGATGTATCCAGATCAATGTGAGTCTGAAGGGGTTTGTTACTCATAAAACTTAAAGTTAGGATATTATTTACTTCTTAAGAATAAATTGAAACATTATTATCAAAGACAGCAGAAAGGGAAAAAATATTTACAATATCTATCAGACAAATGATTAAAAATCCACAGCACTTGGTTGTATGTGTATCACTTTACAAATCAACTGAGGAGACAAAAAGGGAAAAATATGGAAAGTATATCAACAGGCAAGTGATGGGATGATAACTAATGAAAACACTGAAATGCTTGCTCAAACAACAGAAAAGGATGTAATTTTCACTCACGAGGTTGGCAAAAATTAAGAGATTTGGTAAAAATCCAGTGTTGAAATGGTCACACTCATGCATTGTTGATTGGCATTTAAAGGGTATGGAGTTTTTGAAGACAGCCTGAGAGTATCAACTTTTGAAATGTATATACCCTTGACTCAGCTCTTGTCTTCTAGGAATAGATCCTACAGACGTATCGTAGAGATGCACGATGTGCAAATCAAGAAGTGCATATTCATTGTAGCAGTGTTTAGAACCAACTAGACTGTTCAACAATAGGAGGATGATTTTTAGAAGTGTTGCATATTATGATTATTATGGGGCAAATCTGTATGAACTGACCAGAAAAGGTCTCCAAGTATATTAGTGGGAAAAAAATCGGGTCACAGAATAATGCATTATGAGTGCAACCTCATTTATTAAAAAAAAAAAAAAAGCAAAACTAAAATTGTCTGTGTCTACTAATTTCTATCTAAAAGCGCATGTATTAAACTGGGAAGAAACCTTAACTCTAGAACAGTCATTAGAATCAGAAAGGAGAAGTCAGCAGTGATAAACAGAGGTAGAACCTTTCAATTCTGTGGACTTTCACATTGCTTAAAGTGTTTACAGTGGGTTTTCATTCCTGTATTACTTGTATGTATGTATATGTGTATGTATGTATGTGTAGAGTAGATTCAAGTTTGTCTGCATGACAGTTTTTTAAATTTATTTATATTATTTAAAGACTTATTATGCATGTAAAAATATAAATTAAATGTTCTTTAAATACCATTACTTTTTTTAGTAGATGTGTTGAATTTGAGATGTCTACTAAACCAGTACTTCTCAAACTGTCTTAGGTGAAGGACAAGTTTACTTCATTTCCAATTCATGGAGATCAATGTTTTTTCCTACTGCACATGATTGGAACTCACCTCACACCACATGCAACTTATCAAGCAAATTTGACAACATATGAACTGGTCTACACCCTGTGCAATGAGATAAGACCACTGCTGGCATCAAATTGCTATAAATGTTGTTAAACTCTTTCTCTCATTTTTATACTTAGTTTGTTGCAGACTGATGACAAATGATTTGTGGATGGACCACACTTAAGGCGGCACTGTATTCAATATTGAAGCGAGATGTTGAGTAGGCAGTTATATATAGGAGTCAGAAGTTTGGGAGGGAGACCCAAACTGAAACTACTGTTATCTTTACTAAAATAAAATTTTGGAAATTAGCAATATATAGATCGTTTTTAGAGCCATGAGGCTACCTGAGATTGTAAGGGGGTGAGTGTAATATAAAGAGACAAGAATAGGAATTAGGAGGGAGCCCTTGACTATACAATATTAGGATATTGGGAGGAGAAGGAGGTACAGCCAAGGAGACAGAAGGGAGTACCAACAAGAGGAGGAAAACCAAAGAAGTATGGGGTCCTATGAGATAAGAAGTCTAGTAAAATAAAAACTGAGAATTAACAATTGGTTTTAGCAACATGAAGGAAATTGGTGACCTTGTAAGTAAGGGTAATTCTAGTGCAGTGATGGGAGAAACAGCATGATTGGTGGGATTTTGCTGTAAAGAACAGTAAGGAGATGGATGGTAGCAAACAGACGAAAGTAAGGTCAAGAGAAGTCTTCGTAAGATGATAAAAAAATAATAGTAATAACCACAAGCCAATGGAAACCATTCAATAGAGAGCAAAAAAACCAGGTAATTCAAGAGAGGCAGAAGATAATTTTTGGACTTATGTCTTTGAGTAGATGAAAGGAGACAACTTCTAGTTAACAAAATAAAGAAACTGAGCCAGAAGGAGAATGGGTAATTTGCCCAGTGTTTGCAGTTGCCATTATTATTATTATCTCCTAACCCACTCTAAGTGTAGACACACCCCTTATTTGGGGTATGACCCTAATGATATACTCTATATATCAGATTTTAAAACAACATCTTTTAGATTACAAACAACGATAGGGGAAACTTCCTCAAACAGATCTGTCAATATCCAAAAACATGCCTTAAGAAAGGGGTAAAGGACTTGAAGTTTCACTGGGTCTCATCGATCAAAGCTAGAAAAATACACATTCCTAGCCTGATGGTATACTCATCAAAGATGTTCGTTTAAGGGAAATGAAGGACAATAATTTGGAGGCAGTAGCGAAGGGCCAGGATAACATCTACCCTCCAGCCCCATGGTATGAGGATTACAGGGAAGAAACTAGCCTACATTTGAGTGAACAGCAAGGGAATCAGCATCCCCAAGGCAGCCCCCTTTCAGTCTGTAAAGAAAAATTTTTTCCTTGTGATGAGAACTTTTAGGATTTACTCTCAACAATTTTCATGCATAATATACATGATTTCATATATAGTCAATAATCTACATGATTTGTTTGTTTTTGAAATATAGTTGACCTACAACACTACGTTAGTTCCACATGCACAACATAGTGATTTGATATTTCTATACATTACAAAATGATCACCACTGAATAGCTTTATTTCTGTAAAAGAGTTTGAATTTGTAGTTTCAGATCTTCCCACAAAGAAAACTCCAGGCACAGTTGGCTTCACTGGTGAATTCTTCTAATATTTAAGAAATAAATAATATTAATTCTATATAACTCATCTACAAATCATAAGGATAGAGAATTTCCAACTCATTCGCTGAGGCCAGAATTACCCTGATACCAGAATCAAAAAAAAAGACATTACAAGTAAACTGCAGACCAGTATTCTTCATGTACATAGATGCATAAATGTTTAAAAAAATATTAGCACACCGAATCCAACAAAATGCAAAAAGAATAATATTTTTTACGATGAAGTGGGATTTATCCTGGGAGGGCAAGGTTAGCTTAACATTTGAAAATCAGTCAATGTAATTCACCATGTTAAGAAATTAAAAATTAAAACCACTGTTTATGGGACTTCCCTGGTTGCGCAGTGGTTAGGAATCTGCCTGCCAATTCAGGGGACACGGGTTCAATCCCTGGTCTGGGAAGATCCCACATGCCGCGGAGCAACTAAGCCCGTGCACTACAGCTACTGAGCCTGCGCTCTAGAGCCCACGAGCCACAACTACTGAAGCCCAGGAGCCTAGAGCCCATGCTCAGCAACAAGAGAAGCCACCGCAATGAGAAGCCTGCACACCGCAACGAAGAGTAGTCCCTTCTCACCACAACTAGAGGAAGCAAAGCAATGAAGACCCAACACAGCCAAAAGATTAATTAATTAAAAAAAAAAACCACTGTTTATGACACAGAAAAAACATTTGGAAAAAATCCAATATCGATTCCTGATTTTTAAAAAAAACCTCTCAGCAAACTATTAATAGGATACACCCTTGAAGGACATCTGTGAAAACCCAGCTATTATCATACTAGTGGTTAAAGAGTGACTGAATGCTTTTCTCCTAAGACCAGGGACAAGATGAGTATTATCTTTCCACGCCAACTGTCCTCAACATTGAACTAGAGATTTTAGTCAGTGCAATAATGCAAGAAAAACACACAAAAGACTCCAGATTGGAGAGAAAGAAACAAATTATCCTTACTTAAAAATGACACAATCATCTATAGAGAAAATCCAAAGGAATCTATTTTTTTTTAAGCTACTAGAAAGTGCAAGTGAGTATAACAGGTTGGAAGGATACAAGATCAGTATACAAAATTCAATGAACTTTTTATATACTAATAATAGAAAAAAATTTTGAGGCTCTACTATTTTCTTTTTTCTTTTTTTTTTTTGCAATACGCGGGCCTCTCACTGCTGTGGCCTCTCCCGTTGCGGAGCACAGGCTTCAGACGCGCAGGCTCAGTGGCCATGGCTCACGGGCCCAGCCGCTCCGCAGCATGTGGGATCCTCCCGGACCGGGGCACGAACCCGTGTCCCCTGCATCGGCAGGTGGACTTTCAACCACTGAGCCACCAGGGAAGCCCAAGGCATTACTGTTTATAATAGCATGAAACAATACTTAGAAATACATTTGGAAAAAGATGTCAAAGACTTGTACACTGGCCATCACAAAACACTGTTGAAAGGACTTGAAGAGGACCAAAAAAATGGACAGATGTACTAATCTGTCTCAATATATCAATTATCCAGAAATTCATCAATAGATTGAATGCATCAAAATTCCAAAAAAAAAATTCCAGCGCACTTTTTAAGTAAAAATTGACAAGCTGATTCTAAAATTCATATTGATATACAAAGTCCTAGAAGAGCTAAAATTACTTTTAAAAAGTAGAACAAAGTTCTACTACCTGACTTTAGGACTGATTTAAAAACTATAGAAATCAAGATCATGTGGTATTGGTGTAAAGATAGACAATTGATTCAAAGGAACAGAATAGAGGCCAAAAATAGAACCACAGATTTCAATAATGGTGCAAGGGTAATTCAGTTAAAAAAAATCAGTTTTTCAACAAATTTTACTAAGCAATTTGATACTTTAAAAAAGATGTTTGATCCAGAATTCACAGTTCATACAAAAAAATAACTGAAAATTCACTACACCTAAATATAACTAAAAATATAAAACTTTTAGAAGAAAACATAGGAGAAAATTTTGTGACTTCCATTTAGGCAAAGATTCCTAAATACAACACCAAAAGCACTATCCATAAGGTACAAGTTGATAAACTTCATCAAAATTAAAAACTTCTGGGGCTTCCCTGGTGGCGCAGTGGTTGAGAGTCCGCCTGCCGATGCTAGGGGACGCGGGTTCGTTCCCCGGTCTGGGAGGATCCCACATGCCGCGGAGCAGCTGGGCCCGTGAGCCATGGCTGCTGAGCCTGCGCGTCCGGAGCCTGTGCTCCGCAACGGGAGAGGCCACAACAGTGAGAGGCCCGTGTACCGCAAAAAAAAAAAAAAAATTAAAAACTTCTGAAATTTGAAATATACTTTTAAGACAATGAAAAGACAAACTATAGATTGGGAGAACCCATTGCAAGTCATAGAGCTGATAAAGGACTTTTAATCAGAATATATAAAGAACCCCAAAATCAATAATAAGAAAACAAATAATAAAATATGTGCAAAAAATTTAATAACATACTTTAATGAAGAAAATATACAGTAGGCAAAATAAGCAAAGGAAAAGATGCTTCGCAACATTAATCATTAAAAAATGGAAATTAAAATCTCAATTAGTTTTCTCTATACCCATAATAGATTGGCTGAAATTTTAAAAACTGACCATTCTACCTGTCGGCAAAAATGTGGAACAGCTAGAACTCTCACACAATGCTGATGAAAGTGTAAAATGGTACCACTTTGTAAAAAACAGTTGGGCAATTGCTTGGATAGTTAAGCATACACCTACCATATGATCCATTCATTTCACTCCTAGGTGTTTACCCCAAAGTAATGAAAGCATATTATATTAACCTTCTATATATAGAAGGCTGCTATAACAAACTACCACAAGAGTGGTGACTTCACAGAAATTTATTTTTACAGTTTGGAGACTAGCAGTCCACGATCAAGGTGTCAACAAAATTGCTTCTGAGGGCTGTAAGAAAGAATCTGTTCCATGCCTCTCTCCTAGCAGCTGGTGGCTGCAATAATTCTTGGCATTCCCTGGCTTGTAGATGCATTACTTCAATCTTGGACTCTGCCTTCACATGGCCTTTGCTTCTGTGTCTTTGTGTGTCAAAGACACTCCTTCCTCTTATAAGAACATCAGTCATTGGATTTATGTCCCATAAATCCTAAATACAAGATGATCTCATCTCAAAATCCTTAATTACATCTCCAAAAAATTCTATATCCAAACAAGATCACATTCACAGGTTTCAGGGATTAGGTCTTGCACATATCTTTTGGTGACCACCATTCAACTCACTCTTCATATGTCCCTACAAAAACTTTCACACAAATATTCAGAGAAGCTTTATTTGTAATAACCAAAACCCAGAAACAATCCAACTATTCATCATCAGGTGAATGGATAAACAATTCCACCGCTTATAAAGGAAAACTTCTCAGCAATAAAAATGAATGAACTATCTCTATACACAAGAACCTGCATGAGTGTCAAAATAATTACACTCAGTATAAAAAGCCAAATGAATAAGAGTATGTACTATGTGATTCCATTTATATAAAATTCTAGAAAATGTAAACCAGTCTTTAGTCTTAGAAAGCAGATAGATCAGTGGTTTTCTGGGGGAGAGAGATGGAAGGAGAAGGGGATTACAAAAGCGCACAAGGATAATGAATATGTTCGGTATCTTGATGGTGGTGTTGGTTTTCTGAATGTACATGTGTGTCAAAACTTACCAAAGCATACACTTTAAGCACAGCTTATTGCATTTTAATTATACCTCAATAAACTCTTAAAAATAAGGCTTCCTCTTTATCTTGCAGTGCTCTAGTCCTCTGCGGTGATTCCTGGAAATAATACTGAGCTACTCTCATACTCTTCAACTTACTTTCTGCCTTTTCTTTCTTCCTGTGTGCCATGGGAAACTGATCTTAGGGACTGCATCACCTGGGTTCCCTGGCCCTTCGCTTCCAATTGGTGTCAGCCAATGGGAGGAACCAGCGAGAGATCCAGGTCACAGAGAGACAGCAGTCAGGGCGTTTCCTGTTCCCGTTTCTCCCTAATTCTGGAAGTGCCTGTGTTGTTCAATGGTCACACACCATGTAAGGTACCCCTCTTTCAGAGTTCTAGGTCCGATTAGGCTCCTGCAGACCAGGTCTTCCCCTAGTAAAGGGAAAATGGCTTTCTGTCATTCCTAGTCCATGTATACATTAACATCTCCTTAAAATCCCTCAAATCTGACCACACTTCTCTCAACTGTGCCTTTATTCAACTCCCTTACTTGGTATCTTTACCTCCACGTTTCTCGCTCTCTCTCTCTCTCTCTCTGACACACACACACACACACACACACACACACACACACACACACACTCCTCCTAAGGTAAAACAAAAAATTCTCAGCGATAATACTCATAATAATGACACTATAATCTCCTAAAAGTTCCTGGATCCACGGTGGAGATAAACTTTACATGGAGGAACTGTTTCAATTCTCCTTTCTTTACCTTCTTATTTCTAGACCAGTCATTGGTAAGCTATGGCCCACAGGCCAAATCTGACCCGCCACCCGTCTTTGTAAATAAAGTTTACGGACACATAAAGTTTTATTGGGACACAGCCACACCTATTTGTTTCTGGCTGCTTTTGCACTACAATGGCAGGGATAAGTAGTCACGACAGAGACCATATGGTTTGAGAAACTTAAATTACTTGCTATCTAGCCTCTTATAGGAAAAGTTTGTCAACTAGGCCATGGCCAGTGCCTACCAATGCTTAAGAGATCAGTCCTATTTTTGTAACTTTCCAAGGGATAGTTATATCATCACCCCTAGACAAACAATTGGATTAAGTTTTGAAATAAAATTTTCTTTAGCTTCAATCAAATTCTTAGGCAGGACTTTTCTTCCCACATTGTCACCATAGGTAGAAAGGAAGCAATATAATGATTTCACATTGTCCAGAGGGAATTCCCATGGTTGGGGTTGTTCTTCACATTTACCCCTGATGTTGTGCAACATATTTAATTTAAATTTCTGATTTACAGAAATGTGGGTTAGTTATTGAAATAGGACACAGTAGATTGGGATATCCCATAAAGTTTGAAATTTTAAATACAACCAGATATAAATACATGGTTCCTTCTTATACAAAACTGAATACCAATAGTGCCTTTAAATGTAGCAAGAACTAAAACTTAGACTATGTTGGTGATAATAATACGTCTATTTTGGAGCAATGTCTCTGATGATGCTATTGATTAATATATTCAGTTGAGTACTTTTAAAAAATCTTATTAATGAGTAAAAGTCTCTTATAACCATTAGTCAATATATATTGAATTTTCACTAAAGGTTAATAAATCATTATATAAAAGTGTTTGAAAATTATGAATCCAAATCCCATTCCATTATCACAAGGTTTGGGGAAAAAAGGAAAGGAACCAAAACCATTCTTCAAGTGTTTAAATTGTAACATTATGCCCCATGATCTGGTTTGTCCCTATAAAAGCACAAAATATAGAAGCATTTCTCCTATAACTGATACTATTTTCTTTATGTCATTTAAGAGAGCATTAGTTCTGCCTCACGTTCTTGGAAGAAATATTCATGAATTTCGTTATTTCAGAGGTACCACATTTTCTTTATAGCTTTGCTAAAAGTCCAAGAATCTAAGTGTAGTGGATATCTTAATAAAAAGAATAACTTGGGGGACTTCATTTCAGTAAGATTTTTAACTAAAGTTGGTTTCTGTGATGAGGATTACTTAAAAAAAAGTACCACCATCTTATACTTAATTTAGTAGAAAATATGTGGATAAAGAAATCTGTACCATTATACATGAAATTTTGAGAAAGCACTTCTTAACTCTATGTTTTAAAGGAGAAATAATATCACTGTAGTTTGAAACTGTGATCGCCTTTATCTAAATCAGAAATAGTCTTTCTTCAAGTCTCAGATTGAGTTCACATGATGAAGAGAAAAAGTTAGTAAAAGAAGATTTTGTTAACATATCAGCCAAAGTATTAGACTACTTAAATGAATAAATATATCAATGCTAAATATAATTTGAATATTAAACATTCCCAAAGAATCTGAAAGGTTGGTCTAGGAAAAATTTCATCCTATTTTATAACCGTTATTTTGAGAACAATTAGGTAGAGAGAAGAGTATTACTCCAAACTTTTCTCCATTCAGCACATCCTAATTATTCTTTTCTGGTTGACCAATAGCTCAGGCTTAATATCATTGTATAATAAGTTATTATAATTTTGTGGTTTCTAAAAGCCATTAAACAGCCATTTTGCAGAGAACAGGTAAAGAAACTTTTCTCAAATTTTTCTATAACTGTTAGTAAGTGGTAGATTTTAATCTGAATAATATATTCTTTTCATGGTGGTCACTGTTTACATAAGTCTGATATTCATTTAATTCTACCAGTGAAATAAAAGTTCTTTGTCCACCATACAGCTGTGGCAGAGATTAAAATGATAAATGATACATCAAGCATATCATAGTTTAAATTACACTATGAGTCTCCATTCCTTCTCAACAGAAAAGATCTTTTTCTTATACCACACATCCTTATTGACTGGGTTGTAACTAGAGACAGCCATGGTTCAGTGAATTCTGTATCACATCCGGTTTGTGGACAGACCATATTCCAGATATTGGAGTAAAGGTTTTATACACATCACATTCCAGGTTTCATTATATAATACTATCTGTCTACTTCCATAGGGGTGTCGTATTGTTTCTTTATCTGTCCAATTCTAATACCTTGCACTTCCCTTGCACAAGGGATGATAATCCTCTTGTTATCTATTATAGTTGGTTCATTACGGAATATTACTGAAGGCCTCACCATCCAGTCATATGTTCTGCTACATTTAGTCTTCATCATAGTTTACACACAAACTCATTTATTTACCTTGATTTCTACCAAACCTGGTAACTGACCTTTAAAGACAGAAGATCCACTAGTGACTAGAATGTCCAATAGTCTTTCCTGGGTGAGGGGGTAATGAGCTCACTGTCAGCATTATTGAAGGGGACAGTGCTCCATTAGAGTCATTATTCAGTTAACTATTCAATTAGAGATTTTCTGTCTTCCCAAGCTGATTTCCAGACACATACAACCTCTGGGCAGAAGTTGGCCACTTTCTATGGTCAAAATCTGCTTTCCATCATACCCAGATAGCTGTTTTAGCAACATATCATCTTGACTTATGGTCACATAGAGTGCAAACCTCTGCTGTTCAGCACCCACAACTTCTGTCCAGCTCTGCTACAAATCTGAGGTTTCCATAACCCCATCCTCGGGTTTGATTAATTTGCTAGATTGGCTCACAGAACTCAGGGAAACACTTACTTGTACTTACCAGTTTATTACAGAATGTGGTAAAGGACACAGATAAACAGCCAGATGAAGAGATACATAGGATGAGGGCCAGGAGGTTCCCGAGACAGGAACATCTGTCCCTGTGAAGTTGGGGTGCACACCTTCCAGGTACATGAATGTGTTCACCTACCTGCAAGCTGTCCGAACCCCATGCTATTGAGATTTTTATGGAGGCTTCATCACGGAGGCATGGTCAACCAATTCCATTTCCGACCCTTCTCCCTTTTTGAGAAAATGGGGGGCAGGGCTGAAAATTTCAAGCTTCTAATCATAGCTTGGTCTTCCTGAGTGACCACCCCTCATGCAGGAGCCATTCAAGGGCCCATGAAAGTCACCTCATTAGAACAAAAGACACTCCTATTACTCAGGAAATTACAAGGGTTTCAGGAGTTCAATGCCAGGAACTGGGAGCAGAGACTACTATGTATATGTTTTCTATTATCACACACATGGTGATTGTCTTGGGTTGGGTGGCGCTGGGGGTAAGAACTAAGGGAAAAGATGGGTATGGTAAAAAGGAAAAATAGAGACATAGGATGCACATTATAAAGGGCCTTGTATGCCATGCTGGAGAGTTGTGACTTAGTGTTATATTTTATAGGGAAGAAAAGGAATTTGTTCCAAATTAGAACTGCTAAGAGCTTTGTGGCTACCACATTCCAGACTAAACTTTTTGAATTTTCTTTGCTCTTAGAAAATTTTCTTAGTTGAGAGAATAAAAACCCAAAATGGATCTTAAAAGCAGTTTGAAATTGGAACAGCTTTTACTAAATGATGTTTTGATGAATTAAGATTAAGCAAATCAGAAATAGATGTCTTAAACTTTCCTTGGAATGTACATAAGTACCACAACAGCACAGTTTATTATAAATCTGGAACTTTTTTGACTTAAACACAATAAGCGGCTAATCACAATAAGCAATGTATCTTCATGCATACATCACACGCAAATTCACACACGCATTTACACATACACACACATGCATCCACACACACATATCTACACACAGAAACCATCTCTTAGTTCTATAGTGCAATATTGTATCATTACCACCTTCAGCTAAAATATATTTGTAAGAAACCCCCTCTGATACTAGGATTGTGTCACCATATTGAATCAACACCTTGAAAAATTAATGAATTGAACATTTTGAGAAGCTTCAATAATAAAAAATAGGATATTGGACTTCATAAACTTGTTATTCTCCAAGATATATGTACAGACTTCAGAAACTGTGCCCTTGTATCAGTGTCTTTTTAAAATAAATTTATTTATTATTGAATTTTGGCTGCGTTGGGTCTCCGCTGCTGCGTGTGGGCTTTCTCTAGTTGCAGTGAGAGGGGGTACTCTTCGTTGCAGTGCATGGGCTTCTCATTGCGGTGGCTTCTCTTGTTGCTGCGCACGGGCTCCAGGCACATGTGCTTCAGTAGTTGTGGCACTAAGGCTCAGTAGTTGTGGCTCACGGGCTCCAGAGCTCAGGCTCAGTAGTTGTGGCCCATGGGCTTAGTTGCTCTGTGGCATGTGGGATCTTCCTGGACCAGGGCTCAAACCCGTGTCCCCTGCATTGACAGGTGGATTCTTAACCACTGCGCCACCAGGGAAGTCCCTATCAGTGTCTGTCTTGAAACTACATACCATGAATTTGTTCACATCAGCTCTGTCAGCAATGTATAGTGACTGAATAAAAGACTAAGGGTAATTTTTTATGTTCTCACATATGTTCAAACAATACCTTTCTTTAAAGAAATATATTGCTTTGCCAGTACTACTTCATTAAAATTAGAATCATCACTACAGGAAAATAATTCACATTGTCCCACCAAAGAAAAAGGACTAAAGTTCACCAAACAAGTTTCCTGGGACTTACTGTGAGTTCTGATTTTGACGCTGCTGTTTTATTAACTCTGTAACTTCGTGCACGTTTCTTTCACTTTCTGAGTCTCAGCTTTTTTTTTTTTTGCGGTACGCGGGCCTCTCACTGTGGTACGCGGGCCTCTCAAAGAGAAGTATAAGATGCTCTACTATCAATATTACTCTGAATTTTCATTCCACTGATCAATTTTTCCACTGTTGTTTTCCATCAAAATCCTTGTCACATTGCTTCCTGTGCCTGCATTCCATTGAAAACAAACAGGTTAATCCTGTAACTTTTTCATACAGCACTCTCTCTATCAACT
Source organism: Delphinus delphis (assembly GCF_949987515.2). Classification (NCBI taxonomy): domain Eukaryota; kingdom Metazoa; phylum Chordata; class Mammalia; order Artiodactyla; family Delphinidae; genus Delphinus; species Delphinus delphis. The sequence continues at coordinate 170,634,132 of NC_082683.1, forward strand.
TGCTCTAACTGAAGCCTGGCTCTGTCCTCTCCACTCACCCCACCCACATTATACCACTTGTCTTATAGTTCTCATGAGTAGAGGCTACGCTATTGGGTCAGACGGCATTTTTCTTACTCACCCTCACCCCCCAGCCTGGCCCAACCATGTTCTGCTTCTACTCCAAAGCTTTTCCAACTTCAATCTATAATTCTACCTTTAGAACTTACATTAAGTGTTTGGAAAGAGCATTGTATAATCAGGGAACTGAGAGAAAGCCAACGTGGCTGGAGTATTGAGTGAGGGAAGCTGTTTTTATGAAATGAGGCTGCGGAGACAGGCAGACCTCAGACCATGTGGGCCCTGCGGGCCATGCTGAGGTGTTAACCTTTAACATACGAAAACCAGGTGTGTAGAGTTCAGCTGAGTTGGAGAGAGCTGAGCCGTCAGGTGTCCTCCAACTCCAAAAGTGAGCCAAAATGAAAGCAGCAGCCAAGCTTTTAATCACGGACTCTGATAGTATAAGCAAAGGGCTAAAGCAGAGAAAAAAACTGACTCCCAGTTTCCATTCCCCCCACTGAAATGGAGCCCGCACAAGGTGCCTGGATTGGCACGGCTGTGTAGGGGTGGTCTCACTTCTGAGGGAGCCCCCAACAAAAGGCTCCTGCGGTTTTATGAAACCTGGGGCAAGAGGAGGGGAGCCATCACCCTGAAGACACATAACTTGGGAACTCTGAAACCTTGCATGGTGGAACCAAAGCATCCTGGATGAGAGACACCTTGAAACCTGGTTCTTGGAGAGGCCTGGGACTCATGAAGCAGCAAAATCCAATGGGATTGACTGTCACCACCGCTGCAGCCAAAGCTTCATATAATGTGGCCAGGGTGGTCCCCTCCAGCCAGGAGGATATCCGCACAGGGGGGCCTGGCCATGGTCCCACAGGACTGTGTGTGTGGGAGGCCCAGCTGCCCAAGGCCTGGAGAGAGGGTCATACTCTGCATGCTAGTGAAGCCAGGGTTCTGGGACGGGTCACCAGTCAGCAGAGGCCAGGGCAACTGAGCAGGGTATTGGGGAACAAGGCATCTGCCTGATGCAAAGTCCTAAGCTGCTCCAGTGCTGGCAGGAACTAGCCTACCTTGCCAGAGTGGGTCGGGCTCAGGCTGGCTGGGCTATCTCAAACTTAACCGCAAGGTCTAAGCTACCACATAAAGAATATTCCTCCTGAAGGCGAAACAAAAGGGCACTAATATGCCTTGCCAGGGTGGGGCTTAGCGGGCTGGTCAATATTTTCTCCAATAAGAGACACTCGGAGCCCTCTTTGTTGGAAAGCCTGGGACCCTATCAGGCAGCAAACGGAAACGGGGCCTGACGGTCGCCAATTTGCACCTGCCCCCTCAAGACTGATTCTGCAGGGTGGGTGCGCTCCAGAGTGGATGCTCTACGGGTGTTTGGGGCCTGGAAAGCTACAACGGCCGGGGGAGGAGGTCCCGACGGCCCAAGGAGTGCTGAAAGGATGCGTAATGCGCATGCGCCCGCAGCACAGTCGTGGGTAGCCAGGGCCCCTGCAATTGGGCAGAAGTCGGCAGAAGCCCGGTCACGGTAGCCGGCGTCAGGGGTTCAAGAGGTAAGCCTAATCGTAGGCCTAAACTAACCAATGGGGAATATTACCCCTAAAGGTAAAACGCAAGGTTACTTGACGGTCTTGGCTGACTAGAATATTCTCCAATAAGAAACACCTGGGAGCCTTATTTACTAGAGAAGCTCGGGATCCGATCCGAAGCAAGTCCAGATGGGGGCTAGGGGTAATCTGACACTGCCATCTCAGACTGATATTCGAGGGGGTGGGCTCGCTCATCCTGGAGGTTATGCAGGCATTTGGAGCTTGGAGTTCGCTCCAAAGGCTTGGAGCGCGGGTCACCAAAAAGGCAGGCTGAAGTGGTGCGTACTGCGCAAGCACGTCCAGCGCGGTTCAGCCTCGCCAGGGAACTGGAGACGTCAGGTCACAGGGCCCGGCTCTTCAAGCACAAGGAGCATGTGTAATCGCAAACCCAGACCTCTCAACCCATTCCCCCTGAAGGCAAAATGCAATGGGAAGCCCAGGACCACATCAGGCGGCAAGTCCAAATGGAGACTGACCGTGGCCAGTTTGCCACTGCTGCGTCAGAGTGATTTTGAGTGGTGGGTGCCCTCCACTTGGTAGCTATGCAGGAGGTTGGGGGCCGGGCTCTGGCTCCACGGTCCCGGAGGGCCACAGCTGCCGAGGCCGGCTCAAAAGGTGCACGCTGCCCATCCCAGGGTAGCCGGGGACCTGGAACAGGGCCGGGGACTGGATGAGGCCGGCGCACAGGAGCGGAGTATTGAGGGAAACAAGGCTTCTGCCTAATTCCAAACCCTCATCTACAAAAGTGCACGTGATCATCCTTAAGGCAGAGCAGGTGGGCACTGTACTGCCTTGACGGAAAACACCTGGCCAGGTATCCAAGCGACTGCGGGGAGGGAGCCCTGGTTGCTGGGAAGCCCAGAGCCCAATCAGGCGGGGAGTTCAAAGGGGAACTGAGGGTCGCCAATTTGCATCTGACGCTTCACAGTGATTTTCACTTACCCAATGGAGAGTATTTCCCCTCCGGCAAAACGCGAGCGTACTCGACTTCCGTTTCAGGGAGGGGCCGCGCAGGCTCGCCAGGGTTTGCACCATAAGAGACTCCTTGGAGCCGTGATTTCGCGAGAAGCTCCCACCCTGATCCGGCAGCAGGTCTAAGTGAGGCCTGTCGGTTGTCAGTTTGCAGCTGCAGCCTCAGAATGATTTTCGGCGTGTTGGCGGCGTCCACCGTGGAGGCTCTGCCGGTGTTTGGAGCCTGAACCTGGCTCCACAGGCCTGGAGAGCTCCGCTGCCCGAGGACCGTTAACCAGGTAAGTCCTGCGGATACGCGTGCAGGACAGGGTAGCTAGGGACCTTTTAGAAGGTAAAAGTCAAGGGAAAAGGGGTCACAGGAACAGGCTCTTGGGGGGACAAGAGGAGAGATGGTCGCTATTTTTTCTCTGCCGCTTCAGAGAGATTTTCCTTGGGTGGACTCCCTCCACTCTGGAGTCTATGCTGGAGTTTGGGCCGTGACCTAACTTCAGAAGCTGGAGGGCTCGGGGTGCCCTTGGCCTGCCGAAGGGGTGCTACTGCCCCTGAGCGTGCAGAGCAGGTTAGGGCGCCAGAACCTGGAACAGGGCAAATGTAGGGAGACGCTGGCTCCCAGGAGCGGGCTCTCGGGAACAAGGTGCACGTGTAGCCACAAGCGCTAACCTACCCAGTGGGGCCTATTCCTCTGAAAGGCAAAACGCAAGGAACTCGACTTCTTTGCCAGGGCAGAGTCGGCCTTCGCTCCACCTGCTTGAAGGGCCCGGGTGCCAAAGGCCTCCAGGAGGCGTGCGTACTGCGCATGCGTTTGCAGCTCATTTCGGGGTACCCAGGGACTTGGAACAGAACAAGTGTCAGGAGCTGCGTCAGTAGTGGGCATTTGCTGGAAAAGAGGTGTAACCCTAATCGAAAAGCCTAACCTTCCCAATGGGGAATGCTCCTCCGGAAGCAATAACGCAAGGTTCCTCCACTGCCCGGAAAGGGCTGGGGCGGGCGTGCTGGCCTGCACCTGGGAGCCATTCAGGCAGCAAGTCCAAGTGGGGACTTAGGGCTGCTAATTTGCATCTGCCACCTCAGCGAGGGCTCCCTCCACCCTGCAGGCTGTGCAGGTGTGGGCCGGGACCTGGCTCTGCAGGCCTAGATCAGGGCTACATCATCAGGACTGCTGAAGGGGCGTGTACTGTGCGTGAGCATGCGGTGCGGTTGTGGGAAACCCGGGACTTGCAAAGGCAGGGAGATGCCAGGTCACCGAAGCAATCCCTTGGGGGACAAGGCATATGCCTAATCACAAGACCTAATTTACCCGTGGGGACTATTCCTCCTGAAGGAGAAAGGGAAGATTGCTTTACTGCCTTTGCAGTGGCGGGCTGGCGGGCGGGTCGTGATATTCCATTAGATGCTCCTGGTTGCTGGAGAAGCTTGGGACCTGCTCAGGCAGCAAGTCCAAGTAGGAATGACGGTGGGCAATTTGTTACTTGTGCTTCCGAGTGATTTTCGCGGTCTGGGCTCTCTTACCGTAGAGGGTGTGTAAATTTGGGGGCCGGGCCCTCTTTCTACAGGCCTGGAGGGCCCCGGCTGCCTAAAAGCTGCTGAAGGGGGTGCGTACCGCATATGTGCGTGCAGCGCAGTTCAGGGTGGCCAGCGACCTGGAACAGGTCTCCAGTTTGCAGCTGCCGACTCAAAGTGATTTTTGTAGGGTGGGTGCCCTCCATCTTGGATGCTCTGCAGGTGTTTGGAGCCTGGACTTAGCTGCCCAGGGCCCTCAGTTCGCATGAGTGGCGGTCAGGGAAGCCAGGCATCTAGAACAAGGCGAGGACTGACCGTAGCCCGTTTGCGGATGCCACTTTGCAACCATTGGAGGGAGTTGGCTCCCTTCTCTCTTGAGGCTGTGCAAGAGGTTGGGGCCTGGTTGCCCAGTGTGTGCTGTGTCTGCCTGTGCCAGACAGTTCAGGGCAGCCAGTGACCTGGAACAGGGCAAAGGTCAGGAGTGCTCAGGTCAGAGGAGCACGATCTGGGGGAACAAGGTGGCTCTCTAATTCTGAGCCCTAACCTATGCAGATGGGCATGTTGACCTCGAAGGCAGAGCTTAGGGATTCTGTACTGCCTTGCCAGGTTTCGTGGGGCAGATTGGGTTGGTTATTTCCCATAAGAGAAATGTGGGAGTCCTGGTTGCTGGACAGTCCGGTTGCCTGCACCTTGATGTTGGGGGTCTAACTGCTCTGGTGGCCTAGTGAAGCTCTCCATGTAAGGGTAAGAGGATCCGACCCTGATACCTATACAGGGCCAGGGCCCATTCAGGTGTGGTGAGTTTTTTTTAACTTGTTCATTTCCTGTGAGATATGCTGTTTGTGTTTTCCAGTATCCATTTCGTCATGTTTAAGTAGCAAGAACCCAACTTCCAAACATATCTCACACATAATACCCCAAATTGCCCTGACAGCCTTTAGATGCTGTATGTTGCCAGCTTCCATGTCAATAGGTCATTACTGGAAATAGCACATGTGCTACTCTGCAGTTTTAATTTTCTCACAAAATTCAACACAATCAAAGCCTAATTCTTAAAAACGAGTTATTGGCAACACAGTGCATGTTATCTTTGTGTGAATTATAGCAGCTTTTGTTAATTGCCTAAAATCTGCAAACCTGTGGGAAACATTTTCAATAAACTGATTTTTCCAGATGTTACCTCAGTAATAAGGTAGTCAGTGGTGATGAACAAGTGCCCCTTCTTTTGATTTTGTTCCCTTGTATTAAAAAAACCTGAAGACAATCAAGAGAAATCTCAAAACTACATCCATCAAAATATCACAGTAAGAATACCAACCAGGGCTGAGGTCTGCACTTGTTCTTACCTTAACTTCCACTGTTGAGACTCTTTCATTTGCGAATGACAGGAACAGAATTTATATAAAGTAAGCAAATAAATCTTAGGGCTGTGCAACTGGGATTTTTAAAGGAGATTTTGTTTAATTGGAGTATAGTTGGTTTACAGTGTTAATTCCTGCTATACAACAAAGTGATTCATTTATATATATTCTTTTTATATTCTTTTCCATTATGGTTTATTACAGGATATTGAATATAGTTCCCTGTGCTATACAATAGGACCTTGTTTATCCATTCTATATATAATAGTTGGCACCTGCTAACCCCAAACTCCCACTCCATCCCTCCCCACCTCCCCTCCCCCTTGGCAACCACCCACAAGTCTGTTCTCTGTGTCTGAGTCTGTTTCGTAGTTTCATTTGTGTCATATTTTAGATTCCACATATAAGTGATATCATATGGTGTTGGTTTTTCTCTTTCTGACTTCATTTAATATGATAATGTCTAGTTCCATCTATGTTGCTGCAAATGGCATTATTTCATTCTTTTTTATGGCTGAGTAGTATTCCATTGTATATATGTACCACATCTTCTTTATCCATTCATCTGTTGATGGACATTTAGGTTGTTTCCATGTCTTGGCTATTGTGAACAGCACTACTATGAACATAGGGGTGCATGTATCTTTTTGAATTAGTTTTCTCTGGATATATGCCCAGGAGTGGGATTGCTGGATCATATGGTAATTCTGTTTTTAGCAAATGGGAATTAATACAGTTTCAGGTTTGGTTGGATCAGAGATGTGAAGGAAGTCAGAATATGTCACCCCAAAGTATTCCTCTTTGACATAAAACTATTTTGAACAGCAAACCCAGGAAAAGCTCCCCCTTTTCTGCAGGAAATAAATTCTCCTTTTACTGGGGACACATTTATCAGCCCAGAGACCTTCCGGCGGAATCAGCAAACAAACCTTCCTTTAGTAGTTGCTCCCATGTATTTATCTCCCTTCAGTATGCCACCCTTGGAAGCCTGAAACTGCTGTGCTTTGTCCTGTCATTTCTCTATAAAGTGTTGTTCTGTGTTAAGGATGTTATGTGAGCTGGAATCTAAGCAGCACTTTGAGTTACTTTTCCTTTAGTTTTCTTCCACGTGATAGGCACAGCTGCGTGTTGATACACTGCTTGCTCTTCTCTTGTTAATGTCTTTTTGTTAAGTTCCAGCTGAACACTGAAGCAGGGTAAAATTTTGTCTCCCCTACATACCTTTCTCCCCCTTGGTCTCTTGGTTCTTATCTTTCCTTGGAATCTTTCTCATGTTTTCCTTTTAGTTGGCAAAGAGCTAGCCTCAGACTAGCCCTGCCCACATCATTCCTATAACTCGTGGACCTAGACAAGGAACGATTATCTTTCTCCTAGATTCCACATATCAACTTTCAGGGCTGAACCCTGAAGTCCAAGTTGTATATGCCCACTTAGGATGTGGGCCAAGGTGGGGTTAGTGTTCCTGAGCATCTGAAATATGCCAGGTATTGCCCCAGGTACCGGCAATGTGATGTGAACAAGAGAAATGCAGCCCCTACTCTCCTGAGGTTTACGTCCTGGTGGGGGTGATGGGACATAAACTAAACAACCAGCCAACCAATTTCCAAGAACAATAATAATTTTATATCATAAATGTGCTTTGAAGGAAATTAAAGCAAGTAAAAGGGCTGAAAGATCATGTGGTATTTCGGTGGTGGTATCGGTGTCTAATTTTAGATCGTGGGGTCAGGAGAGAACTTGGTGAAGAGGTGACATCTGAGTAGCAACAGAGCACGGCTTCACATACTGTGGTGTGACTTTTTGTTTACTCTGGGTGAAAAGCCAGGAGGGAGACATTTGTCCCCTGGGCTCTCGAGAATATACATTGTAAGAAATCTCCCAGACATGTAGGGTTGGGTGTATAAAAAGACAGAGGAACTTCCCTGGGACTTCCCTGGACTTCCCAGTGGTTAAGAATCCTCCTGCCAGCGCAGGGGACACGGGTTCGAGCCCTGGTCCGGGAAGATCCTACATGCCACGAAGCAACTAAGCCCGTGCGCCACAACTACTGAAGCCAGCGTGCCACACCTACTGAGGCTGTGCTCTAGAGCCCGTGCTCGGCAACAAGAGAAGCTACGGCAACAAGAAGCCCATGCACCACAAGGAAGAGTAGCCCACCACTCGCCGCAACTAGAGAAAGCCCTCATGCAGCAATGAAGACCCAACATAGCCAAAAATAAATAAAATATAAATAAATTTATAAAGACAGAGTCTTTATAAACTCTGTTTAAAAAAAAAGACAGAGTCAGATGTAGGAAGGACTATTTCTTCTTCTTGGAGATGTAGCACCTTACTCAAGACACGTGGCTTCTCTAGATGGAAGGGTGTATGAGTCCCAAGGTCTTTTTCAGCTCTAAATTCAATGATTCTGAAGTCATTGTACAAGTAATTCATTTTCATATTTTCCTTTAACATTCAATAATGTTGGAATGAATGATGCAAGTAGGACAAAATTGAATTGTAGAATCATCATTTAAATTCGCCAGTTTTTAGAAGGACATTATAAATAACCTTACCTAAAAAAAGATAAAGTTCTATTCTTTAATGACTTTGTGTCAATATTTGTAAATTCTATTAAATAACTTTAAAAATGCCTAGCTACTTTCTAGCTTCCAAGCAACTGTGATTAGCTTAACATCTTTTTGATCAGTAAACAGCCTCTAAGTATAGTTGATATAACCTTGGCAGCCAGTAGAACAAATATGTAAAGAAAAACAGTTGTAAGTATTATATTTTGTGCCTATACCTATTAGTACTACATGATTTAATGAGACTAAAAGAACTCCCCAGAGAAATGTTACCTATAAGAAATGCTTCCTTTTTTACTTTTTAATATTTTATTGATTTACAGTGTTTCACATTTACAGCAAAGTGATTCAGTTACATATATGTGTGTGTGTATATACATATATGTTTTTTCAGATTCTTTTCCATTATAGGTTATTACAAGATACTGAATATAGTTCCCTGTGCTATACACTAGGTCCTTGTTTATTTTATATGTAGTAGTGTGCATCTGTTAATCCCCAATTCCCAATTTATCCCTGCCCCCCTTTCCCTTTTGGTAACCATAAATTTGGTTTCTTTGTCTGTGAATCTATTTCTTTTGTAAATAAGTCCATTTGTATCATATTTTAGATTGTACATGTGATATGCTATGATGTTTGTCTTTCTCTGACTTACCTCACTTAGTATGATAATCTCTAGGTCCATCCATGTTGCTGCAAATGGCATTATTTCATTCTTTCTTATGGCTGAGTAATATTCCATCGTATACATTGTACCATATCTTTATCCACTCATCTGTCGATGGACATTTAGGTTGCTTCCATGTCTTGGCCCTTGTAAATAGTGCTGCAGTGAACATTGGGGTGCATGAGAAGCTCTTCCTTTTATTGACCAATCATGCTTACAAAATAATGATAAATAATCTCTAAATAATTATTGTGTTAAGTAATAACAACAACAATAGTAGTAGCTAACACTATATGTCAGGCACTTTTCTAGAAGCTTTACATGTTTAGTTTACTCTCAGCAACCCTATGAAATGCTGCTATTAACCTACTTTTCAGATGAGGGAATTGAAAGGTAGAGAGGCGCTTGCCCTAGTTCACACCTGGTTGATAGCAGAGCAGGGTTTCAAATCCAGGTGTTCGCGATCTTCATTTAAGTTCTTAACCACATATGATACTTTAGATATGTTTTAAATCTGAATGGGAAATGTTATTTTGTCTGGGGTGGCAAATTATATTCAGAGACTGAGATTGTCTTTGCCATAGGTTGTCTGTGCCGTAGGTTGACATAGCATAGGCTCGGTCATTCCTAGTAGAATCAGGAATTCTACTAATTTCACAAGCCAGTAGCATGCAGGAAAATATCTCTCACTAAGCCAATAAAGAAATAACATACTCTTATACTAATCAAACAGGGAAATGATGGTTCTAGGACAATGTGAATGTTTTAAAGTAACAATGTAAACGTAACACAAGTAACAAATATGGAGACACGGGGGCAGGTGGAAAGGGTGCGACACATTAGGGGTGAATGTTTTCATGCTTCATAGAGGGGCCTTCAATACAAGATTGAAATTTTAAGGCTTCATGTTAAAATGGTATCTTTGGAATGATCCTATTTTGATAAAACTTTTTAATCCTTCTATCTGTGTTTATATTCTGCATGTATGCTTGGAAGTATATTTGGAATGACATTAACCCAATGTTCATGATGGTTATTTCTGGGTGTTAGGATTTCAGCTGATTTGTTTTTATACTTGATTTTTGCCCTATTTTCATTATCTGACATACAAATATACATACACACATACATGAATATGTGTGTGTGCATTATAAAAACAATGCCATACTTTAAAAAAAAGACTGAAAGTAAATATGGAAAGTTGTCTTAAAAAAAAAAGTACTCCACACCAATACTAGATTAATCACACTATTGTTCCACGTCAGGGGAAGAGGAAAATAATTAAAGTCCAGATTTAATTGAGATGTATCTTTGGCGAGCTGATGTCCAGCTGCTAGCACAAAAGTGCAAGTCCTTTGTTGCTAGGGAATGAAGATGCCAGTGTTGGCAGGCAAGATGCTCTCCTTGGGCTGCTGCATGGCTTTTACCACTACCTGGCAAAGAGTCGTCTTGCCCAGGCAGGAGCTAATGCCCCAAGGTCTTTGGATCAGCAAACCCGGATGGAACACTTTTGGGTTGCTGGTGAAACCTCTTGGCATTTGGAGCTTAATGTCCCCCAGCCATAGTTGCACCCCTACATGTTTTTGTCCATACGTGCCATCAGTGCTGACCTGCTCAGTACTTGACCACAGGTGTAGGCGGTAACAGCCTGACACAGCTTCCTCAATGTAAACAACTTCACTCAGAACAAAACGACTTCATTCTTAGATTAAAAAAAAAATCAACCCCCCAAACAAGTAGATTTGAAATAATATAAACCAATATTCAACAGTGTTTAAATCTAGTTTAGGAAAAATTGGGCCATAAGTGACATTTACATACTGCCATTTTCTCTTTTCATCTCTACTCAGTTGCCCACTGCCCATTTCCCCTCCTGTAACTCCCAGGGCTCTTTTGCTGTGTTCTGTCACCCTTAAAATGTGTGAACCCACAAAGAAGCTAGTATTAGTTGATTGTAATTTAGTATCACTTTAAGTAAATGGTTTGCATCTTTCAGGGGGACTTAAAATTTATACTATATCTTATGTAAGAACAAAAGGCTTTTTTTCTGCTAAAGGGATTTCAAATTGAAGCCAGGGCATGGGAGAGAGATTTGGAGGGTCAGATTGCTTCTGCAGTATGGTTTCAGAGCTTGGAAGTCCATCTTCTACCCTACCTACGTAAATTGTTTCCCAGTATTTGACACTGTAGGAAAGGGTATTTAAGCTAATTATATTAAATATGCAAAAGTATGGACGGGCAAAGGCTGGCACCATTACTTCGACATCGTTCCCCAGGACGATTTTAGACTGCAATGCATATCGAAAGGTCTTTGAAAAGAATTGGAAGAAAATGAAATAAAATTCTAATAGTTCAGTGGCCTTCTATTGTGATGAGACATAAAACCTTTTGCTCACGAAACAAGAGGGCGATGTTGAGTTTAGACCACCCCTCAGACAGTTAAGAACCCCTCAGTCATTGCTTTTTTTTTTTTTTTTTTTTGCTGTGCGCGGGCCTCTCACAGCTGTGGCCCCTCCCGCTGCGGAGCACAGGCTTAGCGGCCATGGCTCACGGGCCCAGGCGCTCCGCGGCATGTGGGATCCTCACGGACCGGGGCACGGACTCTCAATCAGTGCGCCACCAGGGAAGCCCTGCCTGTGTATTTTCTATGTATTTTGCTTCCTTTATCTTTCGAACGCCATGTGCCTATCCAGGTGACCGTGTTTTCTAGTGGGGAGCCGTTGCCTCAGATGCTGAACTTTGGGGGAAATCAGAGGCAAGCAGAATTGGCAGAGCTTCCACCCTCTCTCTTTTCCCAGTCCTTTTTTTCCTTTTATGATTCTTCTTTCAGTCCTTCTCTCCCTTCTTCCTTCCCTTTGACCTCCCTCTCTTCCTAACTAGTGCTCTGGAGCCCAGCTTCCTCCCTTTGAATTCTGGCTCTTATGCCTTCTTGTTGGGTGCCCTCGGGCAAGTTCCTGAACTTTCTCAGTATTTACCTCACAGGGTAGGTGAAAATATTAAAAGAATTTAAAAAGCGTAAAGCGCGTCAGATAACGCCTGACGCATAGTAAGTAGTCAAGTGTTAATCATTCTCATCAACATCACGATTACTGTTCCCTTCCATAAACATTTACTGAGTCTTACATATGTTTTAAATGCTGTGCTAAATGAGCAAATGAACAAAAATATTTCAGTTGAGAGCTCTTGGACTCAATGCCGACTCCCCCAAGTCACACTGTCTATTTCCTTAGAGCATCTTTACTCTTTTCCATGTCAAATCATACCTGTTCTGTTTTCTCATTCCTTAGAGAATCTCATTGCCAAGTGGCAGTAGGTGGTAAAAATGTTAGTTTGAATCCAGTAAATATGGGTATGTTTCCAGAAGGCTTTCAAAGAACCAACCTTGGGCTTCCCTGGTGGCGCAGTGGTTGAGAGTCCGCCTGCCGATGCAGGGGTCGCGGGTTCGTGCTCCGGTCCGGGAGGATCCCACATGCCGCGGAGTGGCTGGGCCCGTGAGCCATGGCTGCTGAGCCTGCGCGTCGCAGTGGGCGAGGCCACAACGGTGAGAGGCCCGCGTACGCAAAAAAAAAACAAAGAACCAACCTTGTGGTCGTAGTTTCAGATGTCACAGCTACTGTACTTTTAGGACTTAATTTTATTCATGTTGGCCACTCAGTGACACTCAAGTCACACCCTAGTCTATTAATTATTTTACTTGCACATTTGGACAGCTCTTGCTGCTTTCTTTGGCCGTGCTCTGCGGCATGTGGGATCTTAGTTCCCTGACCAGGGATCAAACCTGTAGCCCCTGCAGTGGAAGTACAGAGTCTTAACCACTGGATCTCCAGGGAAGTCCCCCTGCTAACTTTCTTTTGTAATTGACATAAAGCAGATAATATTGAGGAAGAAGGAGATGTTCTCTACTTGCTTTTCATGGTCTTTTCAACTCTCCGAGGTTCCCAACATTGTTTTTTGATACATTTTTTTGTTTAGAATTTGAGGGTTCATTTTAATTCCTACTAAATAATAGGTCTTGCCACCATGCTTCAAACCCTTTTTATCAGATTAATGAAAAAGAAAGTTTGTAATCCTAGGGCCATTTTCTGTGTCCTTTGTTAGGTTATTTATAATTCCCATGGTAAAAATGATCACAATTACTGGTCTTCAGAAAACTACGTATATCTATACTTTACTAGTTCACTTTGGTTGAAGCACTCCCTAAAGGGAAAGTACATATTTTCAATTTTTTCTGTTATTGATTGGTTCATGGATATGCAGTGAGGGTCTGAATGTCCAGTCCACGTTGCAAGATACATGAGACACTCATTGGGTTCATCCCTAGTGATGGCATTTATGCTGGAGGGTTTTCCCCTAACTCTCCTTTTCTTGTCAAACAACAGAATATCCAATTCTGGTCCCTGTTTTACTCAATTCACTAGAAGCAGCATTTAGGGAGGATGACTAATCTGGAAGCCAAAAGAAGCTTGTTCTACTAAACAGAAGCAGCCTCTGATACAAAGTGTAGGGCGAAGTAAGAGGAAGATGACAAAGCCTGCTCTACACTCGTACTCTTGGTTTGAAGGCTGACACTTAGGTGATCTTCCCGGCTTTGGGGCTTCTGCCTGTAAAAATTTTAAACAATTAAAAAAAATACATTACCCTGAAAGTGGGTTATGCAGGCAAGTGGATCTATGTAACACACACACTCTCAGCTGCTCAGCTTAGACAGTGATTTCAGACGCTTCCTGAAATTGTATTACATCCCGTTTCACTGATTTTTTTTCCCTTCCATTAACAATTCAGTTTTGTGTAACCTGCCAATGAGTCAGAAGTTTCAGCAAGAGAAGGGGCCTGCCAAGATGATGACAAATTACGAGCTATATGCCGATAGGGTCATTGTGGGGATTAAAATGCATAATCCGTAAAAACATTTACAACTGTGTTTGGCATAATTTTAAGCGCTCACTGCTTGTTAGCTCCTAATAGTATTACTACTATTAGGAATTTCTCTGGGCTCATTTTACCCTGTGGCACTGCCTTGCAATTAAAGGGACAAAAACCAATACAAACACAAAGTAAGAGCCTGATTAAAAAATGATGATATTAATATGGACGCACATCGCTCCCTGGGATATTTAGCAAGTTCTATCAATAGCATTGGAAAAGTCAATTTTAAATCATTTTGAATTCAATTATTACCAGTTTATTATGGTGACTGTGTCAGGCAATCAGGTACGCGTTCTACCTATAATTAACCCCTTTTATAGCTGAGACAACCAAAGCTCAAAGAGCCTTTAACTAAACTTCCCAAGTCACACAGCTAGAGAGTGGGTATTACATGACCACCCTGGTTTACAAAATGATTTGAAATTAACTCTTTATTGTATTTTGAGTTTCACATTGTCTATTAATTTTCCTCTAGCTACTTCTGTGTGTGGTTTTAACTATTGATGATTTCCTTTAAGTACCTCGTGAATTCACATTGTTTCCCAGGAGTCCAGATTGCCTGTTACTCTTGCTGTTGCATAATGACATAGTTACCTCAGCGGGAGGGGTAACAGTGGTCCCTCACAGGTGTCCACATCTAATCCCTGGAACCTATAACCATGTTACCTTCCAAGGCAAAAGAGGTTTTACAGATGTGAAAATTGAAAGAGGGAGGCAGGAGAATCAGATATGAGGACGGATGCAGAGGTCAGAGTGCTGCAGTTGATAGCTTTGAAGAACGTGAGTCAAGGAATGGAAACCATCTTTAGAAGCTGCAAAAGGCAAGGAAACCAGTTCTCTCCTAGGGCTTCAAGAAGAAACACAGCCCTGCGGACACCTTGGTTTTAGCCCTGTGAGACCCATTCTAGACTTCTGATCTCCAGATCAAGTTTATGTTGTTTGTAGCCGCTCAGTTTATTACAGTGGCAATAGGAACCTTATGTACTCTTTTTGCAGTGTTTACAAAGTATCCCACCTTTTATTTTAATGCTTCTATAAGTTAGGGCAGTTAGCTTTTTATTATTTAGATCAGGTTTCTGACCAAGTTGTTTGCAGTGATACACCTGTATCAACCCTTTTTTATCATTTTTTTTTTTTTAATCAGTAAAGACCTTTGGGGTGGGTTGATTCAGTATGTGAGTCTGGGAGAAGGAAGGAAGGGAGATGGCAGCTTGACACACTAGAGATTGTACGGGATCTTGAAGGGAGGAAATGGCTTCAATTTGAGAGTTTCTCAGGAAATCCTGATTAGGCCTGATGAGGGCCTTGTCTCACCCAGTTGAAAATCATTGACCCAATGGGACTAGAGACAATTGAGCAATTCTGTGCTAATTGCAGTTCTAAGAGCTTCATATATTGACTTATTTTTTCCTTATACTGTAACAGCCCTGTGAGGTAGATACTATTGATAATCTCCTTTTACAAATAAGGAAAGTGACATATAGGCACATAAGTTTTACTTAATTAGACATTTTGCTTATAATAGAATTAATACTGAACTGGTTGCCAAATTGTAAAATACAAAAAAAAATAATCACAGAATTATTATGTTCACATTTTAAGCCTTTAAGCATTTTTTCCCTACCGCTTTGTAATTAACTAGCTGTTGGGTTACTGGTTTGCCATTTAGCAAATAACTGTTAAAGGTAGGTTTAAAAACAGCTGTATTTAAGCATCTTGTCCATCAAGGCATTAAGCAAGAAGCTGCCTTTGCATAAAATGTCCACTGGGTGGCAGTTTTTCATAAAAAGTACACGGCCTTAGATTTCACATCATAGTTTCCCCAGATTTATAAAGACCAAATGAATCATTTATTTTGGGTTGTTAAATAGCTAATTTTGGGGCTTCTTAAAGGGGGGTGCCCTTGTACTGTATTTAATACCCTTTCAAAATAGAAACAGAGCCTTAGCAGCTCCACACATTTGAGATATATATCCCTTTAAGTAAGAACTTACTTTGAAATGCATTTTACACACAAACTAATTATGACATACTTCAGCACTTGAGCCCACGGGCAAACTTGTAAAACTGTTCTTGATTTTTTTTAAATGAAACTATAATGATAAAAAGCCTATATATGGTCTTACATCTAGTAACTTTATACTAGAAAACATAATTTTTTAGGAAAGACTAGCAAAAGATTATACACTATGAGCTTATTTACATTTAACTGCATGAATTTCTTTCCTGCGTGCTTAAAGTTTTCACATTAAGGACAAATTTCCTCCCACTAAGAATTTTCAGGGTTACAATTTGAGGCCAGATCAAAAGTTATTAGCTTGTTTAGTGATGTAATTCAGGAAAAAAAGGTACTTTGAAAGCTACTTAGTGTACCTTTAAATACTATTTCTATAAACGTGTGCTTGGTGCCATTGTCAGCAGACGCCCCCTGCCTGCCCCCCATCCGCCACTGTACAGAAGAAGGTGGCCACCAGGGGGCGCTGTACCTGACACCAAGGAGTGCCCACTTCCACCTTCACCTACGCACAGCTTATTAACAAGTAGCTTTGTCCTCCTCCTCTCCTGCTGCTGCTGCTGCTTTAATCGGTTTTCTTTTGGACTGCGTATCAGGTTGTTAGCACAGTAGTCTAGGTGTTTCCAAGACATCACAGACTCTTCTGTCTTTGGTAGATGCTATAAGCTCTGGCACGCTAGCTTTTAACATGTAAATATGCCAATTTGTGAATTTTAACCTCCTTTACAGTGATCAGTTCAGCAGTTTGCCTAATCATGAAAAAGAAAAAAATTCTGCCACTAATTGCCAAAATGCCAAAAATGCCCTAATTTAAATGTCAGTGCCTACACATTTAATGGCTCTTATCTATTGAACTGAATTTGTGAACCTAAATTTTGAGGTACAAATATTCAAATACAGTTGAACTTTGAGCCTATCATAGCACATGTGACACCCAACACAAGTAACATGAAGCCAACCAGAGTATTCTCGACATCCGTTAGCTCTGCCACACAGCTAAAAGGTGAATTCCCCTGTGACAGTTTACTCGTATCGGTTTGGACAGTTCTCAAATCTGAAGCTTAAATGTAAACATCAGCACTTCATCTTACTTTATACTGGTACTAAATTTAAGCAGTGTTTTAAGTTGAAATGTCATGATTTCCTTATCAGAAAAAATAAAGGAAATGAAAAAATCAATTACTGATTCCAGTTGACAGAAAACATAATCATTTAGGGGGAATATTGAGTATCCATTCAATGTGGAAAATACAGAAGATACTCAACTAATACTCCTCTGCTGGTTGATTGATGGTGCTTCTTTCTGTCCACTAGCCTGAGGCATTTGTGTTTTTTTTTTTTTAAAGTCACTGCAAGGGAAAATGTAAGCAAACAGTGGTAATCGACTCTTCTTTTTAAACTTTTAATTTTATATTGGAGTATAGTTGATTAACAATGTTGTGTTAGTTTCAGGTGTACAGCTAAGTGATTCAGTTATACATATACATGTATCTATTTTTCAAATTCTTTTCCCAATTAGGTTGTTACAGAATACTGAGCAGAGTTCTCTGTGCTATACAGTAGGTCCTTGTTGGTTATCTATCTAATATATAGTAGTGTGTATATTTTAATCCCAAACTCCTAATTTACCCTTGTTTATCTATTTTATATATAGTAGTTTGTATCTCCTAATCCCAAACTCCTAATTTATCCCCCCCGCCCTCCTTTCCCCTTTGGTAACTGCACATTTGTTTTCTATGTCTGTGAGTCTATTTCTGTTTTGTATATAGATTCATTTGTATCATTTTTTTTAAGATTCCACATGTAAGTGATATCAGACAATATTTGTCTTTCTCTGTCTGACTCACTTCACTCAGTATGACAATCTCTAGGTCCTTCCATGTTGCTGCAAATGACATTATTTCATTCTTTTTAATGACTGAGTAATATTCCATTGTATACATGCACCACATCTTCTTTATCCATTCATCTGTCGATGGACATTTAGGTTGCTTCTATGTCCTGGCTATTGTAAACAGTGCTGCAATGAACATTGGGGTTCATGTATCCTTTCGGACCATGTTTTTCTCCAGATACATGCCCAGGAGTGGGATTGCAGGATAATATGGTAGCTCTATGTTTCCTCAAATTGGCTATCATCAAAAAATCCACAAACAATAAATGTTGGAGAGGGTGTGGAGCGAGGGGAACCCTCCTACACTGTTGGTGGGAAGTACATTGGTACAGCTGCTGTGGAGAACAGTATGGAGGTTCCTTAAAAAAACTAAAAACAGAGTAATCGACTTTTGTTTTTAGCCAACTATGTTGTCTCATTGTCTGGAATCCTAGAAAGTATAGGTTAGCGTTAACTTTAAACACAACTGTGGGAAAACATTTAGTAGAGTCCTTTATGCATTGGGCAGTTGTTGAGTTTTTCGCTGTGCTAAGTCTGAGTTGTGCTTTTGCTTTTTTTTTTTTAAATTACATGGCTCATTGAATACCATCAAATAACTCACAATTTTTGGCAAAACAAGACATACACGAACTGGACATCTGGCTAATGAAAGAGGACAAAGTGTAACTGTTAAAATGTATAATGTCCTAAAACTCACAGCAACAAGCATCACAATGCAAAGCAAATATCCAGGTAGACCACTTTGCTCTACAGAATATCTAGGTCTAATTTTCTTTAAATAAAACACTTATGTGTTGTCACTTTTTAAACTCTAAATGAATGCAAGTTCTAAATGTAATTTTATTGCCTAAGTCTTTTCTACTCATGATTTTGAAGTACAGAATAATTAGCATTTTTCATTTTTTATAGCTCCTTGGAGAAGTTACCACATCATATAATACATGGAAAATACATTTTAGAGAAATCCTCGTCAAACTTACTAATACTTAGACTTAATTTTACCCTGCAGACTGGTTATAATAATAATAAAAGTCAGCACCTAAGGCCATATTTTATTTGGTCTAATTATTTTTTTTGCATTCTGTAACCCTCCTCCCTAGTTTTATTGGGTGCTTTGAGCTTTTCTTACCCGTTTGGTGGCTGCATTGTAGGCCGAGGACTGGGGAGGCCTGGCAGGAGGCAGAGATGGGCTGTCGTTACCCATCTCCTCGGGCAGTGTTTGCTCCCACTCTCCAGACGTGGCAGGAACATTACACAGAAACGACTGTCAGAGGCAGGATTCTGTTTCTTCCTTCAGGATTTAATGGAGAAGGTTAGTACGTATTCTGTAGTTCCACAGCTCCAGGATGGAAAGCAAATGGCAGACACCCCAGTGTTGTCTGCTGGCCCACTCTGATGTTCCAGCGCAGGATCAAAAGCATGAAATCAGATGTCCCCCGCCAAGTAATGAAGAATTAAAGAAACTTACTACATTTGAATTATTTTTATTTATTTATGTATTTTTTGCGGTACGCGGGCCTCTCACTGTCGTGGCCTCTCCCGTTGCAGAGCACAGGCTCCGGACACACAGGCTCAGCGGCCATGGCTCACGGGCCCAGCTGCTCCGCGGCACGTGGGATCCTCCCGGACCGGGGCACAAACCCGTGTCCCCTGCATCGGCAGGCGGACTCTCAACCACTGCGCCCCCAGGGAAGCCCCCCATTTGAATTTTTTTAGCTTGTGTTTAGAATCACCATGCAGTGTGACTGTTGCTCCAAACCCACAACATTTTATCTTCAAATGTGTGTATAAAATGCCACATAACACTAGAAAATAACTGATTATTCCACTTTCGTAAGAGCTCAGTTGAGGGCCAACCCTCCTGAGGCAAAATCAATATGAAAAGCACAAACTTGGTTCACACGTTTTATTTATACAGTCTTTGTTAACCTCATTCTCGTTTATGCATCTAGTTGTCTGGATACTACAGAGGTAGAATATCTTTGCATGTTGTACTGGAAAAAAGCAAAAATGTTGGAGAAAGGCCAACCGTGGTTAAATCCTGCCTCTTTCACCTGTTTAACTATGTGATCTTGGGCAAGTTGCTTGAATTCTTTTAACTTTTTTCCTAATCTGTAAAATGGGCTCAACAAAACCTACCTTATGAAATTGTTGTGAGAATTAAGTAAGAGTAGATATTAAGTTCCTATATGGTATATACTCAACAAGGTAGTTTTTTCTTTTATATAGTTAACTCCACTCATTAAAAATAGTGATACACATAGAATTATACATTAAGCAGAGAATCTCAGAATGGAAGTAAGCCTTTAATATTTTCTAATCAACTTCCATCTCAGTTTTCGCTGTAACATTATTGGAAATTTGTGTGCAGACATCAGGGGGTCCCTGGATAGCATATTGTCAATGGTATTTTCATCTGGAAGACTCAAACTGGTTTAAACAAAAAGAAATAGCACATTATGAAAAGTTCATTGGTCAGGCAGTTTGGTTAATTTAACAGCTCAGGACCCAGACTTTTCCCCATCTCCACTTTGACTTCCTTGGCCTGTGGATTTTACTCTGACCCATGATCTCAAGATAGTTCAGCTGTGCTCAGCATCACAGGCAAACAGTGACTACAGCTGGAAGAAAAAGACCTTTTCTCAATGTCTGTTAACTTACTAATTTAAGAATGAGGAATTCATTCCTGGAAACCCCCCTCGTCTAGATTCCCTCTCATTTTGACTGGCTGAAATATCCGTTTCCAAATCAATTACTTGCAAAACAAACAAACAAGAAATCAAATGAGTTTACTGTGACTATTGAGAATAATCATGTGGAGAGAAAGACTGATGATGAGTCAAACTTATTATTTTGCTGCTTTTCAAAGCAGCTCCCTGTCAAAGAGTTTGCTAGTTGTCACCAACTTGTCCTCCTTTGTTCCAGTTAAGACAAGCAAAAGGTCCTTTAGAAAGGCAAGGTCAGCTTTGAATGATTGTCGTAAAGATTCTGTAATGAAGCAGCACACAGGTGTCATGGTGCGCAGTCCAGACGTCCTAATGAAGGGTGGTTCGCGTCGGTGCTGAACTTGTGATTTACTCTTAATTTCTTAAGTTTCATCAGTGAGCTCCCTCAACTTTAATTCAGAGAAAAATTCAGAAAGTTGCTAGAGTGAATTTTGGGTCTTATCTTTCCATTGAACCTTAACACATTATCTTCAAAATTATCTTTGGATCTTCTAATCATTTTTTGTGATGCGTAGGGGAAAGGGTAGTAAGTGAGAATTTAGGTATTAAAGAGGCAGCTTTATTTTTCGGGTAGACAGTGGTGGGCAGCAGGGTGTGCTTACTGTTCCTTTTCTACTGGGGTGTGGTACAGCCCAATCCTGTTCTGTTTCCTGGCAAAGGCAGCCCTTAACCGAAAAAAGACATCATCACTTACACTTTCTTTTTAAAATTGAAGTTTAGTTGATTTACAGTGGTGTTAATTACTGCTGTACAGCAAGATGACTCATTTATATATATATATAAATAATAATATAGTATTTTTCGTATTTTTTTCCATTGTTGTTTATTACAGGGTATTGACTATAGTTCCCTGTGCTATACAGCAGGACCTTGTTGTTTATCCGTTCTACATATACCAGTTTGCATCTGCTAATCCCAAACTCCCACTCCATCCCTCCCCCACCCCCCTCCCCCTTGGCAACCGCCAATCTATTCTCTATGTCTGTGAGTCTGTTTCTGTCTCATAGGTAGTTTCATTTGTGTCATATTTTAGATTCCACATATAAGTGATATCATATGGTATTTCCCTTTCTTTTTCTGACTTCACTTAGTATGATCTCTAGGTCCATCCATGTTGCTGCAAATGGCATTGTTTCATTCTTTTTTATGGCTGAGTAATATTCCATTGTATATATGTACCACATCTTCTTTATCCATTCATGTGTTGATGGACATTTCGGTTGTTCCTATGTCTTGGCTGTTGTGGCTGCTACGAACATAGGGGCGCATGTATCTTTTTGAATTAGAGTTTTGTGTGGATATATGCCCAGGAGTGGGATTGCAGGAACATATGGTAGTTCTATTTTTAGTTTTCTGAGGAACCTCCTTACTGTCTTCCACAGTGGCTGCACCAACTTACATTCCCACCAACAGTGCAGGGAGGCTTCCCTTTTCTCCACACCCTTTCCAGCATTTGTTAATTGTAGACTTTTTAATGATGGCCATTCTGACTGGCAGTGTGGCATCGCTTACACTTGAATGAAAGAATTACTGCACTCTGATGTGAGTCTGTACTCCGGGCTGTGAAATAGATGGAGGAATGAAGAGGTGGATTCTGCTGTTTGCTGTTTCTAAACAGAAAAAAAAAAAAAAACAACAGGAAGAAAATATTACTTGAAGGAGAATTATATGTGGACTGTTTTCCCTTTAAATTTATTTTAAAATGGTAGTGATAATACTGGTTATTATAATATCAGGAAATAGAAGGCTTCCATTCATAATTGCATAAATTCCTGAAAGAAGGGCCCACTTAAAATATTCACCTATATTTATATATTGTTTCCAAATACTAGTGTCCTGATTGTCTTTAAAGCAAAAGGTACCCCAAACACTGTACTTCCTTCATCAGAATGGCCCGTTGACGGCAGATATGCGTATTTTGCACAGTTAGTCAGTGGAGTGCGTGCTGGTGGGGTTTTCATCCCCCAGTTTTCTTGCTTTACAACAATATGAAGTGACCCAGATTCCTGGTTAAATCAAGTGCCTGAACTTTCTCTCCAAGTCTTTTCTACCCACATTGTTGATTGAGTGAAGGAAAGACCTAACGAGGAGATAAGAGAGGTTAGGCAGTGCTTATTAGACAAATACATGGCAGTAGCATTTATTTAACAAATGCTTCCCCGACAATATAAAGTTTGCACACAAAGTGAGACCATGGATATCTTCACTAATTACATGCCACTATTTAAAAAAACCCGCATAATTTAAAATGATGTGAAATAAGACCTTCTGTGTTAAGTGCCTGCATTCACGCTGGGTGTCAAGAATTGCGAAGGGGTTGAAATGTCACCCTCCTTACAGTAAACAAGTAGCCTACCACTGTTTCCTAGGCGTGGGATGAATACACGAGACTGCTGGGGGAGAGACGAAGGATGTTATTACTCAGGGCACAGCCTGAGCATCACCTATCCTTGGGTTCCCCCTGACCTCCGATTCCATGCGGTGGTGATGGTGATACTTGGCAGACTCAGGGGGACGCTGTGCCGTCCGTCTGTGCCACCCTGAAGAGAACCAAGCTTAGGAAATTCCCAGCGTTATAAGGGGCCACTCACCAACCCACCGATCCTTTGCCCTGAAGGGAGGCTACATTTTTACTCTGGTCATCAGGAGACACGTGTCCTCCATCCCAGAGGGAAATACTCTATTTTTTCAAGGCTGTTTGCTCTACAGACATTCTTCAAAAGATAGTCTGGAATAAAAGCTGTCACAGGGTGTGTGAAAATGGACAGACCCATGGAGAATTGTCGCCTAACACTGTATTACACGTCTGTATGTGGTATGTACGGTGTGTGTGTGATATATATGTATACCATTTAAGTCTCTCAATAATTCTGTAAAGACAGCTCATAATTCTTGTTTTAGATGTAAAGAGGCACTATCAGCTAAGCACCTTGCCTGATGTCACAGAGATTGTAAGGGACAAATTTGGATATTCAATCCTTTGTTCTGCTCAACAGCCCATAATCTTTCTGATCAACCAATACACCAACTGCCGTGAAAAACACAGACGTACATATGTCTTCTGTGACACCGAGTTCTAGAAAGAAGTCCCTTTGGCTTTTTATATTACTTCTAGTAGAATTAAAGAAATACCCATGGTGCTGCTGTCCTCATAATTGGACTTATTATAAATTGTATCCTGTGCAGTACCATTCAAACAGGTATGTAAAATGGTGGTCAATGAAGCAGTATGTTTTTTTTCCCCCTTCAATCAAACCAGTTGCTCAATGTAATTATTATCTTGGAAGATATAGTTAAAGAGGTGTTGAATTAAATTGAGCTTTTGAAAATTGCTCACCTCATGATTCCTTCTGATTACATTGTGGCATAATTCCACCAAATTTCAATATGTAATTTAGGGATAATGTATAATTGGTACTGGAATCATTGCAGCTTCTCCACATTTAAATGAGAGGCCACTTTTATTAGTAATAACTATAATAACTCTGCTAAATAGGTTCTGTGACTTAGTCACTCATTAGGAAATTATTTCTCAGCAGGAACATGTTACCTTTATATATTTAATACAGATTTTAAGTAGGAAATTTATTAGCAATGGAAGTGTTTGCAGGGAGATAGTTTTTACAAATACTATATTTGGGTGCTAATCAATTATTTCCTGTGGTGTTAAACTCAAGAGTTTATTTTTCATTAAGTTTTATTTTTAAAAAACTTTATATTCACTTGAGACATTTAAAAAATAAGCAATGATGTTTAGACCCTGCTATCAAAATGCCAGAGAGGTGACAAGACGCCCTCCAATTTCATCACACAGTGTTTGGTTGATACCTTTTATTGGGGAAAAACATTTTTGTATTAAAAAAAAATTACAGGGACTTCCCTGGTGGTCCAG
The DNA here is from genome assembly GCF_949987515.2 of Delphinus delphis. Classification (NCBI taxonomy): domain Eukaryota; kingdom Metazoa; phylum Chordata; class Mammalia; order Artiodactyla; family Delphinidae; genus Delphinus; species Delphinus delphis. Next base: position 170,658,291 of record NC_082683.1, read on the forward strand.
TGGTTCAGACTCCCCACTGCAGGGGGTGTGAGTTTGATCCCTGGTTGGGGAACTAAGATCCCACATGCCACATGGTGTGGCCAAGAAAAATTTTAAAAATTTTAACAAAAATTACTACAAAATATGTAGCTAGACACTGGAATCCATCATATACTAAGCTAAATGATGAGTACTCTAAAAGGAGTCTCTCCAGTGAAATAAATTTGGAGAAAAGCTGGTTAAGTTTTTACAGGAATTATACTGCATATTAAATAATGGCGCTGAGAGGTCCTGCTCAGAAATTTGTTTTCTCATCATCTTTGAAATGTGTTTCATCACAGAGCCCTTTCACTTTGTAAGCCTCTCGGTATTTGAGGAAGTCCTGAACACTCTTTAATGATCTTTTTATCCCACTAGAATGACAGGGATCATAACCTTAGTTGTTTTGGGGTTCTCACGTTATTGGATAAAACTTTCTTCAGTCAAAAAAATTCAATGAGTTTCTATCCGTTCCCAGGCCTCATGTGGACTTGAAGAGGGATGTGAAAAGATCATTATAGCAGGTGGAAGAGGTGACCTAGGACCCTGACAGATTCAGAAAGTGCTAGATTGATGCCAGGGAATGAACGATGGGGATTTCTTGGTCATTGCCTCTAAGCTGTGTCTTGATTTCCTTATCTTTAAAATAAGAATAATGCCTTCTTGGTGTGTTTACTATAGATATTTGTAAAAGCATCTACTTTGGAATATTCGATAAATGGCAGCTATTATAATTACTCATTATTTCAGCTCTTAAAAAGTGACTCTGGAAGTTACATAACATGGAAACATGGAGTAATTTTTTTCCCCTAAAGGTTACCTTCTTCTTAGGATTTCGTAATACTTGTATGAAGCAGTGTACATAACTCATTTAGCACTGTATCTAGCATGCAGTACGATACACGTGTACTTGACTTTCCTTGGAAATTAGCACTGAATTGCGTTACATTTTGCTCAGTAAATTCAGCAATGTTTTTGAGCTACCATGGGGCAGACACTTCTCTAGTCGCTACAGATACATCAGTAAATAGAAAGCAACAAAGTCCCTACTTTCATACAGCTTATGTTTTCAATTGTAAGCTAGTTCTTACACTTGTAGTAAAAGCAAAGAAAATTACAGAAAATTAGAAAAGCATCTTGACAATAGCATGTGAGAAAGGCTTAAATTCAATTGCCCTAGGAATAAGCAAGCCTTCCTGTTAAAAGCAGCTTGATTAATTTCTTGACAGAGACAGTGTGCTTTGGTGTGGCAGATTATCCGCAAGAATGCTCTCACGGCTCTGAGCTGCTGACTTTAAGATGGAATGTTTTTATATTTGTAAATGACTAGCTACTTATTTTTCCACCTAACTCTGCAGACATATTTTTATTTGATCTTTAAATCTCTTCTTAGATGATAGACTATGTAAGGCTCATTCCGCTTTGCAGATTTGAACCGCTCGGCTTAGAGAGGGGCTCCCTGAGTTCACCGAGACAAGCAGCTCTGTAGAGCAGAGGGAGAACAGAAACCAGATCTGACTCCTGATGGAAGGGAAAGTGATAATCTTGCCCTTTACAGACAGTTACAGCAGAGGATGACTGAGGCTGCCTTTCAGCATGCATACGGTCTAAACATTCTTCAGAAATCATTTTTCCCTGAAAAGAGATAATTACATGTAAAGTGAAACCTTGAGGATGAGAAACAGGTTAAGGTTGTATCGCCTTTGGTTTTATGTTACTAATTATTCTAAATATAATTTGCAACTTTACATGTTTTGAGTGAACTCTAACAATTTGTTAATTTTTTCCTATACCATGAAGGAGGGCTACTAGATACATCACAAATATGGGTGAGCCCTGGGTTTGGAATGGCATTCACACAGGAAAGGAATTACTCAGCTACAATGCTGGTTAGGAAAATCAACTTGGTAGCGTTTCTCATTTGTATAATGTGACCCCTCTTTGTGAAGTATAGTGGTTACAGCGCCTGTGGGTGGACTCAGGACTGGGCTCAAGTCCTGCCTCTACTAATGGACATTATTTCACATCCTTAAGCCTCATTATTCTCGGTGTATAGTAGACATACAGTGATGTCTACTTCATGGCATAATTTTAAGGTTTAAATGAGATAATGTATTTACCTGATAATTAGTGGTCACTCAGTCAAATATTAACTGTTAATATACCGCTTTGAGGTTAATTGTTCAACTTATGTTCAACAAAATTACCAATCTGTTAGACATCCCATTCTAAGTTACTCTGCTCAGAAATTTACCTTGAAGGCGTTTAGTGCTTATGGAAATCTCAAATACTGATAATTTTAAGAAACTGAAAAAGAATTGTGTAAGACAGATAAAGAGGTGACACGCAGCCAGGAAAGGATAAGTCCATTGTGAACATGACTTCTTATATTTGTCTCATATTTATAAGTTTGATTTTATACTCATATGAGTAAGTTCTCGAAGTTTGTTTTTCATAGGTCCTCTTAAGAAGAATTTATGCCATCAATGAGAATGACAGTTAAGCAGAACATTCCATTTCCGATTTGTCTTAACAGTCTTAATTTAATTCCTAAGGAGGTAGAAGTAGGAAGAAAAGAGAATCTGTAGAATGCTCCATGACTGTTTTTAGGCCTGAGCATGAAGGAAAGATAAGTGTTATCCTGAGGATGCTACAGTGGCAAAGTATGGGATCCTAGTTGACAGCTTTGGTGAGGAAATTACCCTGATGGCTCCTTGTCAAAAGATAAGGCATTGACTCAGCAATCCCACTCCTGGGCATATACCCTGAGAAAACCATAATTCAAAAAGAGCCATGGACCACAATGTTCACTGCAGCACTATTTACAGTAGCCAGGACATGGAAGCAGCCTAAGTGTCCATTGACAGATGAATGGATAAAGAAGATGTGGCACATATATACAATGGAATATTACTCAGCCATAAAAAGAAACGAAGTTGAGTTATTTGTAGTGAGGTGGATGGACCTAGAGTCTGTCATACAGGGTGAAGTAAGTCAGAAAGAGGAAACCAAATACTGTATGCTAACACATATACGTGGAATCTAAAAAAAAAAAAGGTTCTGACGAACCTAGGGGCAGGACAGGAATAAAGACGCAGATGTAGAGAATGGACTTGAGGACACGGGGAGGGGGAAGGGTAAGCTGGGACGAAGTGAGAGAGTGGCGTGGACATATATACACCATCTAATGTAAAATAGATAGCTAGTGGGAAGCAGCTGCATAGCAAGGGAGATCAGCTCGGTGCTTTGTGACCACCTGGAGAGGTGGGATAGGGAGGGTGGGAGGGAGGGAGATGCAAGAGGGAAGAGATATGGGGACATATGTGTATGTATAACTGATTTACTTTGTTATAAAGCAGAAACTAACACACCATTGTAAAGCAATTATACTCCAATAAAAATGTTAAAAAAAAAAGTTCAGGTGGGACCCTCCTCCCTGACAAATTAGCAAATTGAAATTCAAAGAAATCCAGTGACTTGCCCAAGTTACATAGTTATTAAATGAGAGGGTTGATTCTCTAATGAAATGTCCAGTCACATAGACTTTCTCCTTTAACGTCCTCTTTATCAGGTCATGCCTGCACCGTCATCACAAGTGATGATTTTACCACCGGATAGATACTTGACAGAGTTAACAGATGAATGACATAAACAGCAAAAGCTGAGGTTTCAAGGGAAGGTCGGGTAGAATAGCTAGACTGGAGAGCTGTGGAAAGACATCAGGGAATGAACTGCTAGAATTGGGTCTTGATAAAATCTTGGAAGGCATAAGAAACACACTGCAACATGGCTGGTACATGAATGCAGGCTGAAAATAAAGTATCAGCTAAAATCGTAAAATATTTTAACATGTAATTAAAAAAAGAAATAATAAATGCTACAGTATATTATATAATGATTAGTTTCCACATATCCAGAAACATCTAATTCTCTATTTTGTTCTTAGCTTTGTAAGTTTGAGAAGGAATCAGCCTTTATTCTAATATGTAAGTTACCCCATCACTCAGTATAAATTGCATGCCTTCAACAATTATGGAAGATATTAGGCACAGCAAGACAGGGAGAAAATTAAGTCAGTTCTGCAAAAGGAAATATTGCCTTTTCAGTAGCTTTTTACTAATGTCACTTGGAAAAATCTTGAATATCTGTTTTCCTGTTCAATTATTAAAAACAATATGCTCGTGAGACTTCATCCATTAGTTTCGAGTTTTGTTTCATGCTGTTTTGTATAGTGAGACGCTACTGTAATTATCCTGGGCAAAAACTTAGCCCTTCAGTATTTTTCTTTTGACTTGTTACATGCTGCCAATGATTTATAAATATTCAAGTATAATTACTGAAATCTTTTCTTTTTGTATGTTTAAGAATAATTGAAAAGGGTGAAGCAATATCTGGAAAATCTGTGATTTAAACATAAAAGCTTTGTGTCCCAATTAAAATTTCTGCATATACCTAAAACTACAGGCATACAAACCTCTGGAAAAGGAGATGCAGTTTTTAAACAAAGAATAAAATACTTGGCAACATGCATAATGCCATTTTGGAAATATTAAAATGGATCTAATAAAATAAAATTTAGTGAAATTTTGGTCCAATTAAATTTTACTTAGTGATAATATTACTATGCAAGCAATGTTACTTAAAATTTATTTTTTAGCGTAACACTTCTAAGAAAACGTAAAAGTCAAAGCCTTTTCTTTTTTATCTCTAAAATAAAATTAGCATCTCAAAAAAATTGTGATACTTTCATTACATACTATATTTTTGCCACCAGGTATCAGCTACCACAATGTCAGATGTAACATCTCAGGAAGATAAATTCAATGTTAAAGAGAATCATTTCTAAGTATATTTAGATTATAAATCCTTTTGAGACCCTGATGGGAGCTACGGCACCTCTTTCCAAAAAAATGCACATAATGCGCTGTGCGTTTTAGGTTTACAGGTGAAATAACTTTTGCCAAAGGAAATTTGCCTTGTGATTTAACTGATTCGAGTCAATACATATTTTTAGTGTACTGGGTCTGGAAAATATGGAAGAGAGAAGGTTTACAGCTTTTCTTGGCTAGTGTGGCAGGACAGATAACAGCCTCTGAGGTCATGGAAAAGAATTAAAAGAAGGGAATATTTAGAGATATAGGGAGGGTTTAAGAAACAAATAAAGGATGGTAGAGTTTATTTTCTTAAAGAAAAAGTCCTGTAATTTGTCTTGGTATCTATTTGGTAAGAGAAGATATTGCATCCATTAAGTAGGACCTGGATGCCATCCAAATGAACAATCAGATTAAGAGAGCTCTTCCAAATTAAACTGCTAGTTAATATTTTTAAAACCATGAATAAAACTGAGCAAGAAAAAACTGAGTAAATCTCCTCAAATTAGAAAAACGTACAAAAATGAAAGACAATTAAGAAAACATTAGAGGACCAATCCAAGAGATATACTATCGAAGGCTCAAGACAGTGGGAAATACTGTCAGAATGCCAGGAGAAAGTAATATACAATCTATAATTGCATACCAGGCAAAGTAGACACCAAGTATGGGGGTGGCATAAGGTTATTTTTATTACGCGAAGCTTAAACGTTTCTTCCATGTAGTATACCCTTTTTTAAGGAAGTTGCTGGAGAATGTGAGCCATCAAATGAAGAAAACAGCAAAGACTTGGAGTTAAAAAGAAAAAAAAAAAAAAGGAATGACCATGGGTAAAGGTGAAGGTTTTGTCCAAAATGACAGCTCTTCAGAGGCTAGAAGGAAGCAGGAAGTTTAGACTAGAGCAGAGTTCCACAGATCTGATTGTGTGGAAAAACCATATTGAGGGGAGTGCTACAGAACTATGGCAGGATAGGCAAGGACTTAGCCAGAAGTACAAAGACAGAACAGATTCTAAAAATGAGGCATATTGACTCTAGAAAAAGTGAAAAAAAATTCTATAAGAAAGGAAATGTAGTCATTGTACTTGACTCAGCTATGATCAATAATGACATAGTTATAAAAAATGAAACCACTAAAAACTGATTTAACCAAAAATTGAGATGTAACTATATTGGAGGTTGGGGGAACCATGAACTTGAGTAATAAGTTAATATACTTACCATTCAGTATCTGTTTACTAGTGCTCTTTGGATGTGTCTGAGTTTTGAATTTATTGTTTTGACATTAATTCTCTGATACCAACTGGGCTTCTGTAATTCCTAAAGTTACCATAGACCACATAAGTTAAAAGCAAATTCTTCCACAAGACTGCCCCCACTTCAGACACCAATGGCAAGTCTCAAATCCCACCCACATTTCTGACTGACAGGCTATAAATTCTGGAGTCCCATGACCCCCTCACTTTCCCTCTTAGGTTCAATAATTTGCTAAATGACTAACATAACTCACTAAAAGCCCTGCACTTTCGATTATAGTTCTACTATAAAGGATAGAACTCAAGAACAGCCAGATGGAAGAGATGCTTAGGGTAAGGTCTGGGGAGTAGAAGGGAAACACAAAACGTTTATGCTCTCTCCTAGTGGAATTAAGATGCATAACCGTCCAAGCACATTAATGTGTTGACCAACTAGGAAGCCTTTGAGTCTTGGTGTCCAGGTATTTTCCTGGTGTTTTCACTATGTAGCTGTGATTGATTAATTCATTGGCTGCATGATCAAATTTGATCTCTGACCTCCCTGAGCCCTCCTCCAATCTCTCCCTGGAGATCTGGCTGGCCCAAAGTTCCAATCCTCTGATCACTGGTGGTTGTTGGTCTTTCTGCTGAGCAGCCCCTACTCTGAGCTATCTAGGGACCCACCAAGGATCACTTCATTAACATAGCAAAGACACTTCTGTCACTCAGGAAATTCCAAGGGTTTATGAAGCTCTGTGCTAGGAACCTGGGATGATATATTCTTTATTATATCACAAAAGTTAACCAGTTAAGCTCAGTAGATTCGGTTTCTAGAAATGCAAAACAGATGATAGAATTCCGGGCTGTACAAACAGTAAAACCACACCCACAGGTCCACCTCCTATAGTGCATATTACTTTCTTCTGACACATATCTACAGTTTGAGAAGGAATGTTTTAAAAAGGCAATCCTGGATTCTGTCCCCCTTTGTAATGGAAAAAACAGTTAATTACCCTGAGAAAAAGTTGAAGCTGTTTGTCACTCTTTAGGATGAAGGGAGGAAGAAAAGCCTCAGGAAATCTCTATCTCCTGGGTACCAGTCAGCCAGCTCTTCTAATCTGGGTAGGTCCTCAGCCTCCCTTGTCTTGATAGGGATTTGATATGGTTGTCCACTCCTGTCCTCCTCTGAGCATCTCAGATTTGTGGGGACAAACTTGTGGTCCCTTAAGGACTATACAAATCATTTATCATTCTGATTCCAGGAACAAAGTGTTCATGTGTTCTTCTAAATGATATTTTACACAACACTTCATCTAGAAAATTATAACACAGAGGTTAAGAGCTTGACCTTTGGAAGCACACAGACCTATCTTCAAACCACAGTTCCACTACCTATTTTCTGTGGGACCAGGAATATTCAAATGATGATAAAGTAGAAAAAATATTATTTATAAGGTGACCAACTTGATATCATGCTGTTTACTTTTTGTCATGCAGGCAGACCTCAGAGATATTGCAGGTCTGGTTCCAGACCACTGCAATAAAGCAAGTATCACGATAAAGTGAGTCACCATTTTTTTTTGGTTTTCCAGTGCATATAAAAGTTACATTTACACTAGACTAGTCTATTAAGTATGCAATAACATATCTAAAAAATGTACATACCTTAAATAAAAAAATTATTGCTAAAGAATGCTAACTATCACCTGAGGCTTTAGCGGGTTCTAATCTTTTTGCTGATGGAGGGTCTTGCCTCAGTGTTGATGGCTGCTCAAGGTTGGGGTGACTGTGACAGTTTCTTAAAATAAGACCACGGTGGAGTTAGCTGCATCAGTTGACTTTGTCTTTCACGAACAATTTCTCTGAGTGTGCAATGCTATTTTGGTACCATTTTACCCACAGTAGAACTTCTTTCAAAATCAGAGTCAAACCTCTCAAATTCTGCTGCTGTTTTATCAGCTAAGTTTATATAATATTATTTAAAAAAAATTTTTTTTTTTTTTTTGCGGTATGCGGGCCTCTCACTGTTGTGGCCTCTCCCGTTGCAGAGCACAGGCTCTGGACGCGCAGACTCAGTGGCCATGGCTCACGGGCCCAGCCGCTCCGCGGCATGTGGGATCTTCCCAGACCGGGGCACAAACCCACGTCCCCTGCATCGGCAGGCGGACTCTCAACCACTGCGCCACCAGGGAAGCCCTATATAATATTCTAAATCCTTTGTTGTCATTTCAACAGTCTTCAAAGCATCTATACCAGGAGTGGATCCCACCTCAAGAAACCCCGTTTTGCTCATCCATAAGCAGCAACCCCTCATCTGTTAAGCTTGTATCATGAAATTGCTGCAATTCAGTCACATCTTCAGGCTCTGCTTCTAATTCTCTTGCTATTTCTACCAAATCTGCAGTTACTTCCTCCACTGAAGTCTTGAACCCCTCAGTCATCCGCGGGTTGGAATCAACTTCTTGCAGACCCCTGTTGATGTTGGTATTTTGGCCTTTTCCCATGAATCACAAATGTTCTTGATGGCATCTAGAATGGTGAATTCTTTCTGGAAGGTTTTCAATTTACTCTGCCCAGATCCATAAGAGTAATCACAATCTATGCAGCTGTGTAGCCTTACAAAATATATTTCTTAAATAATGAGACTTGAAAGTTGAAATTACTCCTTGAAACGTGGGCTGCGGAACGGACATTGTGTTAGCAGGCGTGAAAACAACATAAATCTCATTGTACCTCTCCCATCAGAGCTCTTGGGTGACCAGGTGCATTGTCACGGAGCAGTAATATTTTGAAAGTAATCTTTTTTTCTGAGCAGTAGGTGTCAACAGTGGGCTTAAAATATTCAGTTAACCATGTTGTAAATAAATGTGGGCTTCGTTGTTCCATTTAGAGAGCAGAGGCAGAGCAGATATAGGGTAATTCTTAAGGACCCTGGGCTTTTCAGGTGGTCAGTGAGCAGTGGCTTCAACTTAAAGTCACCAGCTACCCTAACCCCTGATGAGAGAGTCAACCTGTCCTTTGAAGCTTTCAAGCCAGGCGTTGAATTCTCTTGAGCTATGAGATTCTTAGATGGCAATTTTTCCCAATGTAAGGCTGTTTAATCTACATTGAGAATCTGTTGTTTAGTGTAGTGACTTTCATTAATTATCTCATTGAGATCTTCTGGATAACTTGCTGCAGCTTCTCCATCAGCACTTGCTGCTTCGCCTTACACTTTGGTGTTATGTAGCAGTTTCTTTCCTTAAATGTCATGAACCAACCTCTGCTAGCCTCACACTTTCCTTCCGCAGCTTCCTCACCTCTCTCAGGTCATAGAATTGAGAGCTGGGCTTTGCTCTGGATTGGGCTTTGCTTTAAGGGAATGTTGTGGCTGGTTTGGTCTTCCCTTCAGACCGATAAAACTTTCTCCGTGTCAGCAATAAACCTGTTTTGCTTTCTTATCATTTGTGTTTTTACCGGAATGGCACTTTTAATTTCCTTCAAGAACTTTTGCTTTGTTTTCACAACGGGGCTAACTGTTCGGTCCAAGAGGCTTAGCTTCCAGCCTATCTGTTTTCGACATGCCTTCTTCACTAAGCTTAAGCATTTCTAGCTTTTGTTTTAAAGTGAGAGATGTGCGACTCTTCCTTTCCCTTGAACACGCAGGGATAAGTGTAGGGTTCTTAACTGGCCAAATTTCAATGCTGTTGTGTCTCAGGGAATAGGGAGGCCCAAGGAGAGGGAGAGAGATGGGGGATGACGGGTTCGTGGAGCAGGCAGAACACATTTGTCCAGAACGATTGCAATAGTAACATCAAAGGTCACTGATCACAGGTCACCATGACAAAAATAACAGGAATGAAAAAGGTTTGAAATATTGTAAGAATTACCAAAATGTGACACAAAGACATGAAGTTAAGCAAATGCTGTTGGAAAAATGGTGCCGATAGACTTGCGTGATGCAGGGTGGCCATAAACTTTCAATTTGTTAAAAAAAAAAAAACAAAACCCCACAATACTACAAAGCACGACAAAGCAAAGCGCACTAGAACAAGGTAAGCCTGTATATATGTTCACATTTTGTTGAACAGTTTCTCTGTTCCTGTACTAGGGATAGAGGAAAGACAAAGATAAATCAAGAGGACAGTGAAAATCAGTAGATCCATGTACACACAGGCACGGACACAGGAAAGGTCAAAGTTAGCAGCCACGTTCTCAGATGCCTGTTAGAATAAGAACATCTTCAGAATCAAAATATCCTCAGGGTCAAAATGCTGAAGCAACCCACCTGCTTCAGGAGTCCTAAATGTATGTGTCATTACACAGATCAATAAGGCTGTGTGTACACGAAAAGCAGAGCACGAGTAGCAAGTTGGCTTGAGAGGATGTGTTAGTCTATATCTTTGAGTGCCTAACATGACACTCTGCATACTTGGAAATCACGAGTTGATACACCCGGAGATACAGTTCACCTTGGGAAGCCAAAGTTAAACATTTCAGGCTTGCCTCAAAGAGTCCTACGGAGAATACAGGAAATACCTTTGCCAAGAAAATTCTGCCTGTGATAGCAGATTGCGGGGCTGTCAGAAAAACAGGTTTCCCCTGATTGCTTACAAATGAGAAGACCAAGCAAATTACAGGACAGCTTGAAATGACTTTTAATATATACTTTAAGAGAACCATTTAGCTGTGAATGAAACAAAACAATCAGCTTTTGCTATATAGTTCGATACCTGGTGCAGAGCTTTTAAAATCTTGTCACTTTTCAGCTGTGCAGCATCTGAAGGAGAAGCAATTTGGCTATTAGCTTGCCAAGTTTGGGTTCATTTCAGTCTGACTGAAGGATTTTCTGCTTTCAACACATTAAAAATTGTTATGGATGTTTGGATCTCAGATATACAAAGGTCATTGTTCCTTTTAAGCTTCAAAATGTCTTTACTGTAAACCCTTGAAAATGTGTCGGTTTTCAATATTTTATATGTGTACTCTAAGAGGGAAGCTTTGAACAGTCTCTAAAGTTTGAGATCAATTGCAGAATGAATGGAATATTGGGAGTGGGGATACTTTTGACTCTTGAATGCTTTATTGAGCCCATCTTCTGCTTATTTGAGTATGAAGATGTTTATAATAAAAGGAATGATACATGAAAAAAGAGCAACAATGAAAGAATCAATGATGCCTTTCCTCTTGGGTTCTAGATTGAGAGCTCAATTTGACTATTAAAGGTTCAAGTGGCAATCTCACGCACAATTCACTCGAACCTAAGTTCCATCGCAGAGAGATTTTGACCTCTTCTCCTATAATATAACAAGCTGTAGGAGAGGTAAATATGGTTAGCTGTCATAAGATCGATTGCAGAAGTTTTGCAGACAACTATGAGGCATTTGACAATTTCCCCTATGATGATACCTGCAACTTTCCTTCTCTTGCGTATATTGTTTGGATCCGTCAGAAATTCCTACAGTTGGAAAGAGTCAAGGTGCTATCCATCTAATCTCACCATCCACACCCATAAAACCTGTCAGAGTCCCAAGCCTGACTCCCATTTTAGGGGAGACAGAGATAGTCTTCACAGTAACTCATCTTTATTTATTTAGTTTTTGGTGAGCCTCAAGAGATATTTTGCAAACATGTTTCTGCATTTACAATTTTTTGTGTGTCCTTTAAAACAAAACAAAAAGAAGAAAAAAAAAGACATCACAGAAGCTTTACAGTTCTCTGGTGCTGTAATAGAAAGTTATTATTTGTGGGAAGCGTGTGATTCAGTTATGTAACAAAATTGAGTATGGATTATAGGGGAAAAACGAAGCTCTAGTCTTTTAGTCTTGCCTCTGGCATGAATTCATGATGTAACCTCAGGACATCCCTCCTTGGTTTCAGCTTTTCAACTCCATAAAGTGAAAGGATTGGATGCAATAATTTCTAAAGTCTATTTTAGTCAACTTAATTAAACAGTTCTAGTTATGCTGCTGTTTCTAGGCAAAGCAGTCATGAGCTTGGTAGCTATCGGTTCAACTGATGTGTATTTAATGTATCCTTTAGGAAACTGGGAGAGGAAAGCTAAACTGAACACTTGAGTGTCAGGGCCATTTCCTTGCAACCTGCAGTGACGTGGCCGTAGCTCCTGGGTGCCACTATTCACTGTTTTCCTCCTGGTCCCAGTTCCAGGATAAATCTGTGAAGGACGGGGATATTCCTCACCATCTCCTTCCCAAGCCTCAGTTAATTACAGCTGATTAAAAGAGCCAATAGATTCCAAGTGGTAGGCATTTTTTCAAATACATTTACCCTAGGCCTCTTATATTACAGTACCAGGTCTTTGTCTATCAGGATGATAGAAAATAGAAAAGGGAAAAGAGTAACTTCAAGCTTACTATCTCAGGTGTGATGGGAATTGCTGACACGTTGGTTGTGCTGGAAAACTAGAGCAGAAGAACACATGGCAGCAGCAGGGAACTTCTCCAACTATCTTGACAACTTGGTATTTTGACAGTTTCTGTGAGAGTCCCAGCTGTGACCAAGTAAGTGGGATGGTGTCACTTTGACACTGCAGCTGCCCTGTTGGCAAATAGAGTTCTGTGGGATCCTTAGGAGGACAAAATATGTAACATTTCAAAGAGGGACCACTTTATTACTATAGCAATCCCTACAAGTCTTTAGTGACTTGACTGATGAAAACAAAGTCTTAATTCATTGTTTGAAAGGGCTGGGCTCCCCAGGTGGCTACGAATTCCTCCTCAGTTTTACCAGAAGCAAGGAGACTAAAACCGAAAGACAGATGTTGGGCCAATTAGGTATGTCAGACTACTTCCTTCACTTTATGCCTTATGTGAGTTCATAGTTTTCCAAATCCATTCAAAGTTAATGGACAAAGAAGGTGATTGACACTCAACTATTGAAAGGCATTAGATCATAGCTGAGCGGTTACTTTAGGCCAGTTTGGAGAGCATAATAATCTATAATTATTTGCAGCCTATAAATATTGAGGCAGGAGAGGAGACATTTAATAGAGCATTTAAAAAGAGTAGAATAATGAGAAGTGAAGTAATGCCTGGAGCCAGCCATAACTACATGACATTAAAAGCTCCTAAGAAGGGGGATATTCTCATAAAGAAGGCTGCCGTAATCCCGCTCTTGCCAAGTTTGCCCCTGAATTGGGGAAATGGAACAAATAAAGGACTAATACAAGAAAAGCAGATTTGTGGGTGGCGTCATAAACAGCACATTCATAATTTGCCTATAGACTTTACAATCGGTGTCTACTCTGGACAAATATTTGACTCCCCTGCTCTTCAAGAGACACTCTGTCTCCTAGGACCATAACAGCAGGTAGCCTCCTCTCCCAGGCTGTCCCCATGATTGCTACGTGTAGAGCACTGATTCTCTGAAAGGGAGCTGCAGACGCTGCCTGGTGAGCAGTAATTAGGGTCTTCTTGGCAACCTTCATAGGTGAGCAGTTCTGCACATCGTTCCCTGTAAGGACTCAGATCAAAATCAACAAGGATCTACTGTAGAGCACAGGGAACTCTGCTCGATATTAGGTAACCACCTAAATGGGAGAAGAATTTGTAAAAGAATAGATACGTGTATATGTATAACTGAATCACTGTTGTACACCTTGAAACTAACACAATGTTGTTAATCAACTATGCTCCAATATGAAATAAAAAGTGAAACAAAATCTAGACTTTTCTGCTCTCCCTTCAGTTTACTGGATGTGTTGATAAAGCTAAGCTTAGTGTTAATCATAGGATTCCCCTATTGAGAGAAAGAAATATTAGGGCAGTACATATCAGTCTTACGCTAGGGATGGGTCGTTTTTATTGTTTGCGAGTTTCCCACCTTACACACTCTGTGGTGATGGCTGTTGAGGGACAGAGTCCCACTTCCTCCCTCTATTCTTCTTCCCCTCTCTTAATTCTGAATTTAATATTCTGAAATAGAGTTTATATTAGAAGATACCAAGTTGCAGGAGTGAAATTCTCAAGAGGCGTGGAAAGAACTCCAGCTAAAATTATTGGATTTCTCATGTTATTATGGGGGAAACAATCATACCATCTTACTTTTACTTTAGACTTCTGTGTCAAAATTTATATAAACTAAAATTCATCATGCAAGTTTTAGACAAACGGCTAAGTTAATGATGACCCAATTTAAAGCCTAGTTCTGAAGTGACATAGATGAGATTATCCCAAGTTCCCCATTTGTTCTGCTAAAAATGGAAAAACTAAATGCAGTTCATAATCCCAGGGACGGATATTTCAGTGTCTCTGTCCCGACAGCTATGGGCTTGACAATTACCTGCTCATTTTGAGTAGAGGTTGGCTGATGGCCGGATGAGATGAAGTTCACTGAAGGAAGTTGGTAACGGCAGCTCATGCATTTGAAGTTGTCTAAGAATAAGCTGGCATGTTAAAGGAGTTATAAAGAGATATCTTCTTTTTGGATTTAAAGAGTCATGAAAGAAAAATATGCACAAATTGTTTTAGGGCAAATAGTAATAGAAGAGTGAACATTATGAACATTGATAAAAAAGCTAAGTATAATAATAGCAATAGGTAAAGGATACGAACTTAGGAAAATACAAGAGGCTTTTAGGATTTATCAAAACGTAACACAACTTTGGAATTCGCTGCAATAGAGAAGTTCTGTACAAAACCAAGGTTCAGTTATTCCCAGGGGAATTGATTACAAGTATTCTAGAATTCAAGTTGAACTTTTAGCGTCTGTTTTACATAATTAAATCTGTTACCTGAAGAGTACCAGTCAATTTTGAAAAGCCGTCCTAAGGTTTTACTGGCATACGAGAGTAGAAAGTTGAATGAGAATTGCTCAAGAATGTGCACCCTTGGAGAAAGCTGCTGTGGGCTTGAGTTTGGAGTGTAAAGTGGTTTAGTAAGTCTCATCAAAGGGAGAGAATGTGTACTTAAATGATCCTTCTGGGAAAGAGAAGAAAGAGAACAACATTTCATTTATGAGACTCCTTGCTATGACCTTGGAGTTTCAGAGGAAGAAAGTGTGGCTCTCAGTGAGGATATTTGCCCCTTTCTTGGAATTGGTTGATCAGGACCAAAAAATGTACAACTTCTGTCATATCAATTCATGCCTTTTTTTTTTTTTTTTTTTTTTTTGCATGTTAGACATCTATAAAAGATCTAAGCTTTAGAAAGAGTATTTTCTTTTTCTTAGGCCTTGTATTAGCTTGCTTGGGCTGTTATATGAAAGTAGGGGCATACCTTGCTTTACTGTGCTTCGCAGATACTGCACTTTTTACAAATCAAAGGTTTGTGGCAACCCTGTGTCAAGCAAGTCTCTTGGCACCATTTTCCCAACATGTGCTTACTTTGTGTCTCTGTCACATTTTGGTAATTTTTGCAATATTTCCAACTTTTTCATTATTATTAAACAGGATTTGTTCTGGTGATCTGTGATCAGTAGTCTTCGATGTTACTACCATGACTCACTGAAGACTCAGATGATTGTTGGCATTTTTTAGCAATAAAGTATTTTTTAATTAAGGTATGTTCATTGTTTCTTTAGACATGATGCTATTGCACACTTAATAGACTACAGTCTAGTGTACATATGACTTTTATATGCACTGGGACACCAAAAAACTGGTGACTCGCTTTGTTGTGATACTCACTTCACTGTAGTGGTCTGGAACCAGGCGCACAATATCTCCGAGGTGCACCTGAGCCACAGACAGCGTGGCTTAAACAGAAATTTGTTTTCTCACAGTTTTGGAGGCTACAGGTCCAAGATCAACGCTTTGGCAGGTTAGGTTTTCCCGGAGGCTGCTGTCTGCTTGGCTTACTGACGAATGTCTTTTTGCTGTGTCCTCACGTGGCCTTTGTGAGTGTGTGTGCCTGGTGTCTCTTGTGTGTCCTAATCTCCTCTGCTTAAAAAGACACCAGTCAGATAGGGTTAGAGCCAACGGTAATGACCTTTTGTAAAAAACTTAATTACCTCTTAAAGGCTCTGTCTCCAAATTGACAGTCATGTTCTGTGGTACTAGGGGTTCAACATACGAATTTTGGGGACATAGTTCATTCTATAACAGGCGCTTTGCCTAGTAACAGGGAAAAAGAAACATGACTTTAGGTGCAGGTCAGTGGAGATTGGTCTCTGATATGTGTCATATGCAGAAATATAGTTGTTAAGAACTTCCGTCAACGTATTAGGAAAAAATTAGCTGTTTCATTTTTCTTTCCCACATTAGACTGATTATGCCTCTCCTAAATTTCCTTGAGGGGATAAAAAGATTTTCCCTTAGGGAATATTTGAATAGTAAACTGTCCCAGACCTAGAGAAACCTAGAAACTTTAATGATTCTCATAGTGGTGTTAATGTAGCATTATAATCAGTTAGAAAAGGCACATGAGATAATCATTTTGTTTATTTGAGAAATACAAATAGGAGGCTAAGAGCTAAGGAGAGAAGAGTGACAGAGGGAAATGAAGAACCAGGCATTCAGGTGCTTATCCTAGGGAGGGGGATGGAGGCCGCCCTACGTGCAGGGTTGGGGTAACAGACCTAGAAAAAGACCATCTTGGAGCACATGACAATGCATGTTCTCACCAATGCGGTGAATATCTGCAAAGGCAGAGTACGGGGTAGGTATTATTTATGGTGACAGGAATTAGCATGCAGATCTATGGTTCCTGTCTGTCCTATTCCCACGTCAATAAAACACTCCCCAAGGAAGTAGTTGGGGGAATTGGACACTGTGAATGTATAGGCCTACTCCCCATGGAGGTGTGGGCAAACACTCAGGCTGCACCCAGAGTGCTTGTGTGTCATCAGGTGAGTTGTAACCTGGGAAGGGGGTGGGGTGAGGGAGAAAAGTGGAGAAAGGAAACTTAGCGCGACATCGAGCTGTGGTGTGTGATTAAGGAAGAGAGCTCCTCAGCGATGCGGCCAGGGTGTCTCCACAGGCATTGGAATTTAGTGTGGAACTAGAGGAAATAAGAGTGTGGTAGCATGTTGTACCACTTAGTACAGTATCTGGGACAAAAATCAGTCACTGTTAGTCTTTGTTCTTGGGAAGATTCCATGTTGGCTGTTGTTATCTGAGGAAGGAGAGGACCTTAGAATTAAGCCTGTGTGTGTGTGTGTGTGTGTGTGTGTGTGTGTGTGAGAGAGAGAGAGAGAGAGAGAGAGAGAGAGGGAGGGGATCTTCCATCTCTCACCATCTTCCCAATAATACTTTTGCAAATAGAGTTCAGAGTCCGATGACTTTGAAACACTCCAACAGTCAACTCGTGACTCTTGGTGGGAAGTCTGTTTCTGAAACAGAATCTAGTTCCTGGCATTTCACTTTGGCATCATAAAACGGAGGGAGGTTTGTTATGAGCCAAGCTTCAGTGCTGGCTAGAGGGATTCCTCGAACTTATTATCTCGGTAATAAATAGGTTACCCGATGACTTACCTTTCTTGCTAATCCCAAATTGGAAACGGAAAAGCAGTCATGAAATGCAGGCAGATTCAGTGACATCAGTTTTGGGGGTGTTTGGATGATTCTAAAAGCATGGGGAGTGGTAGCTCCATTATTTCTTTTGCTCTGGGGGAAATGTCCCCACGTGTTTAACCCTTTGATTAAATATTTCTACTTGGGGGTGAACTTTAGAGAGGATAAGAGGAAGTTATGGGTTGCTCAATTCCACTAGCTAAAGTAATTCCTAAAGCTAGCAGCTCCAGAATCCACCCCCTTCATTCTGTACTAGGTGAGTGGTAGCTGGAATGCTTTGCGCTGGAATATTCCCAGAATATTGACTTCATTTTTCCTACCAGTGACTTTGATAAGGAAAATTATCCCAGGTGACCTCAAAATAGTCAGGACCTGCCAAAGCGGAGAGCGAAAGTAGTTCTGAGCTCAAGTGGAGAGCTGTTACCCTATTTCAAAAGGTAAAGAGAAGGGGTAGAGAGAAGAGGCTGGGATGGGGTGAGACACACAGTGGGGACATATCCGGAGGAGGATGTACATGTGGCTTAAACAGTTCGAGGGGCACCGGGAATGTCTGTGTGACTGTCACTCCCTAAGGCACAACTCCATGAAATGATCCATTTGAATGGTATTCCTGGATGTGTCCATTAGACTGGCCTGGGAATCTGAGGCCCTGAGGAGAAAGGGATTTTTTTTTCCCCACAACGAAATGTGTATACTGCTGGAGAAATGCATGTATGTCCCATCAGTGTATATTAGACGTATAGAGATTCATCCCACGGAGTCTGCTCAGCCGGGTCTGTAGACTCCAGCTAGTTTTCTTCCTGTTGTCAGTTATTAAAAAACAAAACAAAACATCGTATTGGAAAAGCAACGTCCAGAGGATTCCTTTCTGGAAATTATCAAATGTTTCAGTAAGAGGGAGTGGTCTCTGGTAGTGAACCATGGCAGGACCCTCCTCCTCTCGAGGACCACAACTATCCTTATGTTCTGTTGCTTTGCTCCTGAAACACAGACAGAGAGCAATAAAAATTTATTGAAAGAGATCTTTGTGTTAAAGTTTCACTCAATCAATAAGCAAATATTTATTGTCTATATGAAACTCAGTAGGGTAACTTGTTTTTCAAGGTGCTTCTGAAATACAGACTTTTTATTTGATGGCTACACCAGAAGGAACCTGGTTAAAGCAACAAGTATTGACCATGAAGAGGTATAGTAGTAGAGAGATGGGTATGTCTCAGATATCCCAGCAGAAGCAAGTAGGTCTTCCATAGAACTGTGCTGAAAAAAGTCATAAGCATAAACCATGTTCGGTGTCTAGTGGGGCTAATATCTCCATTCTCATTTTCTCTCTCTCTCTTTCTCACACACGCACACACCCCCCAAGATTGTATGTAGGAGGGAAAGTTAGATGCGAGTGTTGGATGCTTGTGTTGTCGGGAAATCAAGAAAAGAATTGAAATCCCACTTACAAGCCTGGGATGGATTGAGCCCAGGTAGGATAGTGAGGTGCTCCAGCAACCTCCTTCTGCAACCACTGCAAGAATTAGTTGGCTTAAAACAACCATGTCGTTTTATCTTACGAACATGTCGGGAGTTCAGGCAGGCTCAGTTGGCTCTTCTTTTATTCTATGTGCATCAGTTCATGGAGATCACTCATGAGTATTCCCCTGGCATATGGGCTAGACTGGAGGGCCCAGTGTGGCTTGAGTCACATGGCTGACACCTTGGTAGGGAGGCTAGAAAGCAGGGCTCATTTGGGGTGGTTTTCCCGAGCGTCTTCTTGTGGACTCACCAGCATAATGGTCTCGTGGGGGTCTAACTGCTTACATGGTGGCTGAGGGCTTTCAGAGGCAGTGTTCCTACAAAGCTCAGAGGAAACAGAAAGACTGTTGATTATACCTTAGCCTCAGAAATCTCATTTTCTCACTGCCACTGCACTTTATTGGTCAAGCTAGTCACTAAGGTCAAGCTAAGATTAAAGGACAGGAGATTGAGAATCTACTTCTCTAGGAAAGAGACGGCAAATCGTTTACTGTTGTCTTTAATCTGCCACATCAGGCTGTCCATAAACAAAAGGAATTCAGTGGGAGCGGGAGATTGAAGCCCAAGATGTCTTTAAAAATATTCACCACTCTTTCCCCATCATTTATTTTCAGAAATCTTATTTCCATAGCTCATGGGAGAGGGTTTTGATCAATCTGACCATTTTATCTACATTCTTTTTCTTAAAATGTATTATCAAAAAATTTGGTTCACGCTTCAGTATTTCTAAGATACATAGATCTCAGGGTTGAATAAGGCTTCAGTTACTGGCTTTGATTACTGTCTCAATTAGAGCTAACTGCAGGTATCCGCTTTAAGTAAAGCAAAAGAAAGCCAGCACCTGTGATTTTTACCCATTTTTGTCTGTGCTCATTAAATGGTGTTGCACAAGGGCATGACCCCAAAACCACCACCACTGGGGACAGGTCTTCCTGTCCCCAGGAAATAGACTTCAGCCATAGATCTTCAGATAGCTTGGGGATGGAGGCTGTGATCTGGAGTTGAAGAGGCAGACTTCTGCAAAGCTTAGTTGTGATACATTTGAGACTCAGTAGGGGTGCTAAAGTCCCCTGCAGTCACTAAAAGGTTAGTCAAATTTTTGAAAGCGGATGGCGGAACTGATGATACAACTATGTGGAAGTTTATATGGTGAGTAATGAGACAAAGTTGTTAATGAAGACTAAAATAGAAAACACTGATGTTTAAATACAGGGTAATTGGTGACTTGGAATGAGGCAGGAAAAAGCCAGGGGAAGACAAATGCAGACAGAAAACTGTTCATATAGGCTATTGCAGCCACCTCAAATTCTCTTTGGAATGAGATGAGGTATAAGTCAATTGATGAGTAAAAAGTTGTATAACTCAGAAAGACACAGACCCAGAGAAATGCAGACAAAGACGAACAAAGGCATATTCATTAGGGAGACACAAATGGACAGATACTCCTCTCCCCTCATACATACATCCCTAGAAACCATAGGCATGAATGCAGAGGACTTACTTTAGGCAGTTTTTGGAATGAAATGGGCTATCAATGTATGAATTAATAACTAAAAGTATTCCATGAAGAGAGACATTCCAAGGCTGATGGGGACTGAGAAACTTAGATAAAAATACATTGACACACACCTCACAGACAGACATACCCTCGCCGCTCTTTCTTGTAATGAGATCCCTACCCTGGAGTCTTTTAGGATTTTGCCATTAAAGTCATTTAAAGCTATGCTTCTTTTTAGCATCATGTGACTCTTGGCATTTGCCAAATAAACTGTGTTAAACTCATCAGAGTGAATTTTGGCCCAGGAATGGGAGAGTCCTTACTTCTGGCTTACTTTCAGTAATAAGATAATGTTTATTACCGTTAGCTCACAATTGCTGGAGTAGCTTAATACACCTTAAAATGACAAGAGTAGTTATTAAGGTCCTGTTAATAAACTATTAATGATTAATCATTAATAAGCTATTAATGATTCTGTAAGCAATAAGGCATTCACATGGTGTAATTGCTTACATATATTTTTCAGAGCACAGCAAATATTAGTGTGTGATTTGAGAAATCATTCAACAATTATAAATTTTACCGTCTTGAAATTATACATTACTACGGACTGATTTTAAACATCACCATTTTTTTCTTTAAAAGTAAATATTAGGGCTTCCCTGGTGGCGCAGTGGTTGAGAGTCCGCCTGCCGATGCAGGGGATGCGGGTTCGTGCCCCCGGTCCGGGAGGATCCCACGTGCCGCGGAGCGGCTGGGCCCGTGAGCCACGGCCGCTGAGCCTGCGCGTCCGGAGCCTGTGCTCCGAAATGGGAGAGGCCACAGCAGTGAGAGGCCCGCGTACCGCAAAAAAAAAAAAAAAAAAAAAAAAAAAAAAATTTTAAACTGCAATATTGTTTTTCTAGTCAAAAATTTAAAAATCTTAACATTCTTTGTCACCTAAAAAAAATGCTAATACATATTTTGCTTCATTACTGAAGTTCATGACAATCTCAGACATGAGAATTGATCGATCCCTAGCATGCAGGCGATATGCTGATGTAGATCACATGTCATGATCAGTGGGAAAAATGATCTTACTTACTGTGGGTAGAAAATATTGCATATCTTGTCAGAGGAGGAAAACTGTTTTTTAATGCTTTTAAAACAAAAATAAAATTTCTCAACTTAAAATTCTCAGATCACTGAAAAAAAAAAAAAAAGATGGACTTTTAAGGTAAATGCCAAAAATGTCAAATGAGATCAATGCAGGTTTTGTTAAAGCAGCGTAAGTCATTGAAACTATGTATTTTTAAAGCTCTATTTTCTTAACTTGTTACCTGATGACACATTGTCAAATAATGAAATATCAAGTGATGGTAAGACATGAACTATCGTGTTATCTGTGTTAAAAACTTAACTGAATTGTAGAGGACTGCCAAAGACCTAAAGTTTATGATTTATTTTGAGCTAAAATGGGAGGATTTTAGCTCATTTTAGATCCCTGTGGTGGGCAGTCTCCAGGATGGCCCCCAATGGATTCTTGCTCCTTGGTGTTTGTGCACTTGTGTGTTCCCTCACACAGTGGGTAGAAATGTCTTGCATAACTAACAGGATATTGCAGATGCTATGGAGTATGGCTTCCAAACGTCTTTCATAAAATAGAACAAAATGGGATCTATAAACTCTTAGAACACAAGCTCTAGGGTAAGCAGGCTGCCAAGTCATGAGGATACTAGAATAGCCCAATGAAAAACCCCTGTGACAAGGAACTGAAACCTTCCGGCAGCCCCCCTGTGAGGGAGCCATCTTGGAGGCAGGTCCTCCAGCCCTGCTCAGGCCTGCAGATGGCTCTAGACCAGATGAGCATCTTGATTGCAGCCCCATGAAACGCAGTGAATCAGAAGGGAAGAAGCTGTGCTGTTCCTGAATTCATGATGCAAGGAAGCTGTATGACATGTATGAGATTATGAGTGTGTGTGGCTTTTTAAAAAATAAGGTTGCTAAGTTTCTAATTTCTTATGCTGCACTTGATAATGAATATAGAACACATTGATGCTATAGGACTCAATCTAACACTAAATGGCTGGATGGTATTGTGAAAAATCACTTGATTAATTCTGTCTCAGATTTATTATATATGAAATGAAAAAGTATAATTAGGTGATATCTAGGATCCCTTTTAGATACAATAAGTATGAATCTTTCTAAGTCTTTCAGACTGAGTGTTGAGTTAATCAAGTCCGATGATCTGGCTGGAATATTGCAAGAAAATTTTGTTTAATCCTAACAAGCTATTTTCATTTGATGTTTAAAATTACTCAAAAGATAATAGAATATTTTATTTTATTTTTTTCAGTCTATAAAAAGATTTTTTCCTTACGAACATCTTTATTTCAAGTGTTCTTTTTTTAATAATGATTCCTCCCTCCCTCCCTCCCTCCCTCCCTCCCTCCCTCCCTCCCTCCCTCCCTCCCTCTCTCCCTCTCTCCCTCTCTCCCTCTCTCCCTCCCTTCCTTCCTGCCTCCCTCCCTTCCTTCCTGCCTCCCTTCCTTCCTCCCTTTCTTCCTTCCTGCCTCCCTCCCTCCCTCCCTCTCTTTCTCCTTCGGTTGGGTCTTCATTGCTGTGCGCAGGCTTTCTCTAGTTGTGGTGAGCAGGGCTACTCTTCATTGCAATGCATGGGCTTCTCACTGCGGTGGCTTCTCTTGTTGCGGAGCATGGGCTCTAGGTAGACGGGCTTCAGTAGTTGTGGTGCACAGGCTTAGTTGCTCCGTGGCCTGTGGGATCTTCCCAGACCAGGGATCAGACCTGTGTGCCCTGCATTGGCAGGTGTATTCTTAACCACTGTGCCACCAGGGAAGTCCACAAGTGTTCTTAAACACTTCTGTACATGCATTACAGAAAGGCTGTCACAACCATTCATGGATACAGTACTGATTGTTCTTAACATGACAAGCAAGTACCACTCTTAGAAGCATCTTTTTTATGTGTTCTTAAATGCTTCTCTGCATGCTTTCTTTTTACAGCTTTTTTATTAAACATCTTTATTGGAGTATAATTGCTTTAGTGTTGTATTAGTTTCTGCTGTATAACAAAGTGAATCAGGCATATGTATACATATATCCCTAAATCCCCTCTCTCTTGCGTCTCCCTCCCACCCTCCCTATCCCACCCGTCTAGGTGGTCACAAAGCACCGAGCTGATCTCCCTGTGCTATGTGGCTGCTTCCCACTAGCTATCTGTTTTACATTTGGTAGTGTATATATGTCCATGCCACTCTCTCACTTCGTCCCAGCTTATCCTTCCCCCTCCTTGTGTCCTCAAGTCCATTCTCTACGTCTGCGTCTCTATTCCTGTCCTGGCCCTAGGTTCTTCAGAACCATTTTTTTTTTAGATTCCATATATATGTGTTAGCATACAGTATTTGTTTTTCTCTTTCTTACTTCACTCTGTATGACAGACTCTAGGTCCATCCACCTCTCTACAAATAACCCAGTTTCATTTCTTTTTATGGCTGAGTAATATTCCATTGTATATATGTGCCACATCTTCTTTATCCACTCATCTGCTGATGGACACTTAGGTTCCTTCCATGTCCTGGCTATTGTAAATAGAGCTGCAATGAACATTGTGGTACATGACTTTTGAATTATGGTTTTCTCAGGGTATATGCCCAGTAGTGGGATTGCTGGGTCATATGGTAGTTCTGTTTTTAGCTTTTTAAGCAACCTCCATACTGTTCTCCATAGTGGCTGTATCAATTTACATTCCCACCAACAGTGCAAGAGGGTTCCCTTTTCTCCACACCCTCTCCAGCATTTATTGTTTATAGATTTTTTGATGATGGCCATTCTGATGGGTGTGAGGTGATACCTCACTGTAGTTTTGATTTGCATTTCTCTAATGATTAGTGATGTTGAGCATCCTTTCGTGTGTTTCTTGGCAATTTGTATATCTGCTTTGGAGAAATGTCTATTTAGTGTTCTGCCCATTTTGGGATTGGGTTGTTTGTTTTTCTAATATTGAGCTGCATGACCTGCTTGTATATTTTGGAGATTAATCCTTTGTTAGTTGCTTTGTTTGCAAATATTTTCTCCCATTCTGAGGGTTGTCTTTTGGTCTTGTTTATGGTTTCCTATGCTGTGCAAAAGCTTTTAAGTTTCATTAGGTCCCATTTGTTTATTTTTGTTTTTATTTCCATTTCTCTAGGAGGTGGGTCAAAAAGGATCTTGCTGTAATTTATGTCAGAGTGTTCTTCCTATGTTTTCCTCTAAGAGTTTTATAGTGTCCAGTCTTACATTTAGGTCTTAAACTCAAAATGTTTTAATTTTTGTGTGTGGTGTTAGGAAGTGTTCTAATTTCATTCCTTTACATGTAGTTGTCCAGTTTTCCCAGAACCATTTATTGAAGAGGCTGTCTTTTCTCCATTTTGTATTCTTGCCTCCTTTATCAAAAATAAGGTGACCATAGGTGTGTGGGTTTATCTCTGGGCTTTCTATCCTGTTCCATTGCTCTACATTTCTGTTTTTGTTCCAGTACCATACTGTCTTGATTACTGTAGCTTTGTAATATAGTCTGAAGTCAGGGAGCCTGATTCCTCCAGCTCCCTTTTTCTTTCTCAAGATTGCTTTGGCTATTTGGGGTCTTTTGTGTTTCCATACAAATTGTGCAATTTTTTTTCCACTTCTGTGAAAAATGCCATTGATAGTTTGATAGGGATTGCATTGAATCTGTAAATTGCTTTGGGTAGTAGAGTCATTTTCACCATGTTGATTCTTCCAATCCAAGAACATGGTATATCTCTCCATCTGTTTGTATCATCTTTATATTCTTTCATCAGTGTCTTATACTTTTTTGCATACAGGTCTTTTGTCTCCTTATGTAGGTTTATACCTAGGTATTTTATTCTTTTTGTTGCAGTGGTAAATGGGAGTGATTCCTTAATTTCTCTTTCAGATTTTTCATCATTAGTGTACAGGAATGCAAGAGATTTCTGTGCATTAATTTTGTATCCTGCTACTTTACCAAATTCATTGATTAGCTCTAGTAGTTTTCTGATAGAGTCTTTAGGATTCTCTGTGTACAGTATCATGTCATCTGCAAACAGTGACTGCTTTACTTTTCTGTTTTGGATAACTTTTATTTCTTTTTCTTCTCTGATTGCTGTGGTTAGGACTTCCAAAACTATGAGTAAAAGTGGTGAGAGTGGACAACCTTGTCTTGTTCCTGATATTGGAGGGAATGCTTTCAGCTTCTCACTGTGAGAATGATGTTAGCTGTGTGTTTGTCATATAGTGACTTTATTATGTTGAGTTATGTTCCCTCTGTGCCCACTTTCTGGAGAGTTTTATAATAAATGGATATTGAATTTTGTAGAAAGCTTTTTCTGCATCTATTGAGAGTATCATATGTTTTTTATCCTTCAGTTTGTTAATATGGTTTATCACATTGATTGATTTGCTTATATTGAAGAATCCTTGCATTCCTGGGATAAACCCCACTTGATCGTGGTGTATGTGTTGTTGGATTCTTTTAATGTGTTGTTGGATTCTTTTTGCTGGTTTTTGTTGAGGATTTTTGCATCTATGTTCATCAGTGATCATTGGTCTGTAGCTTTCTTTTTTTGTGACATCTTTGTCTGGTGTTGGTATCAGGGTGATGGTGGCCTCGTAGAATGAGTTTGGGAGTGTTTCTCCCTCTGCTATATTTTGGAAGAGTTTGAGAAGGGTAGGTGTTAGCTCTTCTGTAAATGTTTGATAGAATTTGCCTGTGAAGCCGTTTGTTCCTGGGCTTTTGTTTGTTGGAAGATTTTTAATCACAGTTTCAATTTCAGTGCTTGTGATTGTTCTGTTTATATTTTCTACTTCTTCGTGGTTCAGTCTTGGAAAATTGTTCTTTTCTAAGAATTTGTCCATTCCTTCCAGGTTGTCCATTTTATTGGCATATAGTTCCTTTTAATAATCTCTCATGATCCTTTGTATTTCTGCAGTGTCAGTTGTTACTTCTCCTTTTTCATTTCTAATTCTGTTGATTTGAGTCTTCTCCCTTTTTTGCTTGATGAGTCTGGCTAGTGGTTTATCAATTTTTGTTTATCTTCTCAAAGAACCAGCTTTTATTTGTATTGATCTTTGCTATTTTTTCTTTCATTTCTTTTTCATTTGTTTCTGATCTGGTCTTTATGATTTCTTTCCTTCTGCTAACTTCTGGGGTTTTTTTGTTCATCTTTCTCTAATTCCTTTAGGTGTAATGTTAGGTTGTTATCTGAGATTTTTCTTGTTTCTTGAGGTAGTGTTGTATTGCTATAAACGTCCCTCTTAGCACTGCTTTTTGCTGCATCCAGTATGTTTGGGTTGTCATGTTTTCATAGTCATTTGTTTCTAGGTATGTTTTGATTTCTTCTTTGATTTCTTCAGTGATCTCTTGGTTATTTACTAGCATATTGTTTAGCCTCCATGTGTTTGTATTTTTTACAGTTTTTTTCCTGTAATTGATATCTAGTCTCATAGCATTGTGGTCGGAAAAGATACTTCATGTGATTTCAATTTTCTTAAATTTACCAAGCTTTATTTGTGACCCAAGATATGACCTATCCTTGAGAATGTTCCATGAGCACTTGAGAAGAAAGTGCATTCTGTTGTTATTGGTTAGAATGTACTACAAATATCAATTAAGTCCATCTTGTTGAATGTGTCATTTAAAGCTTGTGTTTCCTTATTTATTTTCATTTTCGATGATCTGTCCATTGGTGAAAGTGGGGTGTTAAAGTCCTGTACTATTATTGTGTTACTGTCGATTTCCCCTTTTATGGCTGTTAGTGTTTGCCTTCTGTTTTGAGGTGCTCCTATATTGGGTGCAGAAATATTTACAATTGTTATATCTTCTTCTTGGGTTGATCCCTTGATCATTATGTAGTGTCCTTCTTTGTCTCTTGTAATAGTCTTTAGGAGAATTGTCTGATAGGAGAATTGCTAGACCAGCTTTATTTTGACTTCCATTTGCATGGAATATCTTTTTCCATCCCCTCACTTTCAGTCTGTATGTGTCCCTGGGTCTGAAGTGGGTCTCTTGTAGACAGCATAAATATAGGTTTTTGTATCCATTCAGCCAAGTCTATGTCTTTTGGTTCGAGCATTTAATCCATTTACATTTAAGGTCTTTTTCGATATGTATGTTGCTATTACCATTTTCTTAATTGTTTTGGGTTTGTTATAGTAGGTCTTTTCCTTCTCTTGTGTTTCCTGCCTAGAGAAGTTCCTTTAGCATTTGTTGTAAATCTGGTTTGGTGGTGCTGAATTCTCTTAGCCTTTGCTTGTAAAGGTTTTAATTTCTCTGTCGAATCTGAATGAGATCCTTGCTGGGTAGAGGAATCTTAGTTGTAGGTTTTTCCGTTTCATCTCTTTAAATATGTCCTGCCACTCTCTTTTGGCTTGCAGAATTTCTGCTGAAAGATCAGCTGTTAACCTTATTGGGCTTCCCTTGTATGTTATTTGTTGCTTTTCCTTTGCTGCTTTTAACATTTTTTCTTTGTTTTTAAGTTTTGATAGTTTGATTAATATGTGTCTTGGTGTGTGTCTCCTTGCATTTATACTGTATGGGACTCTCCATGCTTCCTGGACCTGATTGACTATTTCCTTTCCCATGTTAGGGAAATTTTCACCTATAATCTCTTCAGATATTTACTCAGCCCCTTTCTTTTTCTCTTCTGCTTCGGGGACCCCTATAATTTGAATGTTGGTACATTTAATGTTGTCTCAGAGGTCTCTGAGACTGTCCTCAGTTCTTTTCATTTTTTTTTCTTTATTATGCTCTGTGGTAGGTAGTTCCACTATTTTATCTTCCAGGTCACTTATCCGTTTTTTGCCTCAGTTTTCTGCTATTGTTTCCTTGTAGAGAATTTTTAATTTCATTTATTGTGTTGTTCATCATTGTTTGTTTGCTCTTTAGTTCTTCTAGGTCCTTGTTAAACGTTTCTTTTATTTTCTCCATTCTATTTTGAAGCTTTTGGATCATCTTTACTATCATTATTCTGAATTCTTTTTCAGGTAGACTGCCTATTTCCTCTTCATTTGTTTGGTCTGGTGGGTTTTTACCTTGCTCCTTCATCTGCTGCGAATTTCTCTGTCTTCTCATTTTACATAACTTTCTGTGTTTGGTTACTCCTTTTCACAGGCTGAAGGTTCTTATTTCCCGTTGTTTTTGGTGTCTGCCCCCAGTGGGTAAGGTTGGTTCAGTGGCTTGTGTAGGATTCCTGGTGGAGGAGATTGGTGCCTATCTTTATGGTGGGCAGGGCCACGTCCGGTGGTGTGTTTTGGTGTGTCTGTGAACTTAGTATGATTTTAGGCAGCTTCTCTGCTAGTGGCTGAGGTTGTGTTCATGTCTTGCTAGTTGTTCGGCATGGGGCATTCAACACTGGAGCTTGCTGGCCATTGGGTGGAGCTGGGTCTTAGTGTTGATACAGAGATCTCTGGGAAAGCTCTCGCTGATTGATATTACATGGCGCCGGGAGGTCTCTGGTGATCCAGTTTCCTGAACTCGGCTCTCCCACCTCAGAGGGCCAGGCCTGACACCAGGCCAGAGCACCAATACTCTGTCAGCCGCACAGCTTAGGAGAAAAGGGAGAAAAAAGAAAAGAAAGAAAAAAAGATAGTTAAAAAGAAAGGAATACAAAATAAAATAATTAAAATAAAAAAGTAGAAAAAAAATTATTAAAATAAAAATAGAGGTAACAAAAAAAAGAGAGCGAGCAAACCAGTAAATAAATCCACCAATGATAAGAAGTGCTAAAAGCTATACTAAGATAAACATAAAAATCAGAAACAATGCAGTCTCAGACAACAAACCCCATGTCTACATTTGCTCCCAAGGTCCACCGCTTCAATTTTGGGTTGATTCGTTGTCTATTCAGGTATTCCACAGATGCAGGGTACATCAAGTTAATTGTGGAGATTTAATCCGCTGCTCCTGAGGCTGCTGGGAGAGATTTCCCTTTCTCTTCTTTGTTCTCACAGCTCCTGGGGCTCAGCTTTGGTTTTGGCCCCACCTCTGCATGTAGGTTGCCCTCAGGCTTCTCTTCCTGCCCAGACAGGATGGGGTTAAAGCAGCAGCTGATTAGGGGACTCTGGCTCACTCATCCTGGGGGGAGGGAGGGGTACAGTGGTTATAATTGGAATGCGGGGCGAGCCTGTGGCGGCAGAGGCCAGCATAACGTTGCAACAGCCTGAGGCACGCTGTGCTTTCTCCCGGAGGACTTGTCCCTGGATCACGGGACCCTGGCAGTGGCGGGCTGCACAGGCTCCCGGGAGGGGAGGTGTGGATAGTGACCTGTGCTCGCACACAGGCTTCTTGGTGGCTGCAGCAGCAGCCTTAGAGTTTCATGCTGTCTCTGGTGTCCCTTCTGATAGCCACGGTTCGCGCCCATCTCTGGAGCTCGTTTAGGTGGTGTTCTGAATCCCATCTCCTCACGCATCCTGAAACAATGGTCCCTTGCCTCTTTGGTAGGTTCAGACTTTTTCCTGGACTCCCTCCTGGCTAGCTGTGGCACACTAGCCCCCTTCAGGCTGTGTTCACGCAGCCAACCCCAGTCCTCTCCCTGGGATCTGACCTCCAAAGCCCCAGCCTCAGCTCCCAGCCCCGGCCTGCCCCAGCAGGTGAGCAGACAAGCCTCTCGGGGCTGGTGAATGCTGGTCGACACCAATCCTCTGTGCGGGAATCTCTCCGCTTTGCCCTCTGCACCCCTGTTGCTGCGCTCTCCTCCGTGGCTCCAAAGGTTCCCCCCTCCGCCCACCCACCATCTCTGCCCACGAAGGGGCTTCCTAGTGTGTGGAATCTTTTCCTCCTTCACAGCTCCCTCACAGAGGTGCAGGTCCCGTCCCTATTCTTTTGTCTCGTTTTTTTTTTCTTTTGCCCTACCCAGGTACGTGGGGAGTTTCTTGCCTTTTGGGAGGTCTGAGGTCTTCTGCTAGCGTTCAGTAGGTGTTCTGTAGGAGTCATTCCACATATAGATGTATTTCTGATGTATTTGTGGGGAGGAAGGTGATCTCCATGTCTTACTCCTCTGCCATCTTGAAGGTCCCTAGAATATATTAAAAGGTTTAGTTAGCAAGCTAACTCATGCTGGAGTCACTTTATAATTGACAGAGCTGTTGTGGAAGACGAATTGTATGATATACCTGGGCTTTTGATA
This sequence comes from Delphinus delphis, assembly GCF_949987515.2. Classification (NCBI taxonomy): domain Eukaryota; kingdom Metazoa; phylum Chordata; class Mammalia; order Artiodactyla; family Delphinidae; genus Delphinus; species Delphinus delphis. The sequence goes on from NC_082683.1 coordinate 170,689,044, forward strand.
AAGGGTAAGGGTGAGATGAGTAAACAAAAGATACTGATTCTTAACCTCGGATGGACATTTGAACTAAATGGAGAACTTTTTTTTTTTAAGCATACTGATGGTGGGGTTTCACTGTCAATCAATTAAATCAGAATTTCTGGTAAGGGAATGAAGCAATCAGGAAATTTCTTTATATATTCTGTAGTGTATGTAGCCAGAATTGAGAACTACTAAGACACTCATGGGAAGTAGTTAGTTACCAGATTGAAGAGAGATTAGAGGGGGTCTCTTGTGGGTAGAGAGCAAGGATGCTGAGAAGCTCTGCTGGAGACCTCTCGTGGGAGGAGAAGCCCGTGGTCCTGGTCACCCAGCTCATTAACTCGAGGCCGTTCAGCTTCTATATGTGGATAAATCAAGTTGCTAATTAAGAACCTCTCAGCAAGAGTGGAAAAGAAAGCCTGAGGGGTTAGTGTTCACCTGGTGTCTATAATTATAAGTTGAGGATTATAAATTAGACTGAGAAAATGCCAGAAGTTGAGTGTATAAATGGATGTCACCTGGGTTGGTAGGTGATAAAGCATTGCCTGAGTTTTGGGGTAGATATTATTAAAATAAAGTATTTCGTTCCCTTTTATGGACTAATTCAGAAAATATTCTTCTTGTTCTTTTAAGTGACTTTATTTTCTAATCACAGCAATAAAGGTATAGGTCTGCCTTTCAGATCTGACGGTCCTCACTGTCTCTAAAGACAACAGGGCCATCTGGCCGTAACCCTTCATGTGTAGGGAGAAAATCTTTGTAGCTTTCCAAATAGCATTAGAAGTAAGCACTTTGCGTAGTAGAAACAAAGCACAACACCATTTACAAATTAAAAAGACTAATGAGAAGTTGGAATAATTCCCCAGCATGAAAAGTAAAGAGCTCATAAATCAAAAGAAAAATAGATCATACCTATAGAAACATGGGCAAATAACGTGAGTTGACAATTGAGAAAAGAAAAATACAGATGGTCAATAAATACAAGAGATGGTCAACCCCATATGTCAATGAAAATTTGTTATCTGTAGAATCAGCAATTAAAAAAAATGTATTAATGATACAGCAATTAAAAAAATGTATTAATGATACACATAATGTCACTTTTGTTCACTTAGGGAGTTAAGTGTTTCAACTGAAGAGCAGTTTAGCATTCTGTATGCCAATTCAATATGTACAAATGTATTTAACTGTGAAATGCTACTCTGGAAATTTATATTTAACGTAAGTGGATAAATATATCATTGTTAAAATACAATTTGAAATGGTTCAAATGGCATTAAAAAGAGGATTAGTATTATAGCATGTCTATAAGATAGGTGCGAGAGTATAGCATATCTGTAAAATGAAATCATGTTCAGCCATTAAAAATAACGTTATCGGGCTTCCCTGGTGGCACAGTGGTTGGGAGCCCGCCTGCCGATGCAGGGGACACGGGTTCGTGCCCCGGTCCAGGAAGATCCCACATGCCGCGGAGCGGCTGGGCCCGTGAGCCATGGCCCCTGAGCCTGTGCGTCCGGAGCCTGTGCTCCGCAATGGGAGAGGCCACAGCAGTGAGAGGCCCGTGTACCGCAAAAAAAAAAAAAAAAAAAAAAAAGTTATCAGTGAGTTTTCTTTGAACCTATTATTAGAAAAATCCAAGTTATATCCAAATCATGGATCGTGAGGACCTGAATATACGAATATACGATAGCCAGGCCATGTGTGACAGTAGAATTCTGACCTTCAAGCTCTGTAGCTAAGGGAGCTTCAACCAGCTCGGGAAGGCAAACCAGAACTTCTGCAGCACATAGCTCAGAACAGAGAGGGCTTGGTCCGCAACTTCCAGGTTCCTTTTTCTTTATCCCTGCTTCTAACTGAACTATGCAGAGAAAGCCCAGTCTGTTCTCCTCACCAGTCACATAATAGGCCCTGCTTCTAATAGTTAGCCTGCCTGGAGCTTCCCCAGGCCAGTCACCTCAAGTCAGCATGCCTGAAAGTTTCTTTGTCCCACTCTCAGGCGGTCCACATCCCTGCCTGCCTCTGAGTCTCTGCCAGATGCAAGCGGCGGTGGCTGAATCCCTTGCTAGAGCAGACTCCAAATAAATAACCTATGTGCATTCTTCTTTAAGTAGTCTTTGGCTGTTTCCAGAATAACATACATACTAGTATGTACATTTTTGGGGTGTTTGTGTGACCCACATCTATTTCTGAGTGTATGCGTGGGGAAATATCTGAAAGGTAGTCACGAAGATATTAAGCTTGCTTTTCTCTGGAAGGTAGGATGGAGGCTATTTTTAGTTTATAATATTTTGCATTTGAATTTTTTCAGTGAGTGCACACCATTTATATAAACGGAAATAAAGCTATTGTGGTTTACAAAGCAGTTTATTATAATGTTTAGAATTATTAAAATAAAGAGTTCCATATATATAAAGCATAAATATTTATCTATGTATAATATATGGGATGATGCTCAGTTAATTGGACTTACCCAATATGAGGAGTTATTTTTTTTATCTTTATTTTTTTTGTGGTACGCGGGCCTCTCACTCTTGTGGCCTCTCCCGCTGCGGAGCATGGCCTCCGGACGCGCAGGCTCAGCGGCCATGGCTCACGGGCCCAACCGCTCCGCGGCATGTGGGATCTTCCCAGACCGGGGCACGAACCCGTGTCCCCTGCATCGGCAGGCGGGCTCTCAACCACTGTGCCACCAGGGAAGCCCTGGAGTTATTTTTTAAAAAATAATTGAGAAAAGCATATCTAGAAAGTTTTATTCTGATAAATATTTTTTGCATATGAAAAATAGACTGAGTTATTTATTTTTAATTATAAAAGTGATTAATGAGCGTTAACCGTAGGGGACTCCCTGGTTCCATAGTCTCCATTATCCAGCCACAACTCAAATAACTTATCATTCCAGGGCTAGAAAGAAATCCCCCTAGATTAATAAATATAAATCTTTTTTTTTTTTTTTTTCCTGTGGTACGCGGGGCTCTCACTGTTGTGGCCTCTCCCGTTGCGGAGCACAGGCTCCGGACGTGCAGGCTCAGCGGCCATGGCTCACGGCCCAGCCGCTCCGCGGCATGTGGGATCTTCCCGGACCGGGGCACGAACCCGTGTCCCCTGTATCGGCAGGCGGACTCTCAACCGCTGCGCCACCAGGGAAGCCCAATAAATACAAATCTTTATGGTCATCAGTTTTCCCTGAAGTTTCTTTAACAAAGGCCAGAAAGATTAAATTTTTGAATGGAGCATTGCTTCATTTCCATCAACATCTGGTTATTTATCCTTCTATATTAAACAAAACCCTGGATTTGACAGAGACGAAACTTTGAATGTGTCTGCAAACCTAACTTATCCAGCCAATGGGGAAAAGGAAGTGTAGATATATGGCCAATTTCTCTCAGCCGAGCACATTGCTGTTCTTAATTAATGATGGTGCTACTAGGCCACTCACAGGAGGAGACAGGCTTAATCCATCTTAAGGCAACAAGTTTCTGCTCCTTTGTCTCTCCTTCCTCATTTCCTGTTGTGGCTTTTGACCTTTCACCCATAGCAAGTGAGACAGCTCTCCGGGCCGGGCTGGTCACCCGGGAAGGACAGACAGTCCTCAAGCATACCAGACCTTGCTTTTTCTTTTGTCTGTGCTGTGTTTTTTTTTCATGTCATAGTATTGTTGTGAGGATTAAGCAAATACATATATATGCTTATATAGCGTATATATGGTTATATAGCATATGTATATTGTTAGAGATACAGATAGAGGGAAATATCTTTTTTTTAAAGCTAAGGTCGTTATCTTTTTTTTTTTTAATTTGAGGAACACTCTTTAAAGACTTTGGGATACCAGGATGGACATAAAGTATATGAAATGGTTTAAAAAATTACCATTATTCAGCCTCTGAGATGATACAGTATCTTGTCATTTTTCTCAGTAAATAAAAAGAAAAATGCCTAAAATTTTCTCTAGTAAAATATTTTGGAAGAGTCTCGTCCAGTACTTCCGAAGTGTTAAGATGTATTGCGTTAACCCTGGCAGAGGGATCCCTGAGACTCTTTACAACCTTTCTTAGCCCAGTTTGTGACTTTTGTCACAATAGCTCAAGTATTGCTGTTGACCTGTTTTTGTTTGTTTGTTTTAGGTGACTCACTGCTCAAACATTCCACAGGCCAAATCAGTTCTCTCGATCTATTCCCAGATAGATGCAGTAAACAGCTGTATTATATCAAAATGACAGTATATCTCTCCTGGGCTGTATCTTGCTGATATAGATATTTTTCTGTTTTAGAAGCTAATATAAGCTCTTCTCTGGGAAACCCAAGATTCGTATGTGAATTAAACATGCATTTGGGGTTAGCGTCTTTGAATTATTAGTGGAAGGATAGTTAAAAAAAAATTTAAAACATTTTCCTTTGGAAAGCCATTTCCTGAGTAGTGTGAAAAATTAATTAGGAAAAAATCAGCAACAAATCAAAGTAAAGATAGCAGGAAGATTTTATAACATAACATCTAAAAGTAAATCACAGAGTAATTGAAAATTGTTGTAAAAATATTATTTATTCTTATATGAGTCAACAGCCATGTAGGAAAAAGCAAGCAACTTCTCAAATGAGAATTTTCTCATCAAAGTAATAACTAACTTATTCCCTCACTAAGAAAAACAGATCTCCTATATCTGAAAATAACGCACTCTAAAGGTACCTATTTTGAGATGAATTAAGATACATTATACTCATTATACCCATATTTAAGACAATTTTTTGTTTAAATATTAGAAATTTATGTAACAGTTTGGCATTGTATATTTCGTTTAATGAAAAATGGCATTTAAATATTTTTTTGAAAACAATGCTGGTGATGAATCTGACAAGTCAGTGTTACAAAAGAAGGGCAAAAATAATAGACTCTTCTGCCCTGGATTCACTTACTCCAGCATAAAAGCACGTTTCCCCTGTGACTCTCCTTTCCTCATCGATGTAGCAGCTTAGCGTATAAACCTAAATGTACAAAAAATTATTTTTCCGTAACAATTTAATTCCTGTTTAGACCTTCCACTCCACCAGGAGTAATAGTATCTTACTATCAATAAACCTCTCTCCCCTAACATATATGTATACTTTATCCTGAGTTGCATCTAATCTCAGGGCTTTATGTATCCGTAAGGGTTCTCCAGAGAAACAGACCAATAGAACAGTAGGAGGTGTATGTGTATCTTCTATCTCAGTCTCTAATCTCGAGAGAGATTTATTTTTAGGAACTGGTTCCTGTGTTTGTGGAGGTTCAAGTTCAAAATCTGCAGAGTAGGCTGACAGGCTGGAGACCCAGGGAGCAGTTGCAGTTCAGGTCTGAAGACAGTCTGCTGTGAGAATTCTCTCTTCTGGGAACTGCCATCTTTTTCTATGAAGGCCTTTAACTGATTGCATGAAGCCTACACACGTTATGGAGGGTGATCTGCTTTACTCAGCTTACTAATTTAAATGTTAATTTCATCTCAAAAATACCTTCACAGAAACCTCTAGGATAACTGACCAAATATCTGGGTACTGTGACCTAGCCAAGCTGACACACATAAAATGAACCATCACCGTTTATTTAGCATCATTGAGGTGGAGAGGTAAGAAGGGGGGACCGTCTCATCTTTGACGCCATCGGTCCATGTTGACATCCACTGAGATAGCCAAGGCCATTGTCCGCTTGGTCCTGCTTCCCTGACCTATCAGGTGTGTGGTCTCCTGTGGTCCTATGAGTGCAGGACCTTAACTGTGCTGTTTCCTTAACTGCTGGTGCAAAAGAATATCTGCAAAACTCTCTGTGGCATCATTTGCTGAGACGTGAGGGGGTCATTCCCTGATGGAGTCCCTCTCCTTGGAAATGGCCACAGCGTGGAACAGCTGAACCTGATGAGCTCATCAACTTCCTCTCTCTCTTCCACTCTCTCTGCAGTTCTCAGAAACCTCCTGCTGCCTGCCCACCCACCCAAGAAACTTTCCCTGTCTTAATCTGGATCATCCTTTCACACCTGCATCTAAATCCTCTTGTGGATTAGTCACAAGTGTTTAGACTTTTTGAACCTCAAAGCTAGATATTAGATTTCTTTATTGTCATGGTTGTTACCATTTTGTTCTGTTTTTGTTTTTCCAAAGTTGCCCCTTCTTTGGCAGTGATGAAAAGAGTAAAGAGGAAGAAAAGAATAAAATGTGCTTTTCGTTTATTGATTCCATAAATTAAACATACTGTGTTAAGAAGTAGTGAGCTACTATGGAGGTGTCTGCAGCCTATTCAAAAAATATTTCTTTGGTTGTTTCTAGATCCTTGGAAATTCTCTTGATTATTATGAAAACTTACTTTATAATCCTCTGTGCTTCCTTGATCCCCCCCATACCTTGGTAAGAACCAAGTCTCTGTAATGTTGTTTATCCTGCACTGGCTATGTGATGCTTGAAGACTCATGTGGTCCTAGAACGTTCAGTTACTCTAAGCAAAGGCAGACATTTTTTAAGGTGTCCACCAGGTGTCACTGTTGGCCAGAGAAACGTGACTAACTTGCTTCAGCTTTGAAACGAAAAAGTGTTAACCCTGACTTAATACCAAAAAATTGAAGGGGGAAAATGTCAGAAATAGGAACAAGTGGATCCATCCTGATCTTAGGCAGGAAGTAACAACCCTTCACTTCAAGCCAAGGAATGACAGTCCTTTAGGTACTTTTACATTTTGCTTACACGTTACCCTAAACATCCTGTTAGGCCGACAGGGCAGGGGCTTCTTGTTAAGTCTATTCAATAGCTAGACCACTGGAAGAGCAGGACCTGGGTTCTACCGGAGGCTTTGTGACCAGAGCATCAGCATGCCTGGGCAAGTTCCGTTTTCAATGTCTTTATCGATAAAATAAGAATTTGAATTTGGTAATCGCTCGTGGTTTGAAAATATAATCCTTGCTTCACAGATAAATTTCAGAGAAATGCCTTTTTCCAGGTCACTGTTTCTTAGTTTATGAGTTTGCACTAGAACTTGGGTCCTACTTCACTCCTTAAGACAGGCCAGGGTCCACTGAGACGTGAAGTTTTCCTGATCTGCTCCTTCTGCAGAAGCAGAAAAGATACCCACTCACTGAGCAAACCACCTTCCGTAGCCATTTTTCCTTTTGTATTCTTACTGACATTGATAATAATACAAAAAAATGGAACCAGGTAGTTTTTATTGAAACACTTCTCTTTTAGCTTTCAGGTTCTTTTAAGTGTGGGAAAAATGCCTTGGCTTTTTAAAAAATGAGTTTCTAATGAATCAACATAGAATATGTGCAATATATACGAGTAATAAAACGAACACACATTTACTGACCATCAAGCTTTACACAGTAGAACTTCTTTCCTACCTTATTCTACAAAGAAATTCAATCCTTTCTTATCCACATAAAAATCATATGGAGCTCTAATTTGACTGCAGAAAGAAGAATGGCCTAACAAAGGCCATTTCTTTCAGGATTTTACCCTTGCATTTACTCTTAGCTCATTCATAAGCTTCAGAATATAGAGGCAATGGTATGTTCCCTTAGTCTTCGTTCCACTGTTTTCATCTCTCTTCTGAGAAAAATCAAGTTAATATTTAAATTGTACTTTGTTCCTGCCTGTAGTCTTTATTTTTTTTACATTTTTGTTGGAGTATAATTGCTTTGCATTGTTAGTTGCTGCCATATAACAAAGTGAATTGCCTATACGCATACATATATCCCCATATCACCTCCATCTTGCATCTCCCTCCTACCCTCCCAATCCCACCCCTCTAGGTGGTCACAAAGCACCAGGCTGATCTCCCTGTGCTATGCAGCTGCTTCCCACCAGCTATCGGTTTTACATTTGGTAGCGTATATCTGTACATGCCATTCTCCCACGTTGTCCCAGCTTCTACTTCCCCTTCCCCGTGTCCTCAAGTCCATTCTCTAGTAAGTCTGCATCTTTATTCCTGTCCTGCCCCTAGGTTCTTCATGACCTTTTTTTTTTTTTTTTAGATTCCATATATATGTGTTAGCATATGGTATTTGTTTTATTCTTTCTGACTTACTTCACTCTGTATGACAGACTCTAGGTCCATCCACCTCACTACAAATAAGTCAATTTTGTTTCTTTTTATGGCTGAGTAATATTCCATTGTATATATGTGCCACATCTTCTTATCCATTCATCTGTTGATGGACACTTAGGCTGCTTCCATGTCCTGGCTATTGTAAATAGAGCTGCAGTGAACACTGTGGTACGACTCCTTTTGAATTATGGTTTTCTCAGGGTATATGCCCAGTAGTGGGATTGCTGGGTCATATGGTAGTCCTATTTTTAGTTTTTTAAGGAACCTCCATACTGTTCTCCATAGTGGCTGTACCAATTCATATTCCCACCAGCAGTGCAAGAGTGTTCCCTTTTCTCCACACCCTCTCCAGCATTTATTGTTTCTAGATTTTTTGATGATGGCCATTCTGACTGGTGTGAGATGATATCTCATTGTAGTTTTGATTTGCATTTCTCTAATGATTAATGATGTTGAGCATTCTTTCATGTGTTTGTTGACAGTCTGTATATCTTCTTTGGAGAAATGTCTATTTAGGTCTTCTGCCCATTTTTGGATTGGGTTGTTTGTTTTTTTGTTATTGAGCTGCATGAGCTGCTTGTAAATTTTGGAAATTAATCCTTTGTCTTTTGCTTCATTTGCAAATATTTTCTCCCATTCTGAGGGTTGTCTTTTGGTCTTGTTTATGGTTTCCTTTGCTGTGCAAAAGCTTTGAAGTTCCCATTTGTTTATTTTTGTTTTTATTTTCCATTTCTCTAGGAGGTGGGTCAAAAAGGATCTTGCTGTGATTTATGTCATAGAGTGCTCTGCCTATGTTTTCCTCTAAGAGTTTGATAGTTTCTGGCCTTACATTTAGGTCTTTAATCCATTTTGAGTTTATTTTTGTGTATGGTGTTAGGGAGCGATCTAATCTCATACTTTTATATGTACCTGTCCAGTTTTCCCAGCACCACTTATTGAAGAGGCTGTCCTTTCTCCACTGTACATTCCTGCCTCCTTTATCAAAGATAACGTGACCATAAAGGTTTTAATTTCTCCATCAAATCTGAATGAGATCCTTGCTGGGTAGAGTAATCTTGGTTGTAGTTTTTTACCTTTCAGCACTTTAAATATGTCCTGCCACTCCCTTCTGGCTTGCAGAGTTTCTGCTGAAAGATCAGCTGTTAACCTTATGTGGATTCCCTTGTATGTTATTTGTTGCTTTTCCCTTGTGCTTTTAATATTTTTTCTTTGTTTTTGATAGTTTGATTAATATGTGTCTTGGCGTGTTTCTCCTTGGACTTACCCTGTATGGCACTCTTTGTGCTTCCTGTATGTGCTTATTTTCTTTCCCATGTTAGGGAAGTTTTCAACTGTAATCTCTTCAAATATTTTCTCAGTCCCTTTCTTTTCCTCTTCTTCTATGACCCCTATAATTCGAATGTTGGTGCGTTTAATGTTGTCCCAGAGGCCTCTGAGAGTGTGCTCAATTCTTTTCATTCTTTTTTCGTTATTTTGCTCTGTGGTAGTTATTTCCACTATTTTATCTTCCAGGTCACTTATCCGTTCCTCTGCCTCAGTTATTCTGCTATTGATTCCTTCTAGAGAACTTTTAATTTCATTTATAGTGTTGTTCATCATTGTTTGTTTGCTCTTTAGGTCTTCTAGGTCCTTGTTAAACATTTCTTGTGTTTTCTCCATTTCTCCTTCCAAGATTTTGGATCATCTTTACTATCATTATTCTGAATTCTTTTTGAGGTAGACTGCCTATTTCCTCCTCAGTTGCCTGGTCTGGTGGGTTTTTACCTTGCTCCTTCATCTGCTGTGATTTTCTCTGTCTTCTTATTTTGTGTAACTTTCTGTATTTTGGGTCTCCTTTTTGCAGGCTGCAGGTTCTTAGTCCCCGTTTTTTTTTTTTGGTTTCTGCCCCCAGTGGATGAGGTTGGTTCAGTGGCTTGTGTAGGGTTCCTGGTGGATGGTACTGGTGACTGTGTTCTGGTGGATGAGGCTAGATCTTGTCTTTGTGGTGGGCAGGACTGAGTAAGGTCATGTGTTTTAGCATGTCTGTGAATTTAATATTATTTTAGGCAGCCTCTTTGCTAATGGATGGTGCGGTTGTGTTCCTTTCTTGCTAGTTGTTTGGCAGGGGGTGTCCAGCACTGGAGCTTGCTGGCCATTGAGTGGAGCCAGGTCTTAGCATTCAGACAGAGATCTCTGGGAAAGCTCTCACCGATTGATATTACGTGGGGCCAGGAGGTGTCTTGTGGTCCAAAGTCCTGGACTCAGCTCTCCCACCTCAGAGGCTCAGGCCTGACACCTGGCTGGAGCACCAAGACCCAGTCGCCACATGGCTTAGAAGAAAAGGGGAATAAAAAGCATGATATAAAAAAATTTAGTAAAATCAAAAATTTAAGAAGTTATTAAAATAAAAATATAAAAGAATAAAAAAAAAGAGCAACCAAACCAATACACAGATCCACCAATGATGACACACGTTAAAAACTATACTAAGGTGAACATATAAATCAGAAACTAGTCAGTTGCATGCAGCAAAGCCCAAGTCTACAGTTGCTCCCAAAGTCCACTGCCTCAATTTTGGGATGATTCGTTGTCTATTCAGGTATCCCACACATGTAAGGTACATTAAGTTGATTGTGGAGCTTTAATCCGCTGCTTCTGAGGCTGCTGGGAGAGATTTCCCTTTCTCTTCTTTGTTCTCACAGCTCCCAGGGGCTCAGCTTTGGATTTGGCCCCGCCTCTGCGTGTAGGTCGCCCTCAGGTGTCTGTTCTTCGCCCAGACAGGAGGGGCTTAAAGGAGCGGCTGATTCGGGGGCTGTGGCTCACTCAGGCCGGGGGGAGGGAGGGGTACGGAGTGCGGGGCGAGCCTGCGGCGGCAGAGGCTGGCGTGACGTTGCACCGGCCTGAGGCGCGCCGTGCGCTCTCCCGGGGAAGTTGTCCCTGGCTCCCGGGACCCTGGCAGTGGCGGGCTGCACAGGCTTCCGGGAGGGGAGGTGTGGATAGTGACCTGTGCTCGCCCACAGGCTTCTTGGTGGTGGCAGCAGCCTTAGCGTCTCATGCCCATCTCTGGGGTCCGCGCTTATAGCCGCGGCTCGTGCCCATCTCTGGAGCTCGTTTAGGCGGTGCTCTGAATCTGCTCTCCTCGCGTACCCCAGAACAATGGTCTCTCGCCTCTTGGGCGGGTCCAGAATTTTTCCTGGTCTCCCTCCCGGCTAGCTGTGGCACACTACCCCCCTTGAGGGTGTGTTCACCCCGCCAACCGCAGTCCTCTCCCTGCGCTCCGACCGAAGCCCGAGCCTCAGCTCCCAGACCCCACCCGCCCCGGCGGGTGAGCAGACAAGCCTCGGGCTGGTGAGTGCCGGTCAGCACTGATCCTCTGTGCGGGAATCTCTCCACTTTGCCCCCCGCACCCCTGTTGCTGTGCTCTCCTCCATGGCTCCGAAGCTTTCCCCCTGCGCCACCCACAGTCTCCACCCGCGAAGGGGCTTCCTAGTGTGTGGAAACCTTTCCTCCTTCACAGCTCCCTCCCAGTGGTACAGATCCTGTCCCTATTCTTTTGCCTCTGTTTTTTCTTTTTTCTTTTGCCTTACCCAGGTACGTGGGGAGTTTCTTACCTTCTGCGAAGTCTGAGGTCTTCTGCCAGTGTCAGTAGGTGTTCTGTAGGAGTTGTTCCACATGAGATATATTTTTGATGTATTTTTTGGGAGAAAGGTGATCTCCATGTCCTGCTCCTCCGCCATCTTGAAGGTCCTCTCGTAGTCTTTATTTTCAATTATAAAAGATTGTAATTCTCGTAATGCTAAAATATAAATGTGTCAACTGAAAACAATGCACAGCCTCCAAATTGTGTTTTATTTGGTGGAATTTCTGACGACTTCAAGGCCAGGAGACAGCCTCTCAGATTGCTCTGAGGGACTGATCCAGAGCGGTAAGGGATACTCCTGTGAGTTTTGTTACAAAAACCAGGTAGTCCGAATATCAAAAGATTATTATTATAGAAAACCAGACATCTCAAGTTAATGAATGTAGCACTTTTCTATGTATGGGAAGATGCAAAAGTCTGGGCTCACTAAAGTCATTTCTTATATATGTACTTCGGCTATCTGGGGCCAGTATCCTGTGTTTTCCCCTCCTGTGTCGACCCAGGGTGCCCCGATGAAGGGTAGCTGCAGTGGCTTTTAGGTTGATGGCTGGCATTCTGTTTCCATCCTGAGTTCCCTCAGGGCTGACCATCAGGGGGAGCTGTAATGTGATGGCTTGATGGCTGTAACATCCTTTGTTTACTGGTATGGCAGGAAATATTTTTCATTCACGAATTGTTTATTTCTGGGAGAAGCTTGGAGAAGAAAGAAGAGCAAGGGTTCATAGTGGCCCAGAGAGGAGAAAGAGCCCATGAGAAGTTTCTAAGGAGGTGGACATTTTCAGGGAAATTTTTAAGCTGGAATGTCTACATATAACATCTAAATTTATCTGCCTCGAAGTAGCTTAATTCTTTGATTACGCATCAGCTGTCAGTTGAGGGCCACGTTGTGTGGAGGTTGTCCTTTGTCGGGGGTGAAGGAACCAGGGCAGTATTGGAGCAAAAGGTACAGAACAAAGAGAGAATTCATACAAAGACAGGAAATTGAATACAGAGGATGAAGAAAAATGTAACTTCTGCAGATTTCAGTATATTTAGGGTGGTTTTATTAACCATTTGAATTTAAATATTACAGAAAGGTTATCTTCATTATGTTGAAAGATTCTCAATAACTAGAGAGCAGATACCTGAGTTCCATATATGCAGAAATGTAATGTGCATTTATTGGAAATATCAGAGTGTCTTCATGTTAACACACACATGCATGATAAAGTTCACCAATGAAAACCTTTCGTTCTCTAGGAAATTCATATTCTTTGAGCTTCTTTGTGATTTACTTACATTTCTCCCTATTAAATTTCTTGGCAATACTGGAAGGTCAGGGAACTTCTCTGATTGATATAAGCCAGAAAAAATTAAAAACTGTGCACTTTCTTAGCTGCTGGCCATTTTGGCAGCCTCCAAACCAAACATCTCCACCACTATCCCAAAGGGTTATGAGAAAGCCTGTGCTAGATGTTGAGCAGCAACTGTGTCCTTACTGGGAAAATTGCCAGCCATTCCTGGTCTCTGACCCTCTCTACAAGGTGCCCAGCTCCTCTGCCTTTGAAATTTGTACCTTAACCAGATTTCACATTTGACAGCGTTTTGCAGTTTTCAAAACATTTAAATACATCCTTTCCCTTGAATATTATCCCCATTGCAGACCTAGATTGCTAGGGCAGATATTATCAACTGTCTTTTGCACATGAGGGTCAAGGATAAAAAAGGTAAAACTTCTTGCTTAAGGTCACTCGAAGCTCAGAGAAAACCCATATTTCCTTTCTCAAAGGCTAATGAGTGTCCAAATGCAGGAAGCGCTTTCTGTCTCTAAACATAACCTTCTTCATTGTTGATGATCTAACTCACCAAAGCCAGGATACCTTTAAGTCTCAGATCAGAGCTATCACTGTTTTCCCCTCTGTATCTTCTCTTGCTCTGTCCTTTTTCTTTCTGCCCTGGGAAATAAACTCCAGGGAAGTTAGAATCAAAAGATGAATTAGTTGTTTTTGCAAAATGAATAGTGAAATTTGTGATGGGACTTTGAGCCCAACTTCCAAGTTTCCTCTTTAAATTGAAGCCTCAGGATCATTATTCACAGAGTTGCACAAAGTATCACAGATTCGGGTTCATGTGAAATGATAATGTAGCATTTCCCCAAGTGTGATATTAGTATTTTATTTTAAAATAGCTTCCAAGTTCAAATTAGCCGAAGCCCTTTGTTACAGGACCTGTCCCGACATCTCATATTTGTGTTACCCCTTTGCTTATGAACAGGGAGATTGAGAAGTGCATTTCCCTAGTTTACTTTCCCACAGAAATTTTTACAGAGCTGGGTTTTTGTTGTTATAGTTGTGGTTTTTGTTTTTTCCCCAGATCATTCTGTGTGGAAAGCTATGTCAGAGAAAAGAGTTTTGTGAGGTGTCCGACACTTTTTCTTAGCATCACTCTTTCTAAAAGTTATCCCAGTTGTATATATTTCAGAATAGTATTAAATCAAATGATAGTTGAATAAAATCTTCAGGTAAATTTGGATAAATTTAAAATGGAAAATATGCCAAGGTTTACTTTTTGTGATTTATTAAAGAAAATAAAGCAAGGGGATTTAATTTGTACTACGTATCTATGCAAATCACAAATGCCCCACATTATAAAAGCTAAACATGACAGGGTTTTAGTACTCACTGAGGGTGAGGAATGTGATTAAAAAAAAAAAGGCAAGTTCACCAAAAAATGTAATTTCCTCAACTGTCCTCAGTGGAGGGCTGCATCTGAACAATCAGGAATCCTGGTGGGCCTGTTTATTCCTCCAGCTTTTGTCTCTGGTTGAGATTGAATTTCCTCGTTCATCCAAGAGGCTGGCTGGGAGCTTACGTTTCTCTCTACAGCTTTCCTTTCACTGATTCCGGGAGCAAATTAACGGTGTTCTTTCCCAGGTAAAGCATGTTAGGTTGGATTGCAAGCTCGGTTTTCTCTTTGAAGGGCAACGCTTTAACTCCCAGTCCTTCAGGGCCCTCATGACTGGTGCAGTCTGGAAGGAAACAGAATCACAGTGGCTTCCGTGACACTGCATTTGGTGGTCGCTCATCATAATGATTCCAGACATTGTTCTAGAACCTTAAAGTTTTTCATAACACGTTCACTTTGAACTGTCTTTTCCTCTTCACAAGAGGTTGTGTGCAAGACAGGGGTGATGATCTCATTATACAAGAGACCAAATAACTTGTGCAAGAGAATGTGGATGGTGATTGGATCTCTGACCTCTGTCCTTCCATTCAGTGTTTTGTTTGTTTTCATTACACATATGAGCCCACTTCTTGGAGTAAGGCACCATTTCTAAGATAACATCATAATAAAATGTTTTGGTTGTCAGGTTTGCCAGCCACTGTGCTAAACTCTATTATGTATCTAGAACTGTGTTAAGAACTTTATATAACGATCAATGAAATATGTACCATTTTCCTTTATATATTATACCTATATTACTTTTTAACTTCAGGTATTATCTGTAATATAATAACCTTAGGTATTTGGTTTGTTGCGTTTTGACTATTGCATATATCCATGCAACCATCACCTCAAACAATATGTAAAATATGTCCATTATTCCAGAAAGTTGCCCTTTGCAGTCAATTTGCACCCCTCTCAACGTCAGAGGAGCTATTTTCTAATCCCTTAGCTAATTTCTATTACCTTAGATGTTCTCAGACTTAGTATAATTATAACCACGTGTTGTGTGCTCTTTTGCGTCAGGCTTCTTTCACTCAACATAATATTTTTTTGGACATTTTTCTGTGTTGTACTATGTGTCTGTGGTTTGTTCCTTTTAATTGATGAAGAGTATTGTATTACTATACCATACATTATCCAGTCTCCTGTTGATAAATATTTGGGTTGTTTCCATTTCCGGCTAGTATGAATAAAGCTCTTTTGAACATTCTTGTACAAATATTTCCGTGGATATATGTTTTCATGTCTTTTCAGTAAGTAACCAGGATTGGAATTTCTGAATCATAGGGGAGGTGTATGTTCAACTTTATAAGAAGATGATGTTTTTCCATTTTCCATTTCTACCAGGAACAATATGTGAGTGTTCTGGTTGCTCCAAAGTTGATAATGTGATTTGATTTTAGCCATTCTGTAGGGTGTGATGTGGTACCTTCTTGAGGTTTTACTTTTCATTTCTGTGATGATTAATGATGTTGAACATCTTTTCAGGATCTAGTGGCCATTTATCTTCTTTTGCAAAGTTGAGTGTTTAAGAATTTCGCCTGTTTTTTTTCCACTTTTTAAAAAAATATTGTTGATTCCAAAAAATTCTTTAGGTGTTTTATGTTTGTATCCTTTGTCAGCTTTGTGTCGTAAATGTTTTTTCCTAAACTGTGGCTTGCCTGCTTATTTTTTCAGTGGTATCTTTTCATGGACAGAAATTTAACATTTTGATAAAGTCCAGTTTATCATTTTTTTCTTCTATGGTTAGTGCTTCTACAGTCTTGTTTAAAGTACTCTTTGTCAACTCCAAGGTTGTGAAGATACTGTCCAAAGTGTTTTTTGGAAGGTTTATGGATTTTCTATTTAGGTTCATTGTCTGTGTTAAATTGCTTTTTGTGTGTTGAATAAGGGACGGTCAGGTTTCATTTTTTTTTTAGTATTAGGATATTTATTTCAGTGCATTTGTTAAGAAGATATTCCTTGCCCTATTGAATTGTTTTTCTGCCTTTCTGAAATACCAACTGAGGTTAAATGTGAAGATTTCTTTATGAGCTGTGTATTTTGTTCCATTGATTTCTATTTGTCCATCCTTAGGACAATCCCAGACTGTCTTGATTACTGTAGTATTATAGCAGCTCTTGAACTCAGGTGATAAAGTTCTCCAACTCTGCTCTTCTTTTGCACAACGAGATCTAGATACCTTGAATTTCCATATAAATCTTAGAATCAACTTGTCATTTTCTAAAAAAGTGTGCTGACATTTTGATCGTGTTAAATCTTTAGAGAACTTTGGAAAAGAATGGGCATCTTAACGGCATAGTGGTCTTCAGTACATGAGCAGTGAATACATATGTCTATTTATTTGTTTATCTTATTCAGTTTTTCTCAGTATTGTTTCCTAGTTTTCAGTTTTAAAAATGTTCTTGTAAATTATATATATTATTAGATTTTATTTTCTAATTATTGGTTACTAGCATATTGAAATACAATTATGTTGCATGTTGATAATAAGTCTTGTATATTGACTGCTCAGTATATCTATATAGACTGCTAATTATAATGTTACCTATAGATTTTCATAGATGTCCTTTAACAGAGTGAAGTTCCCTTCTATTCTTATTTTTCTGAGAGGTTTTTAAAAATCTTGAATGGATACTATTAATACTTTTTTATGCATACCTTGAGATATTTATATGGTTTATCTCCTTTATTCTGTTAACATCATAGCATATTATGTTAATGTCATGATACATATTAACATACGTGATGTACTTGGACCCTTTTCATGTGATGAAACAACTTTTGCACTCCTGAGATACATTCCATCTGGAGTCTATCCTTTTTACAAATTGCTGTACTTAATTAGCTAATTTTCTTTTTTTTTAATTGGAGTATAGTTGCTTTACAATGTGGTGTTAGCTTCTGCTGTACAGCAAAGTGAATCAATTATGTGTATACATATATCCACTCTTGTTTAGATTCTTTTTCCATATAGGTCATTAGAAGAGTATTGAGTAGAGTTCCCTGTGCTATGCAGTAGGTCCTTATTAGTTATCTATTTTATATACCGTAATGAATATATGTCAATAGCAATTTCCCAATTTATCCCTCCCCCTTTCCCCCCACCCCCCGGTAACCATAAGATTGTTTCCTACGTCTGTAACTCTATTTCTATTTTGTAAATAAGTTCACTTGTACCATTTTTTTTAGATTCCACACGTAAGCGACATCATACAATATTTGTCCTTCTCTTTCTGACTTACTTCACTTTGCTCCTTTTCTGAAAGGTTTTACTTCTATGTTCACGAGGGTCATTCAATGATGACTTCATTTCTTCGTATTATCACTGCCAGTTTTTGTCCTGCACTTGACAGTCGTCCTGGTCCTGAGTTTGGGGGGCCTCTTTCAGCTCTCATGCCCCCTCTCAGCCTTTAGCACACTCACTCCTACACTTTGTGAAAGCCTGCAGGAAAGGGTTGGCAGGGGGTTGAAGACTTTCTCTGTGATTGGGGAGGCTTGGGAATGTAACCTGACCGGGAAGCCCAGGTGTAGCGATGAAACGTTGTTAGAAATGTGACTGTGTAAGGTGGTGTCTTTTAGCCACTGTGTGTGGGATGAAAGCACACAGGTCTCTCTTCTCCTCAGAAAGGCTCATCACTTTCTTGACTTCAGTTCACTTAGGTTTCTTTGTATCCTCAGCTCTTGAATGTTTCTAAAAACTATAGCATTTTAGTGTATCCAGCTGATTCTAACTATTAGGGTGGGAGTGATGGTGTCATTGATTTTTCTGCTTTCTGTT
This sequence comes from Delphinus delphis, assembly GCF_949987515.2. Lineage (NCBI taxonomy): Eukaryota > Metazoa > Chordata > Mammalia > Artiodactyla > Delphinidae > Delphinus > Delphinus delphis. Next base: position 170,707,227 of record NC_082683.1, read on the forward strand.
CCAGAGGCCAATTCAGAATGCACTTCTGTTATCTCTATATTATGACTGGAGAAACAGCTTCAAGGTCTCACAGCTTGGAACTGTTAAACTTGCACCTGGAATTTAGTTCTTTTCTGATCCCATTACTCATGTCTTAACAAATTTACAGAGTCTGTATTCACCACTTTCCATTTAGAAAAGTAAAAAGAATTACATTTGTTTTTTGGCAAACCTCACACTCTCTACTTTTACCCTTTGCTGAAGCATAACTTCCATGCCACGCAGGGATTTTCTAAATTAGATCTACTTTGATCTTCACTCATCTACCAAAAATTTGAAGGAATATTTGAAGGAGTCACTGCTTACTCTCTGCAGGATACAGGTGTGGAGAAGAGTCAGCAGGTACTCTATTTGCACCTCTGATTAAATTGAGCTTTTGCTCAAAAGGAAATAATGGGTCTCTAACCTGTGAATTTTGGAGGGAAGAACGTCTCTTCCTATATGTGTTCATTGCTAGGAAGTTGCAGTGTCCAGGACATCAGTTTGTGGATTCATTCAACTGGAGAATTTTTGTTCAAATATAATCAAAACAAAACACAACTCTAGAGTCTTTTAAGTGAACAAAATAATTAACATAAAAGGCATCGTGTTGTTGTAAATAGAGGGAAGGTTGGCCTGTTTTTGCTTTGCTCTGTGGCCTCTGGGAAGAGACAGGAGAGGGGTGGTGGTTTTCTTCTCATTATAAAGGACCCCTAGGTACTTTGGCCGGATCACTGGAGCCAGCGCCCCCTGTCCTGGTAGCCCAGTCACCAACTGTCCTCCGTAGCCCAGGAAACAGTGTGTGTGCACCCTGTCTCCTGTGTGTGAAGTCTAAGGTCATTGGGTTTTCTGAGTTTCAGGGAAGAGCTGAGTCTAGAAAGTGAGACTTTTTTCCTGGGATGGCTGGGTTGGAAGCTGGACAAATTTAGAGAATTCTAGGCAGCCGGGGGAACACAAAATTGACTTTGATAGAAAAGAGCTGAAGAGATTTTAATTCAAAGGGAATAAAACCTATAAAGCTTACCTTCTTTACAATTTGTCCTATGACCAGCCTGCAGTTGTGACTAGAATAGGAATTCAGTGTATTTTTAATAGCCACAATGTAGGAATTCCTTTAACTCTGAGTAATGAAGTGAGATTAAAAAATGATTCTTCTTCACTTTGCTGTACACCTGAAACTAATGTAACATTGTAAGTTAACTACACTTCAATTTAAAAAATGGCTAAAAGAAGAATTCTTCTATGTGTTCACCCAGCAGCCAGCCATTACTTACTATAAGCCAGACCTCTCCACCCTCGGCCTCAAAATCCATCTTCTTTTGTGAGTGAAAAACCCACTGAAACATAACACACAAAGTGAAACCACATAGATTACATGCTGTAGGAGAGGAAAAAGTAAATGTTATCTTTTCAGAGGAGGAGATTGGAAAATCATTCAAAGAAGTGAAAGTTGATTGGCATTTGAAACTACTGCATAAGCACTTTATAAGGACATGACAGGCAGAGGGAGCTTCCAGGTAAGGGGGAAGGACCTCCTCACTGTGATGCCTAAGTAAAGGGACAGCTGGGCAACGGTCTTGGTGCACACAGAGGAACAGAGGTGGTTCAGCGCAGCCAAGTATGATGGCCTTGAGGCTGGAGTGCGGTGAAGAAGGTAGGTAGTGAAGGGATTCCTGGGGGTTGCACTGTGTTCTGTAGACAGCAGAGGTAACTGGAGGAATGAATGTGAGCTACTACTAGAGAAACTGAGATTCCCTAGATATCCTAAAATAGAAAAGAATGTACGTATAAACAGAATGTCTCGGTTAGAGCAACAAGTGTGGCTGTCCTGGATCCCAGCCTGGTGAGTCGGAGAGAAACAGTGGGGTAAGGTTTGGGGACCCCTTTTCTTTTTTTTAACTCAAATATGTTTATATTTAAGAGGTACATAACATTGTTTATATTTAAGAGGTACGACATGTTGATTTGATACATTTATACTGTAATGTGATTGCCATCGTAGCCATAGTACTTCTATCGTGTCACATAATTACAGTTTTTTTTGTGTGGTCAGAATAATTAAGATCTAGTCTCTTAGCAAGTTTAATGATGATAGTACAATATCGTTGCCCGTATTCACTGTACTGTCCATTAGATCGCCTTTCTAAAACCGGCACTGTCAGCGCCTGTACTATCTTTGTATCTTCTATCTCCATCTTCTTTCTCTCCCTCCCTGACTCTCCCCGTCTGTCTCTGTCCCTCTCTTCATCAAGAGAAGGAGCCTTTGAAGGCGGGCCCAGCATTTTAGGCGTGACGTCAGGCACCGAACCCTTCTTAGCAGAAGTCCTGACTGGTGAAATTGGAATTGTGATCATTCACATTTGGAGTCTTTCTTCAGTACAACTTACATAAAAAACAAAAGCTGCAGATGCTAACAGAGCAGAGGATTTGGATGCAGACCGTAAGAGGTGTCGACTGACAGGAAACAACGCACAACCTAAAAGCGGAGAATTATGTTTTATTTGGTGGATATACTGAGGACTTAATCCTGGGAAGCAGCCTCTCAGATGGCTCTGAGGGGCGGTTTCCAAGAGGTAAGGGAGGAGCCAGGAAATACAGGAGTTTTTGAAGGAAAAAAAACCCAAAAAGACAGGTAGTCAGCACAACAAAAATGACTGTTAATTAAAGAAAAACAGACATCTCAAGTTCACGAACGTAGTGCTTATCTGTGTATGGGAAGATGCAAGAGTCTGGGCTCATTAAAATCATTCCTTTGATAAGCATCTTAACTAAAAGCAGTAGCCTGCTTTTCCCCATCCTGCATCCCCTCAACATGCACAGTCATAGGCGGCTACAGTGGCTGATGGCTGCAACACCCTGTTTACTGATATGGCAGGTGACAATCTTCGTCCACAGAGTCAGTGAAGAAAGGGCACACTAGCCCATCTCTGGCTGGCAGACACTTTAGAGGCTCAGTTAACCTGTTAGCATAATTGTTTTGATTTACTGACATGTAAAAAAAAGAAAAAGAAAAAGAAAGAAACCATTTCATTTGTGGTTAGTTTTAGGTGACATGTAAGGCAAACAAAGGTGTTGGGATTATGTCCTACTGGAAAAAATAAAATAACTTCATTCTTTGACATTGACAACAAACTACAGAGAGGGAACACCTGCTGCAGGCATTTGTGTTACCCACTGGGAACATCCCCAGAACCCTAAGGGGAAGTGTGCACATATATTTACCTCCTCCACAGAAGTCATTCTTTTGTCTCTCAGGATTCATCTTAATCTCTTCTGTCTTCATTGTAGGTGCAGATCCTTTATGTAAACTTTTCCTTTCCTCCGGCAGCTAATGAACAACTTTCCACATAGATAAATATTAAAACCTATTTTAGTAAATTTCAAGACCTTAAGAAAACCTAAACAAACACCAGCAAGGTTCTGAATGTGAACTGTGCTGTCAATGCAGTATGAACTAGATCAGGATTTTACATCACAGGTAGGTGGGACCAAAGTGTTATTTTCTGCTGGGTTTTGATTTGTTTCTATATCTTTCTACTCTTTTATTTTACATTTTGCTGCTTCTGAAACTGATTTTGGTTATATATTCTGAGATAACCTGGGTCCTTTCAGGCCCTTTAGGGACAGACCAGTCGGGCATGGCATGGTATTAGACACTCCTTTAGTGCTGGAAAACTCTGATGCTTTGGAAACTCACGTGTAAAACTGAGACAGCAACTGATTTCCTGAAACTGGCTGACAAATTCTTGGAAAAAGAAGCTCAGGAAACAGTATATGCCCTAATGCACACTTTAAAAAATCCCTATCCTTCTTTATTCACATCTCCCTTTTTCATACTCCCCTTTTCCTCTCCTTGCCCTCAGTGGTAGGTCTGATTATGTATCGGAGACATGTCACTTAGCGCGAACATTATTTGGCTTGGTTGGCAGAATATTTGACAAGGCATCACGGCATATGAATTTTTTATTTTAAATGTCAGAGTCAATGTATAAATTAGGAATCAAAATATGATGTAGGGGTTTCTCACAGATTATGTGCTATTATTTAAAGTGGGCCATTACCTAAATTGGTCTGTTTTACTTTTTCACACAGATGACATTTTATATTATTTAATGTTACCTTTTTTATACAATGAGATTTGAAAAGAGTAGACTTAATGGTAAGACTAGAGAAGAGCACAAGATGGGACAAAACAGCAGACATAGTAAAATAAAGTGAAAAACAGAATATAGTATTTTATGGGGGAAAGTCTGTTTCCGGATGCAGAAAACACCAAGGGGTGCATAAAATTAAGTGTGTATGTCCTGAATAATAGACAAAAACCCTGGCAACAATATTGTACGGTTGCATATAGTGACGTTCCTTTCATAGGGCTCCAGAGATATTTCGCGTGGACCACTAAACTTAGTGCAGCCTTTTCAGTATCAGAAAAATGGAAATGAATTAGAAAAAGGCTCATGGGCAGAGAGACAGGTAAGGGCCTGTGGAGTTTACCCATTAGGAAACATAAGTGAGTGAAAAATATGGTTTGACTCGCCACTGATATAAGATAGAGCCTCTAAGAATGGGATGAATGTGAGTAGCCCAGGCCCCTGGATTTGAGTGAGTATTTTAGGAGCCCTATGGGATGAAAGCGTTTTTCCATCTCAGGGACAGGGGTAGTCCTAACTAGACAGCACTGCTGGATGTATATTGGCCTTTAGGCGTCTGTGAAAGTGACCGGAGACTTTAAGGCTAGATTCTTAGCCTTAGAGGAGAGGTGGTCCCTTGAGGAATCCTGGCACCTAGTTAATGGACACTCCTGGAGACGCTCGGGTGTATCCAAGAGTCTTTATCTGAATGGATCCACCCTGGATGTGGACACGGAATCTCTCCAAGAGTGTCACGTTCCCCAACGTGGGGACTTGTAAACCCGAGGTTATGTGGTGGTGACCAGGGAGCAGCAGTAACTCGTGTCATCTTTTTAATATTCTCCTGCAAATCAGTGTCTCAAGCAAGGCCTTTGCTTTCCAACCAGGCTGTAATTCACCCTGGGCATCATGATGAGGGTAGCAGAGACTTTCAAACCCCTGGTAAGATCAGAGGGCCATGGTGTCAGCAGTCGCCGTGGCAGACGTGGCGGGGGTGTGAGTTACAACCAATGTGGAGGAGGATGGAAGGCAGAAGCACGAGGGGGGTGACATTGGGGAGCGGTGTACTGGTTGTGACACAGGGCATCTCAGTAGTATGTAGTCCCTGACTATTCTAGAGCGCTGGGGAATTTGGGAGCAAATTGGGCATCAGTGGTACAAACTGCTCTTCCCCTAGAAGGTGTTGAATGAGACCCATGGGTCATGGGTGGCCCTGGAAGCTACTGCCCTTTTGGATATTAGAAAGAGTGACACAGAAACTTTCAGAGAGCTGATTTAGTAGGTCAGAGATGACGTTGTCTGACCTTGGGGACCCTGTACAAAAACTTGCCTTGGTGCTGCTTATGTCAAAATGTGCTGGAACCAGGCCTTTGGACAGAACTGTCTCCTGGAAGACAATCTAGGGATTATAAGGATCAATGACAAAAGCCTCCTTTTCCAGATAATGCAGTTTGGTGAGCAGGAGGTGATCACAGAAGCAGGTGCTGGTCTGTAATGGGCTGCATTGTAGCACATTCGGAATAGATCTGTGTTTCCTATCTATAGATATTTTTAACTTTAATCTCATTTCATTTTCTCAAATGCATTAGTCATATTCTTGTGTAACAGACTACATAGGAATATTGATTGTTTTTATAATTCTACCTCTTAATGTGTGTGTGTATGTTTGTATAATGTCATACATGTGGAAGTGTTTGACACATTTTACTATACACAGCGGGAGTTATCACAGTCTTTATTTTCACGTATAGCTCCAAATTGTACTGTTTGTTTGTATATGTGGATATGTGATTATTATAAGTAGTGATGATCTTTACACAGGCTGAATAATGATGTGACTAATTGAAATATAGGTTTTATTTCAAAAATAAAGGCAAGGGCTTCCCTGGTGGCGCAGTGGTTGAGAGTCCGCCTGCCGATGCAGGGGACACGGGTTCGTGCCCCGGTCCGGGAAGATCCCACATGCCGCGGAGCGGCTGGGCCCGTGAGCCATGGCCGCTGAGCCTGCGCATCCGGAGCCTGTGATTTTTTGCCCGTGTACCGCAAAAAAAGGGCAAATATTGATGTTTTCCAGTTTTAGATACACTGATGTTTGTCTCTCCACAACCAGGCAGCCCAACTATGTAGAAATCCTCCTGGATCCAGGGATCTCGTTTATGCTATTAAGTCTGCACCGCTACTATTCCCTACACACCAACGAGGAGAAAATATGCTATTCTCGCAAGTGAAGCAGCAGCTAGACACTCGTATAGTCAGGAGGAAAGCTTTAGAAGCTAATAGCAGGGGAATATGGAGGGAACAGGGTATTTGGTACATTCTTTTAGAAACAGAAAATGGAGGAGGGGCTGGAAGCATGAAGGTTATGTGCTTTACACACCTTTTCCTCAAAGCAGAACATACTACAGGGGATGAAAAGATGAAACTTGGCTCTTCACAGATGTGCCAATTTCAGCTGACAGGAGTAAAGGATTTTGTTGACTGATGCGCGGCTTAAAGAACACTTACTGGTTCTTGTGCTTTTCTGTAGAGAAGTTCTCTGGAACCTATTTTGAAATCTAGAAAACATTTTATGAGAAAAACAAGGAAAAATGTCAAGTTCTTCAGCAGTGTGGCTCCAGAGATACTGGTTTATAAATAATATTTCAGATGGAGTATTTGTGAGGTTGAAAATAGATTATTATTAAGTTATCCTAATGGATAACAGGAGAAATTGGAACCGTTATAAATCAATATATTTAAAGACGATTCAGGTTTTTAGCTGACCTAAGCAAGGCAGTTGCAAACAGTTTCAGAGATACTCTTCCTACATGTTTCTTGGGGAGGGAGGTGAGTTCTGAGGGAAGATTTATCTTTGGCTGAAAAAGGATTCACTCTTGGCAGTGAACCAGCATCTTAAATCAAAGGAAACGAGATCATGCTGGGGAAAAAGAGTTGTGTTCCCTAGAGGGCACTGCAACTTTATCTTCATTGTTTCATTGATTTCACCTTGAAAGACAGATAAAGAAAACATGTTACCAGTAGTCAACCTGGGGTGATGGAAATCTGGACATTTCTTGTAGTATTTTCTGTACTTTTCTATAGTTTCAAATTTTAAAAAACGATGTATAGTTGATCAAACCAGAATCATGATATAAGAATCTCTTATATTTTACATCTACACTGGGTGCATGTGAGTGTAAAAAAAAAAAAAAAAAGACAGAATTTGCAAATGAAAGCCATAAATAAGGACTTAATGTCCCATGTTTTATCATGTTTTCTACCACCTGAAATGATCACTACACATTCACAGGTTCTGTTTTTCCTGTGTGACCCTTATACTTAGTCGAGCCCTTGATGATGAAATGGAAGCAGAGCCAGTGAGTGTCCTTGGACCATGTCCTGTGTACTGTGTTGTGTGTGTCACTTGGGCTGAGACAGGTAGGCATATGGCCTGGTGGGTCCAAGTCGGGGTCTGGAGCCAGCCTGCCTGCCTGCCTGTGAAGCCTGTCTCGGCTCCCAGCTGGCTGTGTGTGTTGAGAAGGTTACTTCATGTTCTACACCTTAATTCCTCATCTGTGCAGTGTGGAGTCAGTTCTTAAATTCTGAAGCTTAAATCACTGTTAAGAGGAAATGTGTTAATACACATTTAGTACAAAGGGAAAGGGGTCTGGCTCATAAGAAGCATTCAGTAAATGTTCCTATTATCATTATGGAACAGAGACTCCTGTTCTCAAGGGGAGGCATCTAGCATCTCCTATGTTTCACAATCCTTTTTACGTAGAAATCATTTTACCTAGAAAAAACCCTACATTCTTTAAATAAACTAAAATCTCAGGGGGAAAGCTCTCCTAGATCAGCTCCTTTGAGAGGCTCTGAGAGCATCTCTGTTAAAAATGAAAATGGAAAAAAAAATTTTTTAAAAGAGCCCAAGATCATAAAGAAATTAATGACATTAAAGAGCATTAAGAAACATACTAATCTGATACATGCCAGAAAGTATTAGCATCATGGCTAGGAAAAGGACTAAGCTAATGGAATGAATATTAATTAAACTTTTTTTTTGCGGTACGCAGGCCTCTTACTGTTGTGGCCTCTCCTGTTGCGGAGCACAGGCTCCGGACGCGCAGGCTCAGCGGCCATGGCTCACGGGCCCAGCCGCTCTGCGGCATGTGGGATCTTCCCGGACCGGGGCACGAACCCGTGTTCCCTGCATCGGCAGGCAGACTCCCAACCACTGTGCCTCCAGGGAAGCCCTAATTAAACATTTAAAAGAGCTTTCTACTCTTCAGAACAGGTGTCCATGTTTTTTATGTTGTTTGGAAGAAGGGAAGGGAAAAATGTATTTGCATGGAGAGGAAAGAAATAAAACATTCAAGCTGGTTTTGATTTAAGGGGGAAAACTGAAAAAAAAGTTCTTTAAATCAGCAGCCACTCCCGTCCCTCCACACAACACTCACGGTGGTGAAGCCCTCCCATTCCTCTTGGATGTGGCCTAGCCTGGTATAAATTACTGAACGAACACATCCCCCTCCCCTTTTTTTTTTAACTTACACAGACAGTAGAGTCTTGAAATACAGTCTCACTCACTCCATTCATCAGGCTTCTAACGTCGTCTTGTGGACAGCAGACTCCAGTCCCTCGGAAAGGTGGAGAGAAGAGGAGGAATTAGAGGTGGGCACAGCGTGAAGGCGCCACGCGCCTGGTGATGCCTGGGGGAAGCACATCCACTGTCAAAGGGGGCACAGCCACTTCTGGCCAGGATTCAGGCTAGATGTTCTAGAAACTGGGATTTTTTATTTGACATCTTGTGATTTTATTTTATTATTAAAAAAGAAATTTTTTGGGGTATAGTTGATTTACAATGTTGTGTTAGTTTCTGCTGTACAGCAAAGTGAATCAGTTATCCATATACATATATCCACTCCTTTTTAGATTCTTTTCCCATATAGGTCATTAAAGAGTACCGAGTAGAGTTCCTTGTACTATACAGTAGGTCCTTATTAGTAATCTATTTTATATATAGTAGTGTGTATATGTCAATCCCAAATGTTCTAGAAATTGGGATTTTTATTTGAAATCTCATGATTTTAAAGCCTTACTTAAAAGAATGAGTTAAACACCATTTTGCCTGATTTTTTGTTTTGTTTTTAAACAACTGCCCCAATATAACATGACTCCATGCCTTTGGTTTTCCAGTGATGACCTGGGACATCACAAAGACTGTCCATATGTATCAGTTTGCAGACAAACTAGGTGGCTTGCTGTTTCCTAACTATGCCCAGTCCTGTCCTGTATCTGATGCTTTTCTCATAATACCAAAGGTTTTCCTACATTCATTCTCTGATAGTCTAAATTCCAGCTTGCACAAATGCCAGGGTCGCCTGAAACTTGATGAAGTTACTCTCAATTGGTAGCAACGTTTCCACCTCTAAATCCTCAGCATTTTATCTATGTCTCTTAAGATATTCTATAAACTTCTACCTTGTGCTGTAGGAATTTGCAGATTGGCTTTAGGGTCATATTCTAGCCAATCTTGTATGAGCAAAAATAATGCTTACATAGTGCATGCTACAAAGCTTTAACCACTGTTTTCTTTTTTGGTATATTTTCTTCTATTCTTCAAGAAAATATGGCAGAATAATTGATTAGGCTCTAAGGTGGTTAACCAAGTTAGCCCTGAACCAGCAGAGTGAGAAGATGCTGATTCAACCATCCCCATTCCTTTAACAGTCTTTTCATTGTTGTTTAATCCTTGCTTTTTCGATAGGGAAAACAGTATGTTGATATTTTGAAATTTTTGAAAGAAAAAATGTCCTATTTATTCAGATTTAATCTATATCCAGGTATAGGCTGAGGGCATATTTATAATAGGTCATATGATAATCATAGAGTAACATCAAATATGTGTGTTTCAGTTGTTATCCTAAGCACTCTATAAAAGTTAATTCATTTAATTCTTAGGAAAGTCTGTGATATATAGACTATTATCATTGTAATATTACGGAAGATGAAACTGAGATACCAAAATGTTAGATAGCTTATCTGCAGTCACAGAGCTACTAAGAGGCACAGACAGGATGAAAACCCTCCCCTGACTTCAGTTTTGAACAGCATCTCCCAAAACAACACTTTCAAAATCTGTACTGTTTTTTGTGGATACAACTTTTCAAGCAGTGGCTTCTTAGCACATTTAGGACACAGATAGGACTTTAAAAAGCTTAGAAGATCAGTGGCAGTTCCTCTCCAGCTTAGAAAGTCGAGTTTATTTAAAATTGCCTTCGAACAATTTTACCAGACAGACATCTGATATTTTTGCAGATTAATAAAATAATTTAAAAAATAATTTGGGTTTGGAATTTTGAGGGTTTGAAGGTACCCTGGAACCATAGTCAGTGTGGTATTTCACTGATTTTCTCGTTCTCCCTTCACAGTAGATCTGAGCCCAAAAAACCTTCTGAGAACAGAGTTCTAAGGATGAATTTTACCTGCAGTGAACATTAGATGCATAGCATGGGTGAAGAAGTAAACAGCTCAACAATATCTTAAAGCCAGGATGGTAGGAGGTTTCTAATACCATTTATTGGGAAATTATTTTGTTTGTATATTCCTAAACTTACTTGGAGACTTTCATATTTCTGGCTTTGTTTATTGCTCCTTGGAGTAAAAATTATCCTGCTATTCTTTTTTTTTTTTTTTTCGGTACGCGGGCCTTTCACCGTTGTGGCGTCTGCCATTGCGGAGCACAGGCTCCGGACGCGCAGGCTCAGCGGCCATGGCTCACGGGCCCAGCTGCTCCGCGGCATGTGGGATCCTCCCAGACTGGGGCACGAACTTGTGTCCCCTGCATCGGCAGGTGGACTCCCAACCACTGCGCCACCAGGGAAGCCCCTATTCAGCTATTCTTAACAGATTTGGAAAACACATTCTGTTGAATTATTAAATGCATTCAGTAAAAACAAGGGGAATACTGGGGAGACTGGAAGATCTCAGGAGGCTTCCTTATAATTCTTTTGCCCCACCCACCAACATGAAAGGAAAAAAGAAGCCTGGTAAGCTGACTCAGAAGAGCTATTGACAAGGCAACATCTGTCTTGGTAATAGTAAAACATTCCATATTTTACCTACTAACTTCTCTGATAAGTCATCTCTTCCCTCACAGCATCTTAAGTGTGTCATCTTTTATGACATGTGGGTCAGTCATACTCCTTTGTATTCTAGTGTTTCGTCTTTTATTACCATATGCTCCAGCAGTGCACCCCTCTCTACCCCACCCAGACATCTTCCCTGTCGACGTGTCTAGCGTGTGACAGTCTTTCCCTTTAACGTGTTCAGGGAGGGACATCTCTTTTCAGCATGTATTCAATTTGTGACACTTTTATGTCCTTGGGGCATCCCCATTGAAACTCTTTTTCCCCAGAACGGAGTACGTTTACTGTGAATGTTGTTTTTAAGTTTTACTTGGCAAAACAAAAGTTCGCATGTTATTTTACGGTCGTGAGATTGATCAGCGGCCTTTCATTTCACTTTGGCACGCTGAATGTTGTGTTGGGTCGGTAGATACAAATTCCCCTTTGCATTTGGAGGGTGGTGCTGAAGAATATGGGTGGGGGAGATGGGGTATCTCCTTTTCACATTAGGTAGAGATTTAATGTTCCTTCCCAGGCGAAAGAAACTTTCCCTCATTGCCTTTTGAGTCTTGACTTCATTGTCATTCTCTGGAACACTCCTGTTTACTATGCGTAATCTTGTGACAGAAAGGGAAGAAAGTGTGTGTGTGTGTGTGTGTGTGTGTGTTCAGTGAGGATTAGAAGAAGGGGAGAAGGAGAAAAGACCTGGTTATGCCCACTATAGATAAACACGCTAATATGTGCTTTCATATGTCAATTCTCATTTCATTGATCCTCTGTGTAGCATAATAGATAAAAGCACAGACTCTGAAGCAGAAATGTTTTAGTGTCCCAGCGTCACTTTTTACCAGCTGTATTATAATCCTGGGGACTTCTCTTAAGCTCTCCAGGATCCAATTTCTTTATTTGTAAGAATGTAAACATTCTCATTTGTGAAGAGTGTTGTTGTGGAGTTTAAACAAGTTAAATTCAAACCAATCTACTCAATTTTGGTCCACTTAGCATAGTATCTGACATTTGCTCTGGAATCTTAAGCTATTATTGCTCCTTGGAGTGAAATAATAATTGCATCCACTTTTAAAGCTGAAATAGTTCAGTGGGAGAGTATAAAGAATTTCTTGCTATTAGGTTCTAAGGTGGTTAACCAAGTTAGCCCTGAACCAGCAGAGTGAGAAGATGCTGATTCAACCATCCCCATTCCTTTAACAGCATGAAATAATAATTGCATCCACTTTTAAAGCTGAAATAGTTCAGTGGGAGAGTGTAAAGAATTTCTTGCTATTATCAATAAAACCCTATAAGTGACAGTGATGGAATTAGGATCAAAGTTTGTGTTTTAGTTAAGATATAAGTTTTAGGCACAACATTGTAAATCAACTATACTTCAATTAAAAAAAATTATAGGTTTGGCTGCTGTGAAATAGACCGGAAATAGTACGCTAGAAAATAACAGCCTTTTGATCTTCTATAAAAGTCTAAGCTGGTAGATTTCAGGCACCCACAATTCTTCTTACTTCTTTTTTTTTTTTTTTTTTTTTTGCGGTACGCGGGCCTCTCACTGTTTTGGCCTCTCCCGTTGCGGAGCACAGGCTCCGGACGCGCAGGCTCAGCGGCCATGGCTCACGGGCCCAGCCGCTCCGCGGCATGTGAGATCCTCCTGGACCGGGGCACGAACCCGTGTCCCTTGCATCGGCAGGCGGACTCTCAACCACTGCGCTACCAGGGAAGTCCAATTCTTCTTACTTCTTGCTCCACCATTTTTGAGGTTTGTCCTTGTTTGCACAGTCCAAGAGGGCAAAGGTCAAGAGGGAGGGCTGCCCCTGCCTTTAAGACAGTAAGTTCTCAAGTTCAGGTTTGCACATTAGAATCACTGGGGGGAGTATTTACGAAATATTGATCCCCAGTCCCCTCCTCCTCAGAGATTCTGACTCAGTTGATCTAAGGTTTCTGTTTCTTCTTTTTAATTTGTTTGTTTTTAGGCAGATGTTTTAACTGCTTCCTATTCACCCTATTAATGAGGGAGGAATTCTTGCTCTAGGGTTATGGGGAGGCTCAAACACAGACACCTGACCCTGCACAGGTGAGCCTGCCTGCAGTTCACAGGAGCTCAGAGCCTGGTGCAGGAGGATATGCACGGTGTGCAGGGCTGCATGGGGGTTGCACCTGGGAACTGAGTGAACAGCCAGGGGCTGTGGGAGACAGGCTCTGTAGACTCATGAGGATAGGGTGTCTCCTGGTTCCAGTGGGAAGATGTGGTTGCCTTATTTGAATGATTTCGTGGACCGGCAGGAACTGAAACCCGCTCCTTGGGGGTCAGCAGGAACTGTGCCTGGTCCTTTGAGGAGGGTCGTCTGGCTGGGGCACCCTCAGTGCAGGAGCAGAGTGGGAGGGGAACATACAGCAAGGCCGGCCCAGACCCTCCCCATCTGACAGATGTCAAAGCAGCGCAAAATATTGAGCCTTACCTTTAGGCCTTCCACCGTGACGGTCCAGGAGGGATTTTTCAGGTTTCCTCCATATGGTGACCCAGGCATTCAGGCTCCATCTGTCCTGTGGCTCCTCCGTCCCCTGTAGAGCAGGCACATCCATTTTCTAGAAGCCTTGAGCCAGAAGAATCAAACGTTGCTCAGTTCTCATGGCCACACCTACCAGCAAGGAGATTGGGGAAGACAGTCTTGACTTTGCAGTTTTCCCCAGTGGACCTCGATTACTGTTGAAAGGGGAGAGGGGTTTGAATCCACTATCCGCCATTACCTTAACATCTCACCTACAGTCTAGGGAAGTATTTATTTATTAATTTTTTCTCTTAATATTACTCAGAGTTTAACCCTTTATCTGTTTGTGCTTTATTTTCATTGTTTCTGTCTTCAGAATCCATAACCCTTGCTGGCTTTTTTCCACCCATAGGATGAACTGCTGCTTTCCTTCCAGGTTCAGCTAACTGGACTTTCTTAAATCTTTCTAGGCTACTCCAGAAATTTTGCTCTAAATCCTTCTATACTACTCTTCTTTTGAATTATTTGATAATAATGATCACAAGAAATTGTCATATTTCTAACATTGCTTTATTATACAAGTCATTTAATTCCTTTGTTAGTAACCCATTTTTCACATCCACTTTGACCGCTCAATTAGGTCAAAAATGCCTAAAAGTTACACACAGTATCTTGGGCTTAGTTTTGTCTTCTCTGGCACTTAGGTTTTGGCCATTTTACAGAGGAGGTGGGCAGGTTCATTTGACATACATATACAAATACGTATCCATGAACACTCACACCAATAATGAATAGATTTAACTGGTATGTTTAATGTACGCAACTTGGGGGATATAATTAAAATGCAATGTTATTTTGGTCTCTCACTCTCCACTTAAATTGTATTCAGCAGGAAGATTTTTTCCCTGCCATTAAATAAAAACTGTGGCAGACCTCATGGCTTTTATGATCAATCCTAAATCATAGAAAAACTTAGTTCTTTTTATTCACAGAACACTCTCAAATTTTAAAAAATAGAGTTGCTCATTCAGTATATTAATCTTCTTTTATCTGCATTCAAGGATGTCATTTTTTTTTCTTGTCTCCCACTGAGTGCTTTCAAGAGGCTGGCCACCCGCATGGGGAGAGGTGAAGGCCTAGTGTCTTTCTCTTCCTCTGGGTGCTGTGCTTTTGTCCATCATCATTGCTTCTCATTTCCCATCTCGGCTAAAGAAACCTGATTTTGAGAACCCTCACACTTAGGTAAGACTGTAGATCACTCTCTATAGGCATTAGTTATATCCTATTTTACTCTATTAAATTTCATCATAATTTTCCCCTTTATACTCTTTTGTTACTGAATTTACTTATATTTTCATCTCCCCTACCTGCTCTCAGAACTCTCCTTTAAAAGTTTTACTCCTTTTCTCAGAAAAGCATTGAGTATCCTGAGCATAAAAAGTTTCTTTCCACCTTCCCAGTGGACAGTCTAGAAGAGTGATGTTTTCCTTCTCATTTTTATACGTCTGGTGCATCCGGTTTCCTCACACGTTTATCATTGGATTTCTCACATAGTGCCTAAAGATCAAAGCATTTCCTTTTATGCATCTGGTGTTCTCTTTGTTCTGCATGCTATCAATATATACCTTGCCTTCTTTGAAACTGTTTTTTATCAACTGCCTGTGTTCTTGTTTTTGAATGAGGCTGGAACATCTCTGCTCTGCTCCTCTGTCTAGTGTCCCTTCTTTCGTTGTAGGCGGCCGGCTCTTTCTTCCTGGCAATCCTTCCTTTGGCTCCCGAAGCAGCACCCTTCCCTCCATGAGGCTCTTCTATTGTATCCCCAGTACTAGTGTTACAGCCCCACCGGCAAATTCTTCCCTTTATCTTTCAGCCTGGGATCCTCTATTGAACTCTCTTCAAGCTCACAAAAGTCTCTTCTCTTCTCAGTATATGAAACCATCACTCTTTCTTCCTCTTGTCCCAAGTTACATGTTTTTTTCCTCCCCCTTGCTCAACAGATGGATTACCATTTCTCTTCTCAGGCTGAATAAAATTTATCATCGCTTCTAGTATTCATCAATTTCAGATTTCATATGACGTCTACGGTTTGGGACTCTTTCTTACAATTTGAGGCTACCGTATGTACCCTCGTGTGGTGAAGAGTTTCAAAGCATCTCATGTCTTGGGCTGCCTTATAAAACTTCTTTTTTTATTTGACACATCTGTCAGAATGCATTATACTCTCCCATTTACACAGCAATCACTTTGCTACTCTCTTGGCAGTACATCACTGTTTCTTTTTCCCTAACACAGAGGTATATTTTACTGAAGGTAAATCTATATAGCTATCATTTTCTCACACAGTCTTCATGATTTTTGTGCATAAATTTTAGATATTTTTTGCCTATACTTAAACAAATGGATTACTGTTTTGACACAGTGCTCCAATTTAATAGGTAATTATTGCATTTTGCTATTTTGACCTCAGGACACTAACTTCTATAATTTAATTTTTCTTTTAACGTCTGCTCTATTGTTTTTCTTCCTTTGTATTTTTAGTGCATCCCCGTTTCCCCCGGGTGATTTTTATCCAATTAATCTGTGCTGCACAGATGCAAAAACAAATATCGTAAGCTGACTATACATTTTACAAAACGTTTGAGATTAGAAAACTATGTAAGAATAGTCTCCGCTCTCAAGAAAATCGCAATAAAGAAGGGAAGGCATATGCTTAAACAAATAATTAAATTCCAGTGTGATATGCACAGAGGCAAAAGCTTATAAACAGACAGGGAAACAATTACTGACACTGGAGAAATGAGGGAATGCTTCCCAGAGGCATTGAGGCCCTGAGTAGCACTGCTAAAGCAAATGGTAGGTCACTGGAGAGACAGAAAACGCATACATGTATATGTGTGGCCGAGTCGCTTTGTTGCGCACCTGAAACTGTTAACAACATTGTTAATCGGCTATATTCCAATATAAAATAAAAAGTTAAAAAACCCTAAAACCTTAACAAGGCATTCTCCAGCAGAATGATGGTTTACATAAGCTAATAAACCCTGAGACAAATATTCAAAAAAAAAAAGAAGAAGAAGAAAGGGACTGCTGATGGATGGAATGGTCTGGGTACCGAGGTCTGTGCTGGCTGACAAGGAATTCGCTCTTGCTGGAGCATTAACTGGGTAGGCAGGTGTGGGTGAGCCGTGAGAGGTGGGGATGGAAAGGCATATGGCTGGAGGAGATCAAGAAATCTCTTGCCTATCATTCTGGGTAGGAGTGTAGACTTCATTCTGTATGTGAGAAGAAGCCATTAAAGGCAGATAGGCGGGGGAATGATTTTGTCAGATAGGATGAGATCTGATCACTGCGTAGGATGCCGGGAGGGCAGCAGTCGCAACGCAGAGGTCAGCCAGGTGAGTTATGAAACTGTTGCCTAGAAGAGAAACTTGGAGGGTCGGGGCAATAGTAGTGGCAGTGGTGATGGAAAGGAAAAGGCTTGTTCCTGACTGGACATGAACCCAAGCAGAAGATAGTGTAGGACACAGGCAGATTTCTGGCTCCTGGAAGGAGCTACCAATCGAGGCAGGTGACCCTGGAGAAAGAGTGGCACGTCCTGAATGTCAGTCTTTTTCCTTCTTTGTACTGTACCTGCAGAGTTGTATTCTATCAGAATGTCTGACCTCTTAAATTTCCCACCTTCTCAGGCCATTCACTTTCTGTTTCGTAGCTCAACACAGTATTTTCTGTTTAAGCAACACAGGCTCACACTCCACAGAGGCAGCTGGGGACAATTCCAGGGCAACAGTAAGTGATGGATCCTGGAATTGCAGTAGCTGTATTTCATGGCTACAGCTCATGAAATGACTTACATGTGTAGTCACTCTATCCAAGGATTCACCCACAGAATCAAATTTTTGGTGATAGGTGGGGAGAGCATGACTTGTTATATTTGTACCCTCAAAGCTGAATCAATGCTATTTCATATTAAGCAGTTTTGTTAACATTCTAGGGAAGTGGTTGTGTCTGTGTTTCAGACATGCCTAAGTGTGCTGTCAGGGTGAGTGCTATGTCATCCCAGCAGTATTCCATAAATTGCCATAATTGTGTGATGAAACTCGTACATGAATGCTTTGACAGTCTTATATTTTTCCCATTCAAAATCCGTAAATCTTAAAAAAAGTGGAATCTGGGTTACTGTGTTCAAGAAGAGACAAACGGCATTCATATTTATTTGGGATATACCATCTGTTCACTCTCATAGCTCATGTTTTTGTTTTTTTCCTCAGTAAATCCCATGGGTATTGTTTTTTTCTACCTAGACACTGGAAGTACTTTTAGTTATCTGTCAAAGTTCTGCAGAAGTTTTAAACCATCTGCTAGTGCTTTCCAGAGTTTTCTTCTTTCCTCTTTGGTAGACTTTTTTTTTTTTCTAATCATGTTTCCCATGGTTATACTTTTCATCTTTCCTTCTGTGGGCTTAAAACACTCAGCTGGAATGGAGTCCCTGTTACACACCCGTCACCAATGCACAACCTATGTCAGCTTCCCTTTGCTTTATAATTAGCATTTCCATTCTCGACATATTCCTCAAGGCTTCATTTGTATCCACGCTTCCCTAACAGTGTTTGCATCTGTCAGCGAGCACAAAATCCCTCATGTTCCCCTAGTGAGACTCAGGAATATTTACTTTTCCCTCAATGTTCCCGTGAGTACCGTCCTTGCTGGAAGCACTTATCAGCTTCACTCCTTCCCCCACCCTTGTGGACTCCAGATGCACCCCCCCCCCGATATGTTTCATCTGTTCCCAGTGTGATCCAGATGCTGTGTATTTCCTTCCCAGGAAATGCGAGATCTTTATAAGCCGTCCCCCAAGAGCCATCTTTCTGCCTCTGTGCCCAAGCCTGTTGTATTTTCCCCACATGCCAGAGGTGCACATGGCTCCACTCCTTCCCAGTACAGACGTGCCAGACCTCCACCTTCTGTTCTCTTAGCACTGCAGTTCTCCGCACCCCTGGTACACCTTTTTACCTTACACAATGCCCGGCTGGGTTATCTTTTCTCATCGCAAGCATCTATTAATGTTTCTTGCATTAAGGATAGAGCAGGTCGCTTCTCTTGCTGTAGGAGGTTAGGGATATACGACTTGATTCGAACACATAGCCTGTGGATTTTACTCTTTGGTACTGCATGTGTTTCTTGTAATCTCTACCATCCCAGTAGGAATATGTAGTATCGTACCATTCTTTGGAAACTCTGAGGTCATTATTTGCCTTTTCATTTATATTCATTATAGCATGAAGTAAACACTTGTTCAGAGTAGGCTAAGAGCAAGGCCTAGTGCCAAATCCTGTGCTCATCAAAATGAAGAAGACATAGTTAATGTGCTGACTGTTGTGTACAATATAATCTCACCCCTGAGCTTTTGGAGACATGGGTGAATTTCTCAGACAATGGTTTTGTGTCTATCAGAACACATGAAACAGAGCTCTGTATGTCTATAATTTGCATAAATTATATGGCTATTACTCATAAACTAGTTATTCTGAATTTGTTCTTTTGAAGTGCCTCGATTTGGTGGAGCTGGGTTGTTTTCTGTCCCTTGTTCCACAATGACCTGGCCCTTCAATTTCCTTAATTCAGTCTGCTCATCCATCAGTGTAAGGGAGCAATGCTTTAGTGATGTCGGCTCTCCCCCATCTTCAGCATATTTAATTAGTTTTCTCAGAGTCTTGCTTAGAATTTTTCCTTAGATAATCAGAATTTGTACTTTTCGTTCTCTGTGGGGTGCCTTATGCATCATTGTTTCCATAAGATTTATAAAATGTAAACTGTGTTCATTAACTTTTCTGTCTTATGTCAGTATGCTTCAGTTCATGACAGTTCTACCTGGGAACATTGCAACTTTTCTCCCCGTGCAGAAAATATTTCTAAACAGTTGTCATCATCTCCTTTAGTGCTATAGGGGGGATTGTTTTTCTTCTTAAATATTAAGTCTGTATGGAACCTTGTTCTTACATCAGCTTTTATCCGTTTGTTTGGTTTTCAGCTAAGTAAATCAACTACACAAATTAACCATATATTATTCTTAGGGCATGGAACCTTCAGTCTTTTTCTATTTGAAGACTAAACTGGTACATTGTTTATATTTTTAATATCCATCCATTCTGCAAGTATTTATAGAGCACATACGTGTTCCAAGCAGTCTTCTAGTCTAGATAATACAGAAGTGAGCAAAAATTCCTGCCTTCGTAAATCTTACATCTTAGGTAGGGAGACAGAAAATGACTGAATTACTAAGCAAAATCCAGTTAATAGTGTTGGGAAAAAAATCATAACAAGGAATAGTGATAAGAAATGTGTATGTGTGTACTGGTGTGTGTGTGTGTAATTTTGATGTGTCCAGGAACATCTCAGTTGAGGGGTGGGGGGGTGAGGAGGGGTAAGTCATGTTGACATCCAAACGAAGACTGTTCCAGGTGACAGGGACAGCATTTCACATGCCCCAGCCTGGGAGGATGACGTGCCGTGCTTGGGAAACCAGAGGAAGGTCGTGGAGTTGGAGTGTGGTTGGTGAGGAGAGGGAGGGGTAGGAGGTCAGTTTAGGGAGATGGTGAAACTCAGGTGGGATAAGGCCTTGCAAGGCGCCTGAAGTTTCATGAAGTGTGTATTGTGAGACCTTTCCCCAAGTGCACACTTTTCTTTTTTTTAACATCTTTATTGGAGTATAGTTGCTTGACAATGGTGTGCTAGTTTCTGCTTTATAACAAAGTGAATCGGCTATACATATACACATATCCCCATATCCCCTGTCTCTTGCGTCTCCCTCCCACCCTCCCTATCCCACCCCTCCAAGCGGTCACAAAGCACCGAGCTGATCTCCCTGTGCCATGCGGCTGCTTCCCACTAGCTATCTATTTTACGTTTGGTAGTGTATATATGTCCATGCCACTCTCAACTTTGTCCCAGCTTACCCTTCCCCCTCCCCGTATCCTCAAGTCCATTCTCTAGTAGGTCTGTGGCTTTATTCCCATCTTGCCCCTAGGTTCTTCATGACCATTTTTTGTTGTTGTTTTTTAGATTCCATATATATGTGTTAGCATACGGTATTTGTTTTTCTCTTTCTAACTTACTTCACTCTGTATGACACACTCTAGGTCCATCCACCTCTCTACAAATAACTCAATTTCATTTCTTTTTATGGCTGAGTAATATTCCCTTGTATATATGTGCCACATCTTCTTTATCCAATCATCTGTTGATGGACACTTAGGTTGCTTCCATGTCCTGGTTATAGTAAATAGAGCTGCAGTGAACATTGTGGTACGTGACTCTTTTTGAATTATGGTTTTCTCAGGGTATATGCCCAGCAGTGGGATTGCTGGGTCGTCTGGTAGTTCTATTTTTAGTTTTTTAAGGAACCTCCATACTGTTCTCCATACTGGCTGTATCAGTTTACATTCCCACCAACAGTGCAAGAGTGTTCCCTTTTCTCCACACCCTCTCCAGCATTTATTGTTTGTAGATTTTTGGATGATGGCCATTCTGACTGGTGTGAGATGATATCTCATTGTAGTTTTGATTTGCATTTCTCTAATGATTAATGATGTTGAGCATTCTTTCATGTGTTTGTTGGCAATCTGTATATCTTCTTTGAAGAAATGTCTATTTAAGTCTTCTGCCCATTTTTGGATTGGGTTGTTTGGTTTTTTGTTATTGAGCTGCATGAGCTGCTTATAAATTTTGGAGACTAATCCTTTGTCAGTTGCTTCATTTGCAAATATTTTCTCCCATTCTGAGGGTTGTCTTTTGGTCTTGTATATGATTTCCTTTGCTGTGCAAAAGCTTTGAAGTTTCATTAGGTCCCATTTGTTTATTTTTGTTTTTATTTCCATTTCTCTAGGAGGTGGGTCAAAAAGGATCTTGCTGCGATTTATGTCATAGAGTGCTCTGCCTATGTTTTCCTCTATGAGTTTGATAGTTTCTGGCCTTACATTTAGGTCTTTAATCCATTTTGAGGTTATTTTTGTGTATGGTGTAAGGAAGCATTCTAATTTCATTATTTTACATGTACCTGTCCAGTTTTCCCAGCACCACTTATTGAAGAGGCTGTCTTTTCTCCACTGTATATTCTTGCCTCCTTTATCAAAGATAAGGTGACCGTATGTGCGTGGGTTTATCTCTGGGCTTTCTATCCTGTTCCATTGATCTATATTTCTGTTTTTGTGCCAGTACCATACTCTCTTGATTACTGTAGCTTTGTAGTATAGTCTGCAGTCTGGGAGCCTGATTCCTCCAGCTCCATTTTTCTTTCTCAAGATTGCTTTGGCTATTCGGGGTCTTTTGTGTTTCCATACAAATTGTGAAATTTTTTGTTCTAGTTCTGTGAAAAATGTCATTGGTAGTTTGATAGCGATTGCATTGAATCTGTAGATTGCTTTGGGTAGTATAGTCATTTTCACCATGTTGATTCTTCCATTCCAAGAACATGGTATAACTCTCCATTTGTTTGTATAATCTTTAATTTCTTTCATCAGTGTCTTACAGTTTTCTGCATACAGGTCTTTTGTCTCCTTAGGTAGGTTTCTTCCTAGATATTTTATTCTTTTTGTTGCAGTGGTAAATGGGAGTCTTTCCTTAATTTCACTTTCAGATTTTTCATCATTAGTGTACAGGAATGCAAGAGATTTCTGTGCATTTTGTATCCTGCTACTTTACCAAATTTATTGATTAGCTCTAGTAGTTTTCTGCTACCATCTTTAGGATTCTCTATGTATAGTAACATGTCATCTACACACAGTGACAGCTTTACTTCTTCTTTTCCGATTTGGACTCCTTTTATTTCTTTTTCTTTGACTGCTGTGGCTAAAACTTCCAAAACTATGTTGAATAATAGTGGTGAGAGTGGGCAACCTTGTCTTGTTCCTGATCTTAATGGAAATGGTTTCAGTTTTTCACCATTGAGAACGGTGTTGGCTGTGGGTTTGTCATATATGGCCTTTATTATGTTGAGGTAAATTCCCTCTATGCCTAAACTTTCTGGAGGGTTTATATCATAAATGGGTGTTGAATGTTGTCAAAAGCTTTCTCTGCATCTGTTGAGATGATCATATGGTTTTTCTCCTTCAGTTTGTTAATATGGTGTATCACATTGACTGATTTGCGTATATTGAACAATCCTTGCATTCTTGGGATAAACCCCACTTGATCATGCTGTATGATCCTTTTAATGTGCTGTTGGATTCTGTTTGCTAGTGTTTGGTGGAGGATTTTCACATCTATGTTCATCAGTGATATTGGCCTGTAGTTTTCTTTCTTTGTGACATTTTTGTCTGGTTTTGATCTCAGGGTGATGGTGACCTCATAGAATGAGTTTGGGAGTGTTCCTTCCTCTGCTATGTTTTGGAAGTGTTTGAGAAGTATACGTGTTAGCTCTTCTCTAAATTTTTGATAGAATTTGCCTGTGAAGCCATCTGGTCCTGGGCTTATGTTTGTTGGAAGATTTTTAATCACAGTTTCAATTTCAGTGCTTGTGATGGGTCTGTTTATATTTTCTGTTTCTTCCTGGTTCAGCCTCGGAAGGTGGTACTTTTCTAAGAATGTGTCCATTTCTTCCAGGTTGTCCATTTTATTGACGTATAGTTCCTGGTAGTAATCTCTCATTGTCCTTTGTATTTCTGCAGTGTCAGTTGTTATTCTCCTTTTTCATTTCTAATTCTATTGATTTGAGTCTTGTCCCTTTTTTTCTTGATGAGTCTGGCTAATGGTTTATCAATTTTGTTTTATCTTCACAAAGAACCAGCTTTTAGCTTTATTGATCTTTGCTATCGTTTCCTTCATTGCTTTTTCATTTATTTCTAATCTGATCTTTTTGATTTCTTTCCTTCTGCTAACTTTGGAGTTTTTTTGTTCTTCTTTCTCTAATTGCTTTAGGTGTAAAGTTAGATTTGAGATGTTTCTTGTTTCTTCAGGTAAGATTGTCTTGCTATAAACTTCCATCTTAGAACTGCTTTTGATGCATGCCGTAGATTTTGGGTTGTCTTGTTTTCATTGTCAGTTGTTTCTAGGTATTTTTTGATTTCCTCTTTGCTTTCTAAAGTGATCTCTTGGTTATTAAGTAGTGTATTGTTTAGCCTCCATGTGTGTGTATTTTTTTTCAGACTTTTTCCTGTACTTGATATCTAGTCTCATAGCATTGTGGTAGAAAAAGACACTTGAAACGATTTCAATTTTCTTAAATTTACCAAGGCTTGATTTGTGACCCAAGATATGATCTATCCTGGAGAATGTTCCATGAGCACTTGAGAAGAAAGTGTATTCTGTTGTTTTTGGCTGGAATGTCCTATAAATATCAATTAAGTCCATCTTGTTTAATGTGTCATTTAAAGCTTGTGTTTCCTTATTTACATTTTGGATGTTCTGTCTGTTGGTGAAAGTGGGGTGTTAAAGTCCCCTACAATGATTGTGTTACTGTCGATTTCCCCTTTTATGGCTGTTAGTATTTGCGTTATGTATTGAGGTGCTCCTATGTTGGGTGCATAAATATTTACAATTGTTATATCTTCTTCTTGGATTGACCCCCTGATCATTATGTAGTGTCCTTCTTTGTCTCTTGTAATAGTCTTCGTTTTAAAATCTATTTTGTCTGATAGAGAATTGCTACTCCAGCTTTCTTTTGATTTCCATTTGCATGGAATATCATTTTTAATACCCTCACTTTGAGTGTGTATGTGTCCCTAGGTCTGAAGTGGGTCTCTTGTAGACAGCATATATATGGGTCTTATTTGTATCCATTCAGCCAGTCTGTGTCTTTTGGTTGGGAGCATTTAATCCATTTACATTTAAGGTAGTTATTGATATGTATGTTCCTCTTACCATTTTCTTGATTGTTTTGGGTTTGTTATAGTAGGTCTTTTCCTTCTCTTGTGTTTCCTGTCTAGAGAAGTTCCTTTAGCATTTGTTGTATATCTGATTCGGTGGTGCTGAATTCTCTTAGCTTTTGCTTGTCTGTAAAGGTTTTAGTTTCTCTGTCAAATCTGAAGGAGATCCTTGCTGGGTAGACTAATCTTGGTTGTAGGTTTTCCCCCTTCATCACTTTAAATATGTCCTCTCACTCCCTTCTGGCTTGCAGAGTTTCTGCTGAAAGATCAGCTGTTAACCTTATGGGGATTCCTTTGAGTGTTATTTTGTTGTTTTTCACTTGCTGCTTTTAATATTTTTTCTTTGTATTTAATTTTGATAGTTTGCTTAATATGTGTCTTGGTGTGTTTCTCCTTGGATTTATCCTGTATGGGACTGTCTGTGCTTCCTGGGCTTGATTAACTATTTTCCTTTCCCATGTTAGGGAAGTTTTCAACTATAATCTCTTCAAATATTTTCTCAGTCCCTTTCTTTTTCTCTTCTTCTCGGACCCCTATAATTCGAATGTTGGTGCGTTTAATGTTGTCCCAGAGTTCTCTGAGACTGTCCTCAATTCTTTTTTCTTTATTCTGCCCTACAGTAGTTATTTCCACTATTTTATCTTCCAGGTCACTTATCCGTTTTTCTGCCTCAGTTATTCTGCTATTGATTCCTTCTAGAGAATTGTTAATTTTATTTATTGTGTTGTTCATCATTGTTTGTTTGCTCTTTACTTCTAGGTACTTGTTAAACGTTTCTTGTATTTTCTCCATTCTATTTCCAAGATTTGGGATCTTTACTATCATTACTCTGAATTCTGTTTCAGGTAGACTGCCTATTTCCTCTTCATTTTTTAGGTCTGGTGGGGTTTTATATTGCTCCTTCATCTGCTGCGTGCTTCTCTGTCTTCTCATTTTGCTTAACTTACTGTGTTTGGGGTCTCCTTTTCGCAGGCTGCAGGTTTGTAGTTCCCATTGTTTTTGGTGTCTGCCCCCAGTGGCTAAGGTTGTTTCAGTGCATTGTGTAGGCTTCCTGGTGGAGGGGACCTAGTGTTTGTGTTCTGGTGGATGAGGTTGGATCTTGTCTTTCTGGGGTGCTGATCCACGTCTGGTGGTGTGCTTTGGGGTGTCTGTGGCCTTATTATGATTTTAGGCAGCCTCTCTGCTAATGAGTGGAATTGTGTTCCTGTCTCGCTATTTGGTTGGCATAGGGTGTCCAGCACTGTAGCCTGCTGGTCGTTGAGTGAAGCTGGGTGCTGGTGTTGAGATGGGGATCTCTGCGAGATTTTCGCCGTTTGATATTACGTGGAGCTGGGAGGTCTCTTGTGGACCAGTGTCCTGAAGTTGGCTCTCCCACCTCAGAGGCACAGCCCTGATGCCTGGCTGGAGCACCAAGAGCCTGTCATCCACATGGCTCAGAATAAAAGAGAGAAAAAAAAATGAAAGAAAGAAGAAGATAAAATAAGAAAAAGTTATTAAAATAAAAAATAAGTATTACAAAATTTTAAAATAATAAAAAAAAGAAAGAATGAAGAGAGCAACCAAACCAAATAACAAATCCACCAATGATAACAAGTGCTAAAAACTATTAAAAAAAAAAAAAAAAAAGAAAACCAAAGAAAAAAACCGGACAGACAGAACCCTAGGACAAATGGTAAAAGCAAAGCTCTACAGGCAAAATCACACACAGAAGGATACATATGCACCCTCAGAAAAAGAGAAAAAGAGGAAAAATATATATATATATACATATCGTTGCTCCCAAAGTCCACCTCCTCAATTTGGGATAACTCGTTGTCTGTTCATGTATTCCACAGATGCAGGGTACATCAAGTCGATTGTGGAGATTTAATCAGCTGTTCCTGAGGCTGCTGGGAGAGATTTCCCTTTCTCTTCTGTGTTTGCACAGCTCCTGGGGTTCAGCTTTGGATTTGGCCCCGCCTCTGCGTGTAGGTCCTCTGAGCGCGTCTGTTCTTTGCCCAGACAGGAGGGGGTTGAAGGAGCCGCTGATTTGGGGGATCTGGCTCACTCAGGCCGGGGGGAGGGAGGGGCACGGATGCGGGGTGAGCCTTCCGCGCCAGAGGCCGGCATGATGTTGCACCAGCCTGAGGTGCGCCGTGCGTTCTCCCGGGGAAGTTGTCCCTGGATCCCGGGACCCTGGCAGCGGCGGGCTGCACAGGCTCCTGGGAGGGGAGGTGTGGATAGTGACCTGTGCTCGCACACAGGCTTCTTGGTGGCGGCAGCAGCAGCCTTAGCGTCTCATGCTCGTCTCTGGGGTCTGCGCTGATAGCCACAGCTCGCACCCATCTCTGGAGCTCCTTTAAGCGGTGCTCTGAATCCCCTCTCCTCGTGCACCCCGAAACAATGTTTTATTGCCTCTCTGACAGCTCCAGGCGTTTTCCCGGACTCCCTCCTGGCCAGCCGTGGTGCACTAGCCCCCTTCAGGCTGTGTTCACACAGCCAACCCCTGTCATCTCCCTGGGATCTGACCTCCGAAGCCTGAGCCTCAGCTCCCAGCCCCGCCCGCCCCGGCGTGTGAGCAGACAAGCCTCTTGGGGCTGGTGAGTGCCGGTCGGCACCGATCCTCTGTGCGGGGATCTCCCCGCTTTGTCCCCCGCACCCCTGTTGCTGTGCTGTCCTCTGTGGCTTCGAAGATTCACCCCTCCGCCACCTGCAGTCTCCGACCCTGAAGGGGCTTCCTAGTGTGTGGAAACCTTTCCTCCTTCACAGCTCCCTCCCGAGGTGCAGGTCCCGTCCCTATCCTTATGTCTCCTTTTATTCTTTTTTCTTTTGCCCTACCCAGGTACGTGGGGAGTTCCTTGCCTTTTGGGAGGTCTGAGGTCTTCTGCCAGCGTTCAGTAGGTGTTCTGTAGGAGTTGTTCCACATGTAGACGTATTTCTGATGTATCTGTGGGGAGGAAGGTGATCTCTGTTGTCTTAGTCGTCCGCCATCTTGAAGCTCCTCCCCACATGCACACTTTATTTCTCATGGCCCTAGGAGCATGACTAATCATTTCTTTTTCTAAGGGCTGCTGGCTTCCTCCCAGTGGGCTGTGTCTCCCTCCCTCCCTCCCTCCCTTTTCCTTCTTTCCTTCCTTTTCTCCTTTCTTTTTGCCCTATGTTATTCCTATTTCTTCTTTCACAGTTTATCCCAGCACAGTCTCTCATCTTCATTTACAAACCCTTTCTTTCTGCCCATGATGACCCTGGCATATCATTTTTCTGAAGACATTGTATTTCTTACTCATTCTCAGGTCATATGAGAACTCGGGCATTCAGTAAATACTTGGCGGCAGGAATGACAAGAATGGGGCTTTTCTCTTTCTATATTTCAGGCCCAGTCTCTGATTTCCAGCTGCTTCCCTTCGTCCTTGGCTCCTTTAGTGCTTTCGATGCACGACAGAAATCAGACTCTCACCTTGTGGACTGTAGGTCCCTCTTCTGCACTTTTTTTTTTTCACTTGGCTTCTGCATGCCAAGAAGCACACCTTTGTCCTCACCCTTCTCAGTTACCTCTGGGACTGTCAGAGGCACCCTGTCTTTGCTCGCTCACCACCTTCACTTTGTCTTTGCTTCCCTTTTGCATCTCTGTGTCGGTCTAATTTTGTGTACCTCCTTGGTGGTTTTTTGGTTAGCTCTCTAGTGGAGTACAGGGTGGTTATAGAACCCTGGATTTATGGAGCTAGAAATGATTCTGTGTAGTCCAGCATCACCTAATACATGAACAGATAGTGCTTTCCTCATTACCCCACATATATGAAGGCAGAGGGCCTGGGGTTGTAGCTGTGTTGTCATTTTTCTCATGTGCATTTGCTTTAGGTGCTGTTTCTTCTCTATGGCAAAGGAATAGTGATGTGATCTTCAGGTCACCCTAGGTGCCTTGTCTCATTGCTTTCCCCATTTTTTACTATACAGGTGATATTCAGAATCCTGTTTTCTCTGGGAAAAACTTTCTGGATAACCCCAGCCCTTCACTCTTGCACCTTGCTCTCAGCTACTTAATCCTTCGTGGTTGATACTACTTACTTGATATTAACCCAGTATTGCCTAATACATATTTGTTTATGCATTTATATTTGCATTCATTTATATTTCTTGTTTCTTCGGTTAGATTGATAGATGCTAAGGGCAGAGTATCTCTCTCTCTCTTTCTCAAAATCTTTCTGTTATACCCACCATGACACTTAATGATTTTTTTTAAGTAAGTGCTCAATAGTATATTTTAAAAATGATCTTGGAACATGATCTTTTTACTCAGCTTTAAAATTCTTCTGTTTACTGCCCCCCTCCAATTGGAACTCTTGGTGTGTCATCTTTAAGCCTAGTTCAAGCATGGATTCCTGTCCCCTACTTTTGTGGGGAAGGCTATTCATCATTATTGACTCAGCAAAATCAACTTTGATCTCTCATTTCATTTCCTCTGTGTTTACTTTTCTTGAAATACTCCCCAGGATATTGTTTGTCTCCATAACCACATTAAACCAACTTGTTCTTCATGATTTTTCCGTTCTCTGGGTTACCTTTCTTTTTCATACCATTATTCACACACAAAGAAAGCTTTTGCAGCTTGTGTGCCTTGATTTTCTGCAAATATCAATTTAATAACTGTTGTACCTTAACAAAAAGTGATTCTTATTCAGTAATATTTTTCAAATCTGATAGAAAAGTGATATCTACTTCTTGTGAACAATTTGGAAAACTCACCCATTGAAGTAGCCTGGAATATAATACAGCTTCCCAGAGTTAACTAGGGTGTGTTGGGGTGTGTGTGTGTGTGTGTGTGTGTGTGTGTGTGTATGTGTATGTGTGTGTAGTCTGTTTTTCTTCATAAATATATATCCTGTCTTCTAACTCATTTTTTTCTATGATAAGTTGTTTCTGCCAATAACTTTTTACGTTGTTTGTCATATTACTAAAACTATGCTTATTTATTGGATTAAATATTATATTCAGGAAATATGTAAATAAGAAAAAAATAAAAATTGCTTATAACCAAGTACTCAGGATGACCACTATTTAAATTTTCATCCATGTAGCATATTGTGAACTACATTACATGTCATTATATTTCCCACTACATCATTTTTTTTTTTTTTTTAACATCTTTATTGGGGTATAATTGCTTTACAATGGTGTGTTAGTTTCTGCTTTATAACAAAGTGAATCAGTCATACATAAACATATGTTCCCATATGTCTTCCCTGTTGCGTCTCCCTCCCTCCCACCCTCCCCATCCCACCCCTCCAGGCTGTCACAAAGCACCGAGCCAATATCCCTGTGCCATGCGGCTGCTTCCCACTAGCTATCTACCTTACTGCGTTTGTTACTGTGTATATGCCCATGACTCTCTCTCGCCCTGTCACAGCTCACCCTTCCCCCTCCCCATAACCTCAAGTCCGTTCTCTAAGAGGTCTGCGTCTTTATTCCTGCTTTACCCCTAGGTTCTTCATGACATTTTTTTCTTAAATTCCATATATATGTGTTAGCATACGGTATTTGTCTTTTTCTTTCTGACTTACTTCACTCTGTATGACAGACTCTAGGTCTATCCACCTCATTACAAATAGCTCAATTTCGTTTCTTTTTATGGCTGAGTAATATTCCATTGTATATATGTGCCACATCTTCTTTATCCATTCATCCGATGACGGGCACTTAGGTTGTTTCCATCTCCGGGCTATTGTAAATAGAGCTGCAATGAACATTTTGGTACATGACTCTTTTTGAATTTTGGTTTTCTCAGGGTATATGCCCAGTTCCCACTACATCATTTTTAACATATTAGGCCAATATGCTAGGACAATATTTTATCCTGTGTTATATTGGGTGATTTGTTTGGTCAAATTAGATGATTAAATATTAGTTTCCAATATTTTTCCTTAGAATTCTGTAGTTAGCGTTGCTGGAGAAATGTTTTAATTTCACATTCCTGTTTTTTTTACTCTAGGTAAATTAGTGTCTTGAATTGAATTGCTAGACTATGATATGTGTTGCTATTTGTCTTCCAGTTAGCTTACATTAGTTTACATGTGACTCGGGTATATGGAAATGCCTGTTTACGTGAGATCTTAATAGTACAGAGTTTTACCTCATTTTTTTTTTTTTTTTTTTTTGCTTTTCCAAATTGTATGCATAACAAGATATCATATTATTTTATAACTTTATACTTCCTGAAATAACAATGAAATTAAACTTTTAAAAAGGGTTCTAGGTTATTTACTTCCCTTCTTTTGTGAATTGCTTGTTCTCATTGATTAGGGTATTTTTTTTTCTTATGTATTTTAAAGAGATCCCTCTATATTAAAATTGGTAACTCTTTGTTGTATAGGTTGTAAATGGTTTTCCTAGTTTGCTATAAACTTACCTTTTTTATTTCTTCATGATGATTCTTGACATGCAAACACTTTTTTAGTTAGTTTATGGATTTGACATATGTGCTCAGGAAGAGTGTTCTATACCTGAGACCAGATGAACATTCACTATATTTTATATTAATTGTATTTTATTTTTTTATATTTAAATGTCTGCCATATTTGACAGTGAATTGGGTATACAGTGAGAGGTATGGAGTGTTTTGTTTTTTTTCAAAATGGTCCAAACTGCATTTTTTTTCCCTGTAATCTATTGTACTTCACAGAGTTGAAGTTTATTTTGTATAATATGTGTACAAAATACTTTTACAGGTTTACATAGTCTCACCCCCTTTTCCCCTTTATTTACTTTGGTTATTTAATTTAATGCAACTTTCTTCATTTGATTCTTAGCCAGGTTTATTTTTCCCTATCCAAGATGTTGGCCCATTATGCCTTTGGCATTTGTATAATAGGAGAATTCTTCTTTTTCCTGTCCCCTTGCCCCACCCTTGCCATCCCATCCTTAAATTACAGAGGGCCATTCGCTGTCCCTGTTTGAAATTTGAAGACATCTTGACTTTCTACCATGGTAATCTAATGAAGACTTTTGCATTTGGTGCGACTTTGTTATTTCAACTAAAAGCTCTTCTTTTCCCCCCTAAAATGTCCTAAGACAATTTTTCTTAAATTCATTTTGTACCAACTGCACCCCTTCCATTTTTCCCTTTTAACCCTGAAACCTTCCTTTGGCTCCTTGTCAGTCTCAGATTGTGTTTTGCTTTTCTGTGTTTCAGTTATTACCTCGGCCCCCTTTTCTCTTCTTTGTCTACGCCGTGTGTGTCATCTTCACTGTCTTTGAGTCCAGTGCATTGTTACCTCTCAGTGCCTCTTATGCAGGCTCAGCTTCCTGTCTTGTCCACGTTACACATCCTGTGATCGCTTCTAACTCCGTATGTGTTATATAGCCTTAAATGTGGGCTTCGTAGTAACCAACCTTTCTCCTTTTGTGTGGTACAAGTGCTGTATTTTTCTCTGCAGACAACTGATTCTCTTTGTGTCTCATCTATTTTTAAGTCTTTCAATTTACCCCCAGGTTATCTTTAATCTCCTCTCCGTATCTTGGCTACTTCACTTGATCTCAGTGTCTACCCTGTCTGTCAATAATATTCTGTTCCTTTGTCCCAGGTAGTTCACCAGATTTAAGACACTTAGTGTTTGTCTCTCTTCAGGTAAGTCGTCTTTTATTTTTTGACACTCGTGAGAAATGTGGATGTTTTTCTTCTTTATACAGTTGTCCTTATTTTCTGTGTCACCCTTCAATACATGATTTATTTTCGCCTTTACTGTTTTTTTTTTCCCATTTACTTTCTCTCTGTATTGTGAACTCTCTTGTATTTCCCATCTCAATTTCTTTTCATTCCATGTCTCCTGTCACCTTAGTATCTGAGGAGCATTACGTTGCTCCTTAATCCTTCACATATTGTTGCAGCCAAGTTAAATCATCTTTGCTTTTGACAGATTGTCCACTTTTCCTTTTAAAAATCACAGTAAATAGTCTTTTTTCCTACTCATTTTTTAAAGTGATGGTGCGTCTGATCTTCCTTTTGTACCTCATATCCTTTTATTTTGCTTCAGTTTTAGTGTCAGGCATCTGTCACCCTTTGCACTTCTTAGTGATTTATGGATTCTGTGTTTCTCTCTTTTAAATGTTTGAAACATATCGGTCTTTAATAGATTCAGAGTGTATTATTTTCTTACTCCTTAAATACTAAATTGCCTTAGTGATTAAAAAATAATCTGTTCAATACATACTTAGAGAAACTTATTAGCATGCCAGGGACTATGAGGGATACATAAGAATGGTTTAGGGGAAGCTCAGTCCGGACCAGATCAGCTAGGGAAGCCTTTAGCGGGGTAAGAATTGGAGCAAGTCTAAAAGAATTAGTAGGTTTCAGATAAGTTAAGAGGAAGAACGAATGCCAGGCACCACAACCTTTCTTTTATGCTTTAGAACAATTCACAGTTTTGGAGAAAGACTAAACCACAGTGATTCAAAGATAGTCAGACACTAACAATCATCAGCATCTCAAGTCCTTTTTTTTTTTTTTCTTCAGTGAAGAGATTGAGGGAAAAAACAGAGTGAATTGAAAAAATGACCTCATTTGACGACGCAAAGATTCAGAGCTTTGCAGTGATTTGTCCCAAATGGTTAGAGAGCTACACCCTCCCTTCAGTTATCACTATTTTTTCTTAATTTATAAATTGTTATTGTCAGGTTTCCACTTTTAATCTATTGATACTATGTTAAATTCATCATCCACTAATCTATAAATCAATGAATATTGCTTGATAAAATGTGATCTATAGTAGCAGATATGAAAAGGACTGCTTTCGGGGAGTTTTTAGTCTCTTGGGCAAGCAAGTAATTGAAATTTTAATTTTGAGTGGGTGAAGAATATACAGTGAAATGTTACACTGTACAGAAAAGCTCTCAGGCTGTTTGAAGTCAGAAAATACAAAAATTAGTGATGGTGGAATTAGTCACAGTCATTATGCAGGTACAAAAATACAGTTGGGCCTTGAGGGGACTGGATAAGTAGAAGAGAGGAAGAGAACATTCTAAGGAAATCTCTCTAAGGATCAATATGTGAAGATAATTACATGTCTTGGCACATAAAGTCGGTGGGGTTTTTTTTAAGATTTTTTTGATGTGGACCATTTTAATTAATTAATTAATTTTTGGCTGCATTGGGTCTTCGTTGCTGCGCGTGGGCTTTCTCTAGTTGTGACGAGTGGGGGCTACTCTTTGTTGCTGTGCGGGCTTCTCATTGCAGTGGTTTCTCTTGTTGCGGAGCATGGGCTCTAGGTGCACGGGCTTCAGTAGTTGTGGCACATGGGCTCAGTAGTTGTGGCACATGGGCTCAGTATTTGTGGCTCATGGGCTCTAGAGCACAGGCTCAGTAGTTGTGGC
Source organism: Delphinus delphis (assembly GCF_949987515.2). Classification (NCBI taxonomy): domain Eukaryota; kingdom Metazoa; phylum Chordata; class Mammalia; order Artiodactyla; family Delphinidae; genus Delphinus; species Delphinus delphis. Next base: position 170,741,177 of record NC_082683.1, read on the forward strand.
ATATGGACTTAGTTGCTCTGAGGCATGTGGGATCTTAGTGGATCAGGGCTCGAATCCTTGTCCCCTGCATTGGCAGGTGGATTCTTAACCACTGTGCCACCAGGGAAGCCCCCATGATGTGGACCATTTTTAAAGTGTTTATTGAATTTGTTACAATAGTGTTTCTGTTTTATGTTTTGGTTTTATGGCGGCAAGGCACGTGGGATCTTAGCTCCCCGACCAGGGATCGAACCCGCACCTCCTGAATTGGAAGGTGGAGTGTTAACCACCGGACTGCCAGGGAAGTCCCAAAATCAGTGGTTTGTATGATGTGTTTATCCATCCATTTGTTCATTTATTTAACCATCCAATACTGAGCATGTATCACATGTCAGGTATTCTTTTAGGCTCTGAGATGCAGTGGTGAACAAGACAGACAAAATCTTTGGACAAATGGGGTTTAGATGCTTGGGGAGAGACACTCAATGAAAAATCAAGTAAGGAAAGGGGCTGATAATGGGGACTATAGTTACTAATACTTTATTGCATATTTGAAAGTTGCTAAGAGAGCATATCTTAAAAGCTCTCATCACAAGAATTTGTAACTGTATGCAGATGGATGTTAAGATCATTTTGCAATATATACATATAGTGAATCAGTATGTTGTACACCTGAAACTAATATGTTATGTCAGTCATACCTCAATTAAATAAAATTTTCACATTGCAAAGCCAAAAAAAAGAGAAGGAGGCTGATATTAAACAGCAGAAGTACTACAAAGAAATTAAATCATGTGATGATGTGACACAAAGAGAGAGAGAGAGAGAGAGAGAGAGACTGGGGAAGAATCGAGTTAGTGTGGGTAATTGATCCAGAGCTGCCTCTAAATCATGAGGAGTCAGTCTCATGGAGATGTGGGGCAGCAGATTCCAAACAAAGGCAGAAGCTTCTAGGCAGGGCTTAGGGCAGAAATGGGTTTGGATTTGTTGCAAGAATGGAAAGAAGGATCGTGGTTGGGATGGAGAGTAGTAGGAAATCAGCTATGAGATGGTGACTTGGGCAAACCATGGGAGCCTTGCTGGCCATGGTAAAATGCCTGTTGGCCACTGGGTGTACAACTCTGGGAAGAGTTTGTTTAATATTTTTGCCCATTTAAAAAAAAAAGTATGGTTTTCCTATTATTGTCCTGATTGAGGTTCATGTAACTTCTTAAATCTGAGACTAGATGTCTTTCATCAGTTTTATAAAAATTTTCAGGCAAAGTCTCTTAATATTGCTTCTGTCTAATCCTTTTCTCTCCTTCTGGAACTCCCATTACATGTACATTATACCTATTCACCCTGACTCATGTGTTTCTTAAACTCTTTTCTGTATTTTATACCCTCTAATCTCTTTGAGCTTAGGTCTATTTCTGTCAAATTTTTCATCCAGTTTACTAACCCTGTATCCTTTCTGCTGTTTTTTTTAATTTAATTTTTTCAGTTCTGTGATTTCTACTCGATGATTTTTCTTATCGATTCTGGTTCTCTAGTGAACAGGTCCAATTTTTTCATCAGTTTTTCTGGCACATATTAAATAGTTATTTTAGTCTATTTGCTTAAACACATTATATAGTTAAAGTCCATGTCTCGTAACTTCAGTAACTGTACTCCCTCTGAGTCTGTGTGTATTTACTGTTTATTTTTCTAATTGTGATCACTTAGTCTACTTCTAGGTGTGCTTGATAAGTTTTGATCGAATGGTGGGCATAGTGTGCTGACAGTTTTAAAATCTTCAGGTAATACTTCCTTCTTCGGGAGAGGATTTGATTTTTTTCTCAGGCAAAAAGAAGACAGTCTGATCACCTTTAGTCAAGTCCTTTTTGAGTCTGCCTTATTCTTAGGGTTTAGCCCTTTACGGGTCTTTACTGAGTGGCTGGGGTGTCTGTCATAACCCTTCTTCATCAGGTGATCTTGAACTCCACGTCCAATCCTGGGAAGTTGCTAGTATTTCCGTTTGGCCCTTCGCCCTTTTTTTTTTTTTTTTTTTTTTTTTTGCGGGCCTCTCACTGTTGTGGCCTCTCCCGTTGCGGAGCACAGGCTCCGGACGCGCAGGCTCAGCGGCCATGGCTCACGGGCCCAGTTGCTCCGCGGCACGTGGGATCTTCCCGGACCGGGGCACGAACCCGTGTCCCCTGGATCGGCAGGCGGACTCTCAACCACTGCGCCACCAGGGAAGCCCTCTTTGCCCTCTTAAAGTTACTTTCTGTTGGCTTTTGGCAGCTGTCCTTGTACGTGTGAAATTAGGAGTTGGCCAATGCTTCTAGGAGCAATTTCATTTAGATTTTGGTTTCACATATTTTTAGTTCTCTTTTTCTCCAGCATCTTGAATTCTCAAATTCTGTCTGCCTTATAGTCCTTAATTCATTCTCCCCCCGCACCCTCCCAGTCTAGTGAGATACTTCCAAACTGTAGGCTACTTCTTTCTGGTACATCCCTATGACTAAAACTTCAAATGAACTCATACCTCTGCGGACAAAAGCCCTGGCACATGTATGACTTATTTCTGTGAATTTCCCTTTTCCCTGGAATTTTGGTCACTCAAGCTGTCTTTTGCTACTTTCTAATTTCTTCTAGTAGCTGGGTTTTTTTGTTCATTCTGTTTTGTTTCATTCTGGTGGATAGATTAGTCAGGTAGCAGCTGCTCCATCATACCTAGAAGCAGAAGACCCCCCTCCCCATCATCTTTTAAATAATATTACTTAGGGCTTCCCTGGTAGTAACGGGAGAGGCCACAGCAGTGAGAGGCCCGCGTACTGCAAAAAAAAAAAAGGATTGTTGTTTTTTCTAATTGGGAGAGATTTTTGCCTGCTTGTGTGTGAGAAGGTACTGGTGAAAAAGAGGAAAAGATGGAGTGCAGGAGCAGGCAGTTGTCAGTAAAGAAGGAAGGCCAGGGAAAGAGTTCAGTGCATTCCTGGGGAGATAGGAGAGCCACCTCCTCCATTGTTGCAGGAGGATTATGTCGCTGTGCTGGAGTTGAAGCACTTCCTAGCTGATGGCGTCTCTCTGATCTGTGAGGTGGGAAGGGGAGATGGTCTGCTGAGTTAAAAATGCAGCGGACTGAAGAAAGTGGCCTGTATTTTGAGATCTGAGAAGCTCTCTGTGAAGGACCCGTGAGAGAGTCCTCAAAGAGATTAATGTGAGTTTCACTGCTGAAATGGACAAGCTGGGCCACTGGGTTTATCAAGGTCAAGATTTGCCAGGGGGAGAATAGGGGAAATAAGGGTATTGAAAAAAAGTGTGGTTGATGTCATGGGCCGTGACCTCTAAGCTGGACAGGAAACGAAGTGAAGGCAGTGGGACGCTGGTACATAAGGAGGAAGCACAGGGGTGGCTGATGGACTTCAAATCCTGATAAGGTAAACTCTGTGTGGTGAAGTAATTGAGCGCGCAAGGTGGAATAAATAGGAGGTGGGGCTCCCGTTTTTTTTTTTTTTTTACAGTGAAGTTATGTCTCATTTGCCATCAAAACCATAACCTCTGCCTCTTGACATCATGTCAAGAATCTTACGATCATACTCGGGAGAGCTTGGGAATGAAGCCCCTGAATCTTTCTTTTTCACTGAACAGATGGTGACAGTGGGCAGTGGCTACTGCAGGCACAGATAAAGTACTTTGTGAGGTTGCCAGGAAGAAGAATGCAGCCAGGATGGAGCACCTGAATTATAGGAAGCTCTCTGTTAGAGGGAATGAGGTTTCCAAGGCAAGGAAAATGTGTGTTCTCAGAGAGTACTAAAATACTAGTGTTGGCTAACTGTGGAGCACACCGGGGCTCTTTCCACGGCTTGGCTATCACGAATACAGCTGCAGTGAGCCTGGGGGTGCAGAGGTCTCTTCAGGATCTGATTTCATTTCCTTCAAATCTATGCTCAGAGTGAAATTGCTGGGTCATACGGTAGTTCTGTTTTTAACCTTTTGAGAAATGTAAACCTCCATCCTGTTCTCCACAGCGGCTGCACCAATTTACATCCCCCTCAGTAGTGCGCGAGGGTTGCTCTTTCTCCACATCCTTGCCAGTACTTGTCATCTCTTGTTTTTTGGATAATAGCCATCCTGACGGGTGTGAGGCAATAACTCATTGGTGAATGTGGTCAGAGGGTATAGTTTTCCACTTAGAAGATGAATGAGTCCTGAGGATGTAATGTACAGCATGGTGACTATAGTTAACCACACTGTTCTGGATATTGGAAAGCAGCTAAGAGAGTAGATCTTAAAAGTTCTCACCACACACACACGCACACACACACACACGACACATATACATTGTGACTATGAGACGTAGTGGTTGGGTTAACTAGCCTCATTGTGGTAATTATTTTGCAATATATACGTCAAATCATTACGTCTCGTACTCCTTAAACTTACACACTTTTATATGTCAATTATACCTCAGTGAAGCTGGGAAAAAAGTGAAGCCTGCCTGTTCTCAGGATCGGCATTAGATACAATTATTGACGTGAGTAAAGTTTTGATGTAAGTGGGGTTTGTTTCCATTTGCCCCTTAACCCCCTCTTCTGTGCTTCTTTCCAGTTTTTGGTAACCTTTCTCTTGATTAGATACCTAGAGCACCCTCACCCCAACCTCAGGGCTGTATTGTTTTTTAGCTATAACTCAACTCAGGGATACTTTCCAGGCTTTACCTGTTGCATATGATTATATGGTGAAAACTTTCTCTTGAAATTTGCTCTTTCCTTGTAAATTCTTTTTTTCTGTTGTTGTTGTCTTAGTACACTCTTCAATGATAAAGATGATGGTAAAATTAATTTAAAAACTTACTTTTATTGGAGTATAGTTGATTTACCATGTCGTGTTAGTTTCAGGTATACAGCCAAGTGATTCAGTTATACAAATATCCATTCTTCAGCTTCTTTTCTCATATAGGTCATCACAGAATATTGAGTAGAGTTCCCTGTGCTATACAGTAGGTCCTTGTTGGTTATTTATCTTATATATAGTAGTGTGTGTCTGTTCATCCCAAGCTCCTGATTTATCCCTCCCCCCACTTTTCCCCTTTGGTAACCATAAGTTTGTTTTTGATATATGCAAGTCTGTTTCTGTTTTATAAATAAGTTCATTTGTACATATGAGTGATGTCATATGATATTTGTCTTTCTCTGTTTGACTTCACTTAGTATAATGATCTCTAGGTCCATCCATGTTGCTGCAAATGGCACTATTTCATTCTTTTTTTATGGCTGAGTAATATTCCATTGTATATATGTGCCACATCTTCTTTATCCATTCCTCTGTCGATGGACATTTAGGTTGCTTCCATGTCTTGGCTATTGTAAATAGTGTTGCTATGAACATAGGGGTGTATGTATCTTTCTGGATTATGGTTTTCTCCAGATATATGCCCAGGAGTGGGATTGCAGGATCATATGGTAGTTCTATTTTTAGGTCTTTAAGGAACCTCCATACTGTTCTCCATAGTGGCTGTACCAATTTACATTCCCAGCAACAGTGTAGGATGGTTCCCTTTTCTCCACACCCTCTCCAGCATTTATTGTCGACTTTTTGATGCTGGCCATTCTGACTGGTGTGAGGTGATAGCTCATCGTAGTTTTGATTTGCCTTTCTCTGATAATTAGAGATGTTGAGCATATTTTCTTGTGCTTTTTGGCCATCTGTATGGCCATTTCTTTGAAGAAATGTCTATTTATATCTGCCCTTTTTTTAAAAAAAAGGTCTTTATTGGAGTATAATTGCTTTACAATGGTGTGTTAGTTTCTACTCTATAACAAAGTGAATCAGTTATACATATACATTTGTCCCCATATCTCTTTCCCTCTTGCGTCTCCCACCCTCCCTGTCCCACCCCTCTAGGTGGTCACAAAGCACCGAGCTGATCTCCCTGTGCTGTGCGGCTGCTTCCCACTAGCTATCTATTTTACGTTTGTTAGTGTATATATGTCCAAGCCACTCTCTCACTTCATCCCAGCTTACCCTGAGAACAGTATGGAGGTTCCTTAAAAAACTAAAAATAGGACTACCATATGACCCAGCAATCCCACTCCTGGGCATATACCCAGAGAAAACCATGATTCAAAAAGAGTCATGTACCACAATGTTCATTGCAGCTCTGTTTACAATAGCCAGGACATGGAAGCAACCTAAGTGTCCATCAACAGATGAATGGAAAAAGATGTGGCACATATATAAAATGGAATATTACTCTGCCCAGTTTTTGTTTGGGTTGTTTTGGGTTTTTTGACATAGAGCTGCATGAGCTGTTCGTATATTTTGGAATTTTAATTTGTTTCACTTGCTGTTGCTCTGCATTTCACATGGTACTTTTTCAGTCCCCTTAATGGGCTTCTCTTTCTCCATTCCTCTTAAGTACTGATGAGCCCCAAGTCTTGATCACTGCTCACCATTATAGAAGACATTGCTGGTTGCTTACCCAGATCTATTGCATTTCCTGTGTGCTGGTCGCATTTCCATTTTTCCTTTTCTTAGCAGCATAACCTGTTTTTAACTGAGTTTGTTGTTCAATGGATTGAAAACTACTTGTTTTAGCCTCTCTTGCCATGCGATATGATCATGTGATTAAGGTGACCAACCATCCTGACTTCCCTGAGACTGAGGGGTTTTCTGGGTTGTGAGACTTCCGGTAATAAGCCTGAGAAAATCCCAGGCAAACCTGGATGAATTGGTAACCTTACATCTGACTTACTTGCAGCTAATGGTAAGTGAAGGAAATGTCACGTGGGATGTAGCTTTTTCTTTTAAAGAGTATGGGCATGCTCTCTTTCTCTTTGTGCCCAATGAGAGATTATTGGAGCTCCAACAGCCATCTTGGAACTTGAGTTGACCTTGAGGAAACAGAGCAAAAAACTACGTGCTTGAGTCCCTGATGATGGTGTGGTCTTCCCAGTATTACACTATTGCCATTCTTCTGGAATTTTCTCTTTTCTTTTTGTAGCTGAACCTAATCCCAGGGATTATGGCTTCCTTGCCTTGCTCTGCCTCTGCCCTTGGCCTTCCCGCTTCCAAAGTGAAAGGGTAACATCTTCCACTCGAATGATGTAAAATATCGCTTGTTTGGTCTTACGTGGAGCTCCAGATCAGTGTGTAGCTCTGTTAGACAGCTCTACTTAAATACTCCATGTGCCAAAGCAAAGTTCAATGTCTTTGTGTGAAAGTATGTTCCTCTACTGCATTCCTTTTCTTGTTGCATAGACTGATCTTTGAGGTATACAAGACAAAAGTCTGGTAGTCATTCTTGAATTTCTCTCTTCTTTGTAACTCATATCCAGTTGATGGCTGGTCTTTCTTCATTATATATCTAAAGTCTGACCTTCTTACTCTACCTAAATGTGTCTTGGTTTAGCTCTTTGTTATGTCTCTCCTGGGTCATTAAATCATCTCGAATATTTATAAAGTACTAAACTGTTATTAACAGTGATGCCAGAATTATCTTTTTAGAATGCATCTCTGACCATGTCCCTCCCCTGTATTAAAATCCTTTCTATTGCCTTCAGGGAATAATATCAAATTAATAGGTCTATAATGTCCTTCAGAACTGGCCCAGCCTGTCTCTGCCAGATCGTCTTGTGCCAGTCCACATGGATAGTAGTGTCTTCTTGCACTGAACAGACACATTGATCTAAATATCAATGAGATAATCCCTCACAGCAGAGCTGTTGCCCATGTAGCTTCTTCGACTGTAACATCCTTTTCCCAACTGTGATTGAATGTTAATCAAAGGTTCCCAAACTTCCTTGGTTCATGATACCTTTAGTGACTCAGTAATTTTTTTACAGTGCCCACAGGCGTTAATACATATTTATGTCCTGACAACTCAGAAGCCATTTAAAAAAGTAATATGCTTACACTGAAAGAAAAAGATTTTCCATTTCTTTGTTCACCACGATTACTTATTAATGGGATGTGTGCATCTGTTGGGTATATACCTTCTCAAACCTTATGATTAGATTAGATCTGGCCACCGTCCTTTCTCATTCCACACTGATTTTTGCATGTTAGTAGCATTTTAACCCCAGAAATCACAGCTCTACAAAGATACATCATCAAGAGGAGGATACTTTTCTTAAACCTAATGTTAAAACTGAACAACCTTGAGGTAGTATTTCACATTCTGACATTACTGTGATTCCTTAAAAAATTTATTTTTAAAAGCACTCTTTAATTTATATTTATTTATTTATTTTTGGCTGCGTTGGGTCTTCATTGCTGCATGCGGGCTTTCTCTAGTTGCAGCGAGCGGGGGCTACTCTTCGTTGTGGTGCGCGGGCTTCTCATTGCAGTGGCTTCTCTTGTTGCGGAGCATGGGCTCTAGGCACGTGGGCTTCAGTAGTTGTGGCGCATGGGCTCAGTAGTTGTGGCTTGTGGGCTTCTAGAGCGCAGGCTCAGTAGTTGTGGCACACGGGCTTAGTTGCTCCGTGGCATGTGGGATCTTCTCGGACCAGGGCTCGAACCCGCGTCCCCTGCATTGGCGGGCAGATTCTTAATCACTGCACCACCAGGGAAGCCTGATTCCTTGGAATTTTAAAAGTATCTCATGATTCTCCGGTGAGTTTGAGGCAGTGCCTGGAGTGCCGTGGCACATAGTTCGGAAACCGTGATACTAAGACTGGCATTGGATACAGTGCCACAATAATTTATTCTTTGATTAAAAAATGTAACGATTGTTCTGTTCAAGACATGGTAACTGGTAAATCACTCTGAGCTAAGAGTCTGTAAGTCTTAACATTCTAATCTTAGAATTCACTGTAAGTCTAAGAATTTCTATAAAAAGTGGTATTTGAGTTTAAAGGTATATCAAATTAGTGAGGAAGGCTAAAATTAAGGCCGACAATATAAACAACAGGAAACTCTTCCTGATCTTCGCATTGGGATGCAGTGGATGTTGAAGGGCATCCCCAGGTTGCCCCCCAGGTGAGAAGCATTCATTCGCCAGCTGCTGCGAGTACTGACCGCTGATAGATCCTGGGACTTGCACTTGGTCTGAATGAGCTGCCTTGCACAAGGTTATATCCTCTCCCTGGGGGTAGCCCACATTCAGTAGCTACTCAGTGTAGCCAGACAAGGACCTAGGTCCCCTGGCTAAATTTGGGGCAACGCTGAGGAGCCATCGCTGCTCCTAAGCTCCCCAAGGGATTGGCTTGGACCTTTGTTGACTGCATCACAGTTCAGCGTCTCCCTCTGCCTAATCCCCCTTCCTCCATCCGCTAGAGGTTTTGGTACCAGATGTGTTCCTCAGTAAACTTGCCGCACATAACTCTCCATGTTAGGGTGGAGCCGGAGACTGTGACCTAAGATATGTTGTTAAGATGATCACATAAAATGTCTTTGAATCAAAATATTATTTTTACTTGTGAATGTACCCTTTGGAAGTAGTATGAATTTCTTTCTTCTTTGAATTTGTACTGTTCTATTAATATCATCACACTATATTACATGCAGACTCTTAGGAATAATAGATTGAGCTATGTGTTATTTCCCTAATAAGTTTTCAATTTTTTTCTTCATTTAATGAAGAGAGAGAGAGGTTTAGTGTCTCACATGCTTCCCTTTCCATTAAACATCAACACATACATTCCAAGATTTGGGAAAATTTTGTACCACTGGAAATTATGGTCCACACATTTAGTATTATAATATTTTAGCATTAAAAATAAACGTAAAGTTCTTGTTTCCAGTGAACAAATAATCTTCAGTATATTTCATCACATGCAAACACAGGTATAAATAAGAGTATAACATAAATAGAGGTTTTTTTCCCTCATTTTATTGTCTCTCCAGACACGAAACACAATGATCTTACTACATTTGTGCAACTCAGAGTCCTCTTAGAAGTTGAATAAATATACATTTAGGTGTTTTTGCTTTCTGTATTGATTTTTAGAATATTAAATAGTTGGGGGTCTAGTAAGAGCAAGGGCTTTCATAGTGTCACAGTAGAAGTGTCCCAGTAGTAGCAGTGGCAGTGAAGCAGTTGGCATTGGCAAGTACCGTGGAGAAAGGTAGAGGGCTGGAATCCACGTAGCCTTAGAACGGAGTTATTCTGGGCCGAGTAGCATCAGTGGTTAGTGGATCGTCCTCTGGGGACACTGGCAGGATATAGGGTAATTCTGCAATAAGATCTGGGCACGCATGACAGAGCAATCAGGGAGTTAATGCTCTTATGTGAATCTGGCATTTTTGGATGGATATATATTGTGAGCAGAAAGGTACAAGCGTTCTGGATCCACAAAATATATTATTAAACTATATCCCTGCTATTTATTGTTCAAGTTATTGTGGGAGGAATGAAAGAAGTTGCTTGGTTCATTCCTTCAAAGCTAAAGTCACTTGGAAAAAAAATTGACGATGTACCTGTTTCAATGTCATCTGCATCTGAGTCAGTTTTAGTATGACCACCTACAAGATAGGAGTTGAAAGAAAGCCGTTAGGAAAAAAAATTAAGTTCATGATTCATATTTGCCAAAAGATGGTGCTCTTGTATCTGTTAAGATCATTTAGGCAGCAAGGAAGAGGAAAAACAACATCCTTTCAAAGAATCCGAAGGCATGATTCCTAAGGCTGTGGAATAATGAGAATATACTTGCATTTTGCCATGTTGCGTTTGAAATATAAACAACTTAATTTAAGAGCTAGGCTTTCCTGAAAATGTACTATTAAACAGCAGCCTCCCACAAGACAGTAAACATACCAAATTAAAGCACTTATCAAAGATGCAGGATCCTGCAGTCATTTTACTGTCTTCCTTTCCAAGAACAAAGCTGGAATGAAAGTGCAAGAATGTCAAAAAAAAAAAAAAAAAAAGGAGATAGTAAAATAATATATCAAAGGCATACATGCTAGTTTGAAACCCAGAATTTCATTGTTTTGCTATGTAAAGATGAAGACTGGGTTTTCTGTGTTTTGCATTAAATGTGTAATTTAGCATCTCCAATACAATCATTGTGCATCTTCTGTACACCTGGCATGCATTCAGGATTTCACTTCATTCTCAAAACAGCTTTAAGAAGTAGGTATTACTCCTATCAAATCTATCTTAGCGAGGGGGAAGTGGAACTAGTTAAGAGACAGCAAACATTTGGAGCCAATAATTGAACCCATTCCAGCTGATTTCAAAGCTCACTGTCTTAACCACTAGGCTCTAACAGCTCTGTAAAGATTTTACTTAAAATTTGAATCCCAGGTTAATAGAATATATTATTTAAACTTTCCCAGTTTACTGTTACTCTTGTGTGTAGTCAATTATTTTTCATAAACGTTTGAAAGTAGTTGGCATATCTTCTAGAGTCCTACATCTTTGGACAAAATGCCACTGATGCCAGACATGAGTGCTGTCATCTAAGACAGGTTTCTCTATCTGGAAAGTAACTGCAGTAGTGCTTACTTTAAGGACTGTTGTAAGAAATAGAAGTAATTCACATATAGTGCTTACATTCAGTATACACTCAGGTTATGAGAGAATTCTTTTCAAAAAATATCTAACAAAATGTGATTTCATTCTACATGCAAACTCTAAATCATCAGCAAGAAAAATTCTTATGAATAAAATGACCAAGGCAAACATTCTATCCTTTGAGCAAAATTAGAACATATATTTCTAGCATAGGTCTGTTCAACTCTAAAACATTTGTTAAGTGTGTAGCTTCAGAATTATCCATGTGGGGATTATCTTTTAAGTTGCAACATCATCCTTTACTAAGAGATTCATAAAATGATACATTTTGAAGTTGTAGTTTGTTTTAATGCATAAATAATGTGATAAAATTGACTTGTTTTGTAAAGTGCGATGAAAGTTAAAATGATTATTCTAAATCATCAAATTCTGGTACTTTCATTACTGAATCAAGATTATGTAAAATATTATTTTGCCTATTTCTTTTACCCATAAAGTTCTAGATTCGTTTATTTCCTGGGGAAAAACCCTGTGATGAATCGTAACTGAATCAAAATTTTACTGAATTTAAATAATTATCTTGGAAGTAATGAGTGTACCACAAACTTAAGTGAGGGCTATGTATACAATTAAGGTATTCAGGTTTGTGTGTGTATTTTGTGTTTTGACTAATATTTGACTTAATTTAAACCCACATATGTATTTCCAAATACCTCATAACAGCTATTTTTATTGTGATTTTCTTCCACTATAATTCCCTAGTGTAATTTAAAGTTGAGAGTTGCCCAAAGCCATATCATAAACGTATGTTTAAGAAATCCTCAGTCCCTTGGTGAATTTAACACATCACCTCCTGCATTTCATTACGTGGATTAGTCTCTAAAAATGGAAAACAGCTGGCCTTTGCCTGCTGTGTAACCTCCTCCCATACTCTTCTCCAGGTTACATAACCCCAATTCCCTTAGCCTCTCGTCCTAATTCCTATTTTCTAACGTTTAAATCACTCTGCTGATCAACCTGGCCCTCTTCAAATTTACTCACCTCTTCATTATGCTAAGCCGTCATAATTCACTAACCAGTTCTCAATCAGTAAGAAAGCAGCTGCCACTCACCATGTCCCCCGCTGGGTAAGAAGTGGCCCGTACAGAAGAACAGCCACTGACACATAAAATGGAGTTGTTTCCAGCTACTCTTTGGACCGATGCATTTGTTTATATTCATATCTATCAAATTACAGATTTATGTCGTATGCCCTGGGTGTCAGGCCTGTTGCTCTCAGTCAACAGACTTGTTCTGGTATCTGCAGGGTCCCTGGCTGTGCTGGTGATACAGGGTGAGCAATACAGGCTTGTCCACCTGGTGCTCATATTCTCATGGGGGAGTCAAATAATCACTGAAATAAACTGTAGTTACTATGAAAAAATTAAGTATTAGTGCTGAGAGGAAAATAAGGCACTTATAAAATAGAAGGACGTTGAGGCACAGGGCACAAAAAGCAGGAAGTATGGTTATTTCTTCACTTTATTGCCTGAGAGATAAAAGCTTGAATCTCTAATAATATAATAATAATGATGCTGATAGAAGCTAACGTTCGTTGAGTGCTGGTGGGTAATCATGCATTATATTGACTGGTGTGTATGAATTATTTCACTGACTCATCGTTACCGAGTCCAAGCTTGTACTGCTCACTGCACAACAGGACAGTAAGTCGACAGGTGAGTTGTTGGGGCAGGGAATGGAGGCTTTATTTGGAAAGCCAGCAGACCGAGAAGAAGGTGGACTAGTGTCCCAAAGAACCGTCTTGCCTGGGTTAGAATTCAGTGTTCTTTTATGGTAAAAGGGGAGGGAGTAAAGTCAAACACTTCCTAGTTCTGGTCAGCCTCCAGAGGAGATGTATTAGTTTCTAACTCCCTGCAGTCATTCACAGGTGGGCCTGATCAGGATGTTTTCTGTGAGCCAAGCAAAGGTATTTTCGCTTAATGCTCATTACCTGGGAGGAAGGGTTCCCAGAGATGGGTCCTTAGGTATAATTTAAGCTTATAGGGAACATTCCTTTAGTGATTAACTTGTAATAGAACACAAAAGTTTCTTCCCTATTACATCATCACAAAAATTTTACAAAGCAGATACTATTACTAGTCCCATTTCCTAATGATAAAAACTGGGGCTGAGTAACTTTGAAGTTATGCAGCCGCTAAGTAGCATGGCCTGGAAACAAAGTCAGGTCTTTTTGAGTCTAGAGCTTAATCTTTGAATGGTGCTGTGGAGATAAGGGTGGGAAAGGAAATTCTCTGCTTTGTCTGTAGCTTTGTCCTCCTAAGACAAGACGCACTCTTCCCAGAAGGCTATTTCATGACTATCTTTTATTCTCAAGTATTCCCTTGCGGCGGGGTGCGGGGGGCAGTCTCACACCATCACCCTACTCCAAGTAGTTCTATAAAATATTCCTTCTAACTCTGACACTATTCTCCCTGAGATTATTAAAGAAGATTTTCTTCTTAGGGAGTTAAATCAGCTCAATCCATGCCATTTTTTTTTCTTTCACAGTAGCAGTTGATATGGGCAACTTCACTGGATGGTCTGCCCCTTAAGCGGGCTGCTACAGGGGCAACAGGATCAGTAACATAAGGCTTAAGATCTTGAGTGTTGTTAAGGTCTTCTGTCTACTTGGGGCATATGAATCCCATGAAACAGACTCCACTTTTCTGGAGAATTTGTGTCTGGGTTGTCCGGACTCCTAGCTAGACCACGCACATACACTAATAATGAAATTCTTCACAAGTGGGAATTTTAAGTTAGGAGACTGTAGTCTTAATCATATGATCTAGTTAATTTCCCTATAATACTTGTATTTGAACAAAGCTTGTGTGAGGAAATAGAGTACTGTAAGGTAGTTTATCTTCTTGGCCATTGATGATTGCATTTAAATCACAGATAATGCCAAGATCAACGTCCAAGTCAGGACTTCCTGTAGTCCCCTGCTCCCTGGTTCCCCATGGAAGGTATGATGTCATTCAGTTTCCACTCTTACCTCTTCTCTGTTTGCTGTATTTACTGAAGGACACACCCTTCCTGCATCCTTGGTCCTGCGGTCTTCACTCTCCCATCCATTCCTGTTTCTTCCCACCACAGACCTCCACATCCACACTCTTCCCTGCATTCACTGCAAGACATGAGCTTCCTGGGAAAGGAAAGCCGATACTTCTTTTTACATGGATGCCCTTCAGTGAAAACTCTTCCCTCTGGCTCTGCCCCTAGTCCTGCTCTTGTTCTCACTGGCTATGCCTCTCTTTGGGCATTTTGCCTTTATAAATTGGGCTTGGCTAGTTTCAGATCAGTGATCCTTTTCTGGCTAAGTTTATGATATTCTGCTTTCTTTCTATAGGAGACAGAGTCAGGCTCATCATGTTGAATTAATGGTTGCTGCTTAAGAGTTCTCCTGTAGAACGTGGAGCTCTTCAGAGGAAAGAAAACTGTATAAATCCAATAAAAAAATAAATACATAAATAGTAAGAGGCTGGCCAGTGCTGAATACAGTGAGATTTTTTTTTTTTTTGGTTACTGTGTAAGAGACACTATAAATTACAATTTTTCACAAGTGTGGCAGTCTTACTAAAAGGAGTAAGATTATCAGGAATTTTCCCTTTCTCCCGAGGATAAAGAGAGAATATAAATGGGCTTAAATTGTAGTAGAAAGAATTTGGGTTCGACACAGTTTGTTTCTACAGGGCTATTCTATTTAAGTAGATCTGATCAGTATGTGAAGGTCATTAAAAATAAACTGATGAAAAATGGACCTGCACGTGATGCTAATCCTCCTTTCCCCAAGCTGATTGCCATGCTCTGGGGACATTCTTCATATGCTGGGTGACTGTGTGTGTGAAGGAAAGACAAGTGTAGCACATTGAGTTTCGTTTCTGACTCGTAAGTTGAGGTGGCATTGTGTTACAGGCATAAGCTTGGAGATCAGAAAAACCAGTATATTCCAAAACCAGTTTAATTTTGTGAGCTCGGGAGACTTACTTATCCTTCCAGAAGCTTGGTTTTCTCAACTTGAACTTGGAGATGCTATCTCCTACCTATTAGGATTATTAAGTGATTTACAAGAGGATATATGTGAAGTGCATGGCATAGTGATTGGCACACATCAAAACTCCAATAACTGTAGGTTAAATCAAACCTGCAGTCTCATTGTTCACATGTCTCTAGATCTTAAATAAGTTACTGAGAACAAGTATCCCCTTTCCCTCCTCACTCTTTCCTCTTTCTCCTCCTACCTACCTCCTTTTCTCTGCCCAAAATTAACTGGCCTTCCACTAGGTATCATATTCTATACTAGGTACTCCGAACAAAACTGAGGACTCCACATTCTAGTAAGAGGTTGGGGCAAACATCTAAAGGAATATCTTCAGTCAATGGTTCATGAAATCATATTGCCATTTTCAGACTGAAGAACGACCAGCCAAGGGCATAGTAAACACATGTGCTGATATTATTAGAACTACAGCTCCTTAACATCTTTTCCTGTGGCTTAAATGCAGGTGAAATATCAACAGGGTTTCTCAAGACAACTTGCTCTCTTCTTCAGTGTTTTGATGTTATCTTGTGGCCTCTAGGTTGACGTTCTTTATCAATCATCCCTAGTCGAATTTAGAATCCATAGGTGGGAGATTTATGATTAAGCATTTAGATTTCGTGTAAAACCTTTCAAAAATTAGAAAGGACAAAAGGACACGACTACACAAGAGAACAGAGTGGCAAAGAGATCAGGTGATGCAAGGAGTCAACCTTCTAGAAACTGGAAAGCAGATGATACGTGATGATTCAGTCAACACACAAGAGAAATCTATTCTGTGTTGTAGGGGGGTGGGGTGACCCAAGAAACAAGCAAATTTCCTCTGCTGAAGTACAAAATTCCAGGGAGACTCTGAAATTTGAATGATCAGAAGCAAGAGTACAACTTGGGGCTGGAACTGGGACTCATGGTATGTTTTTAAACTTTCCAGCTCCCCTCCCCAACTTCCCACAGTCAGCTGATTCCATCTTTCCCATGGGCAGAAGACTGGAATTTTACTTTTCAAAAAAAAATTATTGAAGTATAGTTGATTTACAATGTTGTGTTAATTTCTGCTGTACGGCAAAGTGATTCAGGTATACATATATATATATACCTTTCTTTTTTAATATTCTTTTCCATTATGGTTTATCACAGGATATTGATTACAGTTCCCTGTGCTATACAGTAGGATCTTGTTGTCTATCCATCCTATATATAATAGTTTGCATCTACTAATCCCCAAACTCCCAATCCATCCCTCCCCCACCCTCACCTCCCCCTTGGCAACCACAAGTCTGTTCTCTATGTCTGTGAGTCTGTTTTGTAGAGAAGTTCCTTTGTGTCATATTTTAGATTCTGAATATAAGTGAGATCATATGGTAATTGTCTTTCTGACTTTCTTCACTTAGCTTGATAATTTCTAGGTCCATCCATGTTGCTGCAAATGGCATTCTTTCATTCTTTTTTATGGCTGAGTAGTATTCCATTGTATATAGGTAACCACATTTTCTTTATTCATCTGTCGATGGACAGTTAGGTTGTGTCCATGTCTTGCCTATTGTGAATAGTACTGCTGTGAACATGGGTACATTATCTTTTTGAATTATCATTTTGTCTGGATATATGCCCAGGAGTGGGACTGATGGATCATATGGCATGGAATTTTACTTTCTAGAGATGTGAACTTAGAAGTGCACTTGGGGCACTAAACACACTCTAGGGTGGAGGTGGGACTTGCTATTAAAAGTAGAGATTTAATAAGTTTACTCACATAATGATAAGACCCTGTCTCACTGCTTTCCCCTCTTCGTTGCTTGGATGTGGACAGTTTATCTTATTGATATCCTCGTCCTCTGCCTCACCTGATTCCCCAATCCAAGGGGACAGAAAAAATTCCTCCCCTGAATAAAATAACTAGCCCAAGATAATACCAAGAGTCCCTCCAAGATCAGTTGTTTTCAAAGTTACACGTTAGGATCTTCTGGGGGAGATTTTAAATATTCCGATGCCTGTGTCTCACCTCAAATACCAGTACTTAAGGCACCCAGCAGCCAAGTTTGGGAAGTACACCCTGGAGGGAGACCCGTCAGTCAACAATCGTGCCCTTATCCCTAGAGCTGCCACTTTGCCGTTAGCGTTCCCCTTATTATCACTAAGCATTTGAAGAAAGCTTTAGTGTGAAAGAGACAAAAGAAAAAAGAAAAAAGTTAGAATATGAGATTCAGAGAAACAATGTACAAAGGAGGCAGGCACTCCAAAATCTGTAAGTGTAAAAATAAATATATGGCACATATAAAAAAAGAACAAGTCATACACCGAAGACAAAATGAAAGAACCAGAGAGAACCCTTTGAAATTAGTACAATTTTATAGCAGTAAAAAATCATTTGAAGATTTGTAAAGCCAGTTGAAGCAATTTCTCCCCAAAGAGGAAAAATGATTAAGACGCTAGCTTGCTACTTACTAGCTGAGTGACTTTATGCTAATTATCTGTCATCTATCCTCAGTTTCCTTATCTGTACAATGAGGTAATAGTAAATGTTCGTTATAGGATTGTGAGAATTAAAGGAGTTAATAAATGTAACTTAGAACCCTGTACTATTATTAGTAATAAGAATAAGAGGAGAGAAAGTATAAGAACATGAGATTATTCCTTGTTGTCTAATATGCAACTGAAAGGACTTCCAGAGAGTAAGAACAGAGATCATAGAGGAGCCAAAACTATTAAGGAAATAACATGAACGCATTCTCCAGAATTAAAGTTTTCAGATTGAAAGGGCTCACTGAATACTGACATAGGAAACAAAAATAAAACAAAAGCAATAGAGCGCATCATTGTGAAATTCCTCCAGAATGTAAGGAAAAGAGAGATTGTAAAGCTTTTTAGAAGAGAAAAACAGATCTACAAGGCTTTTTAGACTTCTCAGTTTTAATCCTGGCCGCTGGAACATGGGAAAATTATTCCCGGCCTAGAATTCTATACCCAGCTAAATTAATATACTTGTGAAAGTAAAATAAAGACATTTGAAACATGTAAGGAATCGAAATAATTATTCTGACTATCCTAAGGGTATACTGGAGGTTTTGCCACAACTAGGGGAGAGAATTTAAAAATGAAGAAACAGAAGGATCCAGAAAGCAAGGAACTGAACATATGGCAAATAAAGTCATCATTCAATGGTGCAATGAAGATTCTTGGAACACATATTTGAGTATAACTGTAGAATAATTTTCTTAGAAGTAGAGTTACTGGGTCAAAGGATATATGAATTTTAAATATTGACAGACTTTGTCAAATTGGCCACCAGTAAGGTCATGTCTTTCTGACTTACACGATCTGACAGGCCGAAAGGGTACTCCACTTTTAGTGTGTTCCTATTTCTCTTAATATGAATGAAGTTATGCATATTTTTCATATATCCATGGTCATTTATGTTTCCTTTTCTGAAAAAAAAATCTTCAAATATGTTGAACATTTAGTATTTTTACTAAATGTCCAACCAACACATCCTATAATATACCAAGTATTAAGCTAGTCACGGAAACCATTTACTTTGTAGGCAGGGGTGAGATGAGAGCGGCAAATAATGAAACCGCTCGGTGACAGGTGATATGACGTCTATACATAATGTGCTGTATGGAACCATATTTTAGCCTTTTCATCTCTGATAGTATTTTCTAATTTTGATGGCTCCTAAGTTATATTACTTTATTTGGAACAGTATTTTATCTATTTTCCAGAGCAAAAGCCTTCAGTTCATATCGATTTTGAAACGTTTAAAGTTTACATTATTTAATATGCTGTGAATAGAGCCCCACCCCCATGTCCCCAGCCTCATCATTCTAACCATCCCGCCCCCTTCCCGGAACTGTGGTTCTCAGCTCCATTCGTGCTGAATGCTGGGCTCCTCCCCTCCCCAGGCCCACGTGCCAGACTCTGTGCTACCGTGGAGTTTGCCTTCACGCCGTCCCATTTGCTGGAATGCCCCATCCCCGCCTTAGTAGCCCTCTCCTCATCTTGGAGACGGGGCACAGATTTCACCTTTTCCAGCATGTTTCTACCCTCTTCCCAGGTCGTAATAAGGTAAAACTTCTGCATAATAACTTCCCAATAAAAATGTATGCCTCTCCTATGACTGACTTATACCGTAGAGGTTGAAAGCACGTTTATGGAATCAGACAGATCTTGGGCCTCTGCCATTTAACTATATCTGAATACTGTGTATTCTTGACCAAACAAGTGATGTCATTTTTGTGAGCATCATTCTTTCTAAATGAGGCAATTATTACTAATGCCTACATTATAGTGTTGTAGTGAGTATGAAATGCAGTATGTACCCACTGCCTGGTACATAGTAAGCACGTTGTTCAGTCCCCCTAGGAAGCGAGTTATGGGGCTTTTCCATGCCCACTTAAAAAAAGTTAATTATATTTATTTTTGGCTGCATTGGGTCTTAGTTGGGGCATGCGGGACCTTCGTTGAGGCATGAGGGATCTTTCCTTGCGGCGCGTGGGCTTCTCTCTAGTTGTGGCGTGCATGCTCCAGAGCGCATGGGCTCTGTAGTTTGTGGCCCACAGGCTCTCTAGTTGAGGCATGAGCTCAGGAGTTATGGCGCGTGGGCTTAGTTGCCCCCGTGACATGTGGGATCTTAGTTTCCTAACCAGGGATGCAACCCACGTCCCCTGCATTGTAAGGCAGATTCTTTACCACTGGACCACCAGGCAAGTCCCTCCATGCCCACTTTGATGGTCCACTGCCCTGGGTGTTAAACTGATCCATCCTCTTTTTTTTTTTTTTGAAAAAATTCATTTGTTTTGGTGCTGGTGTAGTGATGTTGAGCCGTTAAAAAGGAAAATGTCAGCATATGGCTCAGGCAAACTTAGGGTCATTTACAGGTAGCTGTTGATGGAGGTGTTCTCAGCCAGCAGTCACTGGAGGACCAGCGCCTCAGCTGTTGTGCAGGTTTTGGCTTCCACTCAGCTGCCAGGAGTTGGATGCGAGTGGTGTTCCGAGATTCTTGGGCGGGCCCTCCTCCTTTCCTTGCCGTCCGCCTGTCCAGACCTCTTAACTCTGTCTCCCTGAGATTACACACCCACCTCCTTACTCCTTCCCACCTGGAGGGAGAAGGACTCTTAGAGGTACTCTTACCCTCTCTCTTTGCCATTTGGTCTGCTGAGGTCACTGCTGTGATCTGCTCCTCTCCACACCTTTCATTTTCCCTCCTCTGCAGCCTAGTTGGAAGATCAAACAACAGTGACAATAGCAACAATCTTTTTTTTTTTCTACTGTTTCTTGGCCATCTTGATATAATAGTCTAAATAGACCCTGACAAGAGGTGGATGGAAATGTTGGAGAAATGGGTAATATTTCAGAATAATGTATCTCACTATATACACTCCAACTGGTTATGATGGTACTTTTAAAATTATAACATTGCTTATTGGTCCGTATCTCCCATCAGAACATAATCTTACTGAGGGCAGTGACGGTAGCTTTGACATTTTTGCTGTCCTGGTCCTTTATCACAGTCACAGGCCCTGAATTTTGATGTCCCACTAGGCTTAACACTGTTTTGTTCACTTATGTATTATTTATTGCAGAAAACATTTAAGGGATGTAAGTTTGCCAACATCAACATAACTTTTTAAGTTAACACAATAATTGCGATACAGTTCTTTTCTTTCACTTTAAAAATTCGGTTGCAGCAGTTCCCAGGTTCACATTACAAATTCCAATAATATGCTCACGCAGTTATTGCTCTAGGGTAGTGGTTCTTCAGTCTCCTTTCAAGTCACCAGGGGATCTTGTTAAAGAACAGATTCTGATCCAGGGGGCCTGACGTTTTGTGTCCCTAAGAAGGGTTCATGTTATGCTAATCCTTCTAGTTCATGGATTATACTTTGAAGCGCAAGGCTCTGGATTAAAAAAAAAAAGCCTCATGCAATACAGAAACAAGGCAAATGGATTGCAAATTCTATTATATGATGTCAGTATGCCATCAAAGCATAAAGAAAAAAACCCATAACGGCAAATAAATAACATCATAAAGTGTTCAGTAACAATTAGTGAAATTATATGCAAATAATATTCAAAACATAAGCAATAATTCTCTCTCTTAATAACTGGTAGCTGCACGGTAACTATTTATGGGTGATTGTTGAAATGCCTGCTGATTGTTTTCGAATTTCTTCAGGTGTTATGGTAAAATTTAGACAACTAGTTTTTTGCTAATATAGTTGACAAAATGTGTATTTGATTTTCAAAGAAATTCTACTTTATTACAAATGGCAATTATAAAATTACAGGGATGAAACAAGTCCTGAATAATCTGATACTTGCTTAGATTATGAATCATTTACAGTTAAACCACCACAAGCAGATTTATTCTTAATTGTACTAATGAGAAACAGCAGTGTCTGTCGTTGGCAAAACAGGATTTAATTATAGTTCTAGAGAAAATCTCAACATTGATTAGTTCCTATTAAAACATCCAATATATGCAAAATCAGGCACAAAAAATTCTTAGTGAATGTTTTAAAAGTACTCTGCAGGGCTTCCCTGGTGGCGCAGTGGTTGAGAGTCCGCCTGCCGATGCAGGGGACCGCGGGTTCGTGACCTGGTCCGGGAAGATCCCACGTGCCGCGGAGCGGCTGGGCCCGTGAGCCATGGCCGCTGATCCTGCGCGTCTGGAGCCTGTGCTCCGCAACGGGAGAGGCCACAACAGTGAGAGGCCCGCGTACCGAAAAAAAAAAAAAAAGTACTCTGCAAATAATAAATAATTTTTATCATGCTGTCATGATTTTTATGTGTACTATGCAGTGGTGAAAATTAGAATGTTTGCCAGATGATAAAGTGGCATTTTGTTTGGTATTGGAAAACATCTATGGAAAAACATTTGAGCATTTTGCTGCTTGAAAGTTGAATTAATTTCATAGGAATTAAGAAAACTTAATAAGCTTAAATGTCTCATAGAAGTTGTTCAACAGATCACGAAACAAATGTCTCCTCTGATGTAAAGAGGTAATTTCAATCATGTTTAATGAATTGAAGAAAAATTATACTGTTTCCTCCAGCAAGGATGCTGCTGAATTTCTAGGCATACATGCTTGCTCTTTGCCCTCGGTATTTCCCACATCTGTTCTTTTCCACTAATTCCCATCTCAGTAAAGCAGCAGCAGGTTTGCTTGATTACACATGTGTACTTCCCACTTGAGGGCATGTGTGTGTGCACACATACCCGCACAGCACTGAAACGTTACTATTTTAGGTGCAAATTGAATAAATTTTGGGTCAAAGGATGCAATTCTTTAAGAGAATTATATCTATTACTAAAATTTCCAAGAATTAACATTTTTTCTAAACAGTTTTATCAGTGGGAATTTTGAGAGCTAGTTTTTAGTGTTTACTTGTCTATTTATTATAATTTTATTTTGTTTGTTTACTACAGCATTCAGGTCCCCAACGTCCATTTGCAGGCTTCGGTTGTCCGAAGCACTTAACTCATCCAGAGGAAACTTGAGGTTGAGGAATAATTATTTTTTTCTCTTTGAAGTTTTAGAACAGCAAAAATGGAAGTCTTTTTTTTTTTTTTGCTTGCGGTACGCGGGCCTCTCACTGTCGCGGCCTCTCCCGTTGCGGAGCACAGGCTCCGGACGCGCAGGCTCAGCGGCCATGGCTCACGGGCCTAGCCGCTCCGCGGCATGTGGGATTTTCCCGGACCGGGTCACGAACCCGCATACCCTGCATCGGCAGGCGGACTCTCAACCGCTGCGCCACCAGGGAAGCCCGCAAGTCTTAATGTCATGTCATTTACTTGTGAGAAAGTCCCCTTAGCTCTCACTCCAAAGTCTATTTATTTAGGTGTACCCCCAGTGGCTTTAGTTTTCTGGATTCATAAGCTGAGGTAGAACAGAAGCAGCACATTTGAAGAACCTTGGGGATGAGCGATGTCCTAAAAACAGGTATGCTGACAACAGGAAGAGAAAGATATAACTCATGGCAAAGCATAAGAGACGTAAGTCTAAAAATGATTATACAACATGCAAGCAAGCGTGATCCCACACTTCAATAGACTTCAAAAACACGTCTGTAGCAACAGTTCTAAATAACGATCATGAGTCAAAAAGGTAAAATTAATTTCACTATACTCTGATTAAGAAGACAGGATGGTCATAATTTGGAAACGAAAACATGCTTCAAATTATTTCAGGTATCAAGGATATATTCTTATCTGGAACAAAGCCTCCCCCAGCAAAGCCAGACCAGTGCCATGGCCCTGTGCTAGTAGGACTATGGCATGGGCAAACCTACAGTTACATAAGCTGCAGTCCTTAGCTGCCCACAGTCTGGTGGGACTTGTCAAAAATATTAGTGTGGTAACTGCAACTAAAATTGTATACAAATATGGTTTTATCATAGAGGAGGGAAGGATCAAATCAGTTGGGATTCAGGAGGTCTTTATAGAGATTACTAAACTAGGTCTTAAAGGCGTAATAGACAGTCATCAGGGAAGAAAGGTACATAAAACATGGAGGTTTTAATAAAAGTATATATACATTTCTTCCATTAATTTCCTCTTTGCATTTAGTCAATTATTTGTTACCCTAGGGATAATTAGGACTATTACAGCAGGAGGAAGTGGAATAGATATTATCCCATAAATGGTAGCTCATGCATGCCGACCACCGATCCAAACACCCATCCATCCATCCATTTATCATTATGTACTTACTTTCAGAGAAAGATTACCACCCCCAGGTAGATTTGGTGTTGTGTTGCTCAGGTGGATGGTTGGGAGAAAAAGCTGATAAGGTGCATTGCTGGAGAAGGCTGGCACCTGCCCAAGGCAATGGGTCAGGATCTGTAGGTAACAGGTGAAGGGGCGTGTACTCAATACAAAGAAACTGTCCTCTGTCATCCCATCCCACATGCTGTGGCCTGAATGTTTGTGTACTCCCCCCACCAAAAACTCATAAGTTGGAACCTAATGTCCATTGTGATAGTGTTAGGAGGTGGGGTCTTCAGGGTCATGAGGGTGAAGCCCGCATGAGTAGGCTTAGAGCTTTTATAAAAGAGACCCCACAGAGATCCTTTTCCTCACTGAGGGCACAGTGAGTTGGCAGCCTGCAGGTGGAAGAAGCTCTTACCAAGATCTGACCAGGCTGGTACCTTGACCTTGTGCTACCAGCCACCAGAACTGTGAGAAACACATTTCCATCTGTGATGTTTTGTTATAGCAGCTCACACAGACTAAGACAGCACACCATTGTCCTTCTCCACCCAGTAGCCAAATTAGTACCTGCAGATAATCAGTAATGAGAGCTGATAATCTTTGATGACTTATTTTACCCTCGTGAAAGGTGAGGAATGCACCCATGGATCATTTCTCAGAATTTTTCTTCCGCTGTATAATGAGGCTTTGCCGAATCCCACTGAGAAACCCTCTTTTAAGAGGTCCAGACTATTCACTAATCCCACTAAACTGGAAAATGGTACTTCCGTCTACCTAGAAGTGAGGATGGCAGTCTGAATAGGAAAGCACCCAGCATCTGTATTTGAACCAACTCAAGATTTCTCCTCAGCAGGGAGCACAGCAATCACAACTCCATTTAATCAATAGCTTCTAGTTATTCCTTAAAATTTAACAAAAATAGCAAGTTTTCAGTGCCTCCCATCATCTCCTTTAGTGGATGCTCCACTGGGCTCACATAATAATTTTTTTTTTTTTTTTTTGCGGTACGCGGGCCCCTCACTGTTGTGGCCTCTCCCGTTGCGGAGCACAGGCTCCGGACGCGCAGGCTCAGCGGCCATGGCTCACGGGCCCAGCCGCTCCGCGGCATGTGGGATCTTCCCAGACCGGGGCATGAACCCATGTCCCCTGCATCAGCAGGCGGACTCTCAACCACTGCGCCACCAGGGAAGCCCTCACATAATAATTTTTAAATGCCTTTATTAAAAATGTATCACTTTGCATGATACCTGTTGATTTATGTGCTTGAATTTTCACAAATTACGAAGTCTTTGCAGAAAATCACATCGTATCTGACTTTGGATCCTCAGCACCTAGCACAGTACTGGGCATAAAATAAGCTTGAAATACATGATCTTATTTTTTTAATTAATCTCCATTGGAGTATAGTTAATTTACAATGTTGTGTTCATTTCTGCTGTACAGCAAAGTGAATCAGTTATACATATATCCACTCTTTTTTAGATTCTTTTCCCATATAGGCCATTACAGAGTATTGAGAAGAGTTCCCTGTGCTATACAGTAGGTCCTTATTAGTTACCTGTTTTATATAAAGTAGTGTGTATATGTCAATCCCAATCTCTTAATTTATCCCTCCCCACCTTTCCACCTTGGTAACCATAAGTTTGTTTTCTACATCTGTGACTCTATTTCTGTTTTGTAAATAAGTTCATTTGTACCCTTTTTTTAGATTCCACATATAATTGATATCATATATTTGTCCTTCTGTGTCTGACTTCACTCAGTATGACAATCTCTGGGTCCATCCATGTCGCTGCAAATGGCATTATTTCATTCTTTTTTATGGCTGAGTAATATTCCATTGGGCTACATGATCTTGAATAACTAAGGCATGTAGTGAGGATAACACGTGTGCAAAGGCAGGAATGGAGAGAACCAGCCTGGCACAATGACAGAGCTGCAGGGCGGGCATTCACTTGAAAGGAGATTACAGGTAGGACAAATAATATGGGAAATAATATGAGAGAAGAAAAATCAGAAGCCAAGGCATAAAAGGCCTTTTGTACCACAGTGAGGAATTTGGACTTCATTTGGCAAAGGAGTCATGAAGTGTTTTTAACCTGCAAGTGTCATGAGTGTGTTTGCACTTTTGAAAGATAACAGGCTTCAGTGCAGATGACGGGTTACAGTGGGATGCGGCTTGAAGCATAAGGGGTGATCAGAACCTGAACTGAAGCAGTGGCAGTGGACATGGATATGAGCTGTGACATTGTGTCAACACTGTCACAGCTCTTTAAAAGGTAGAGTCACTAGCATTGATGTGGGGAATGGGTCATGGGCCACTATGTGGAGGTAAAACCTCAATAGATCTGGTGATTCAGTAGGAAAAATAGCACAGAAGTATGTGCCTGGGATGCAGGGCACAGTTATTTGTATGGTAATACGGGGAATTCTTTTTTTTTTTTTTTTTTTTTTGCGGTACGCAGGCCTCTCACTGTTGTGGCCTCTTCCATTGCGGAGCGCAGGCTCAGCAGCCATGGCTCACGGGCCCAGCCGCTCCGTGGCATGTGGGATCTTCCCGGACCGGGGCACGAACCCGCGTCCCCTGCATCGGCAGGCGGACTCAACCACTGCGCCACCAGGGAAGCCCAGGGGAATTCTTGAGTGCTGTCACGACCCCTCCAGTAGCCAAAGACTACAGAATACCCACAATCCCCAAATCTGGGCTTCTCTAATTGGTAGCTTTTTTTATTCCACGTGACTAGCATTGACCATCACTCTTCTGGTACATCTCTGGGAGGAATTAAGGAGGCCACTGGGCAGTCAAGTCCAGTTACTTGGGTCCAAGTTTACTTGTGTATCACCTTGGCACTTTTTACTGCTTGTTTAACAGATAAAGAATGAAAGTAAATTTAAATTAAGTCTTTGTGGACTGGCTGGCTGAGCTCACTGATGAGTCATTATGTGGAGATGGTGAGGAAGACAGAAGACTTGGTAATAACTCCCAGGTCCTGTATTAGAATGAAGCTGCATTAATTAGAATGAAGTGGAAATGTGGGAAAAGGAACAGATGATTGAAGGATGGTCACAGTGAGCTCCACTTTTGCTCTGTTGAACTTGAACTCTGGAAGCTCCAGAAGGAGACATCCGCTCTAAATCTCTCATCAGTGGAGCCACAGTGAACATTCCACTCTGGATAGTTTTGTCTGTTTGAGGAGCTCATTTGAGCGTAAACGTTATTTAAAAGCCTTCCTCCTTCTCAAAGTGCTTTCTATCTTGCTATTTCCCTGCTCCATTTTCAACTGGAAATTCCAACTGAGCTGGTGACACACCAGCATTACCATGGTGAAAAGCCCCCAAATTTGCTGACTGAAACCTTCTCCCAGGAGGCTTGAGGTATGGTAAATGGTCACCACTGGGAACATGGTAGTTGAAGAAACAAGTGAAGGAAAAGTTGAGGTAATGATTGTGGTCCAACTATGACTGTATTAGCTTTGAAGGCTGTTTCCACCAGGTCATGGCTAATGATGTGTGGGATGACGAATTTCAAACAGAAGTCTGCATAAGCATCTTTTGCTCTAGATCTAAAGAAAAGCTGCAGTTCCTACCTGAAGTCTGCTTTTGTGGGTTTGTTGCTGAGGAAGGTGTTTTCAAGTCTTTAAGTGCTGGAATCAGTAAAGCCATGTGATTGTCTTTCTTTTTTGTTTAGACCTCGGCGCTCATGCCTTATCAAAAGATAATGGGAAACTAATGCCGCTGAAGAGAGATGATTTTCATCAAAGGCCAGTCAGAACCCATGGTAGTAATAGAGCTGTTTAAAATCACCTGAAGCAGAGACTAAAGAAAGCTACGCACAGGCGGAGAACCAGAGTTTCTGATGCTTGGCTGCGACTGCAGTGGGCAATTGGTTTCCATAGTGCAAAATTCTCTCTCTGGAGGTGATTTAACTCTTTAATGCTTATAACAAAAATAACTCTCTTTCTGTCTGAAACAAATGGATGCAGTCAATTAGAGGTCTGTGATTGCATCTGAAGTGAGAGAAATTAGACCCTTTGGTTGGAGACTAGGAAAAACAGAAAATGGCTGGTCTCATCCATCTCCCAAAAAGCATGAAGGGTAAGAGTTACATATTCAGTGGGAAAATTATTTTTTTCCCTGTTCTGATGGGCAGATGTCCTGGAAAAAGACCCAGGCAGAATTTAAACTGGAGCTACGGAGCCATTTAGAGACTGTTAAGTTCTGCCCATACTTTAAAATATATTATATGTGTTACTAGCATCCAGAATCATGTCTGACAAATAATATATGCTCAGTAAGTCCTCAAACGCCAAAGTAAATTTACCATATCTTTTAATATGCTGTTTCCCTAATTAGACTCTGATCTTTTTTTCCCCTTTTTAAGCTAGTTCCAAAATGCTTACAGAGACACTGTAGTTAAGTATTTGTTGAACTTAACTGATATGCTGGAGACAAAGAAATAAAAATCAGTTCCCTCTTGGGAAATCTGCATTTGCCAATGAAGAGATTTCTTGGATATCCAAAGAAGGGGCTCTGTAGTACCTATTTTTTTATTCCTAGCATTTATCACAATGTCTGACATGTAGTAACTGGGGTGACCAACATGTTCTGGTCTGCCAGGACTTTGAAAATTTTAACACAGAAGGTCCCACATCTTAAGAGCCCACCTCAGTTCTGAGCAAACTGGGATGGTTAGCCACCCAACATCAGGATGTGTATCGAATGAAAGAATAAATATAATAATTAGCTTTATTCATCTCGCGAATCCAGTTCCTCAGATTCCACATGGTAAGTTCGTTTTCTCACTGCATGTATTACATAGGAAGTCGAATCTGAATTTTAAGCCCCACTCTGTGTGATCATTTTTACCATGTGAGCAGATGTCTGGGGGGGTCAAAGGTTGGCTGGTAAAAGTGGGAGCTGACAAGGGTCAGTAGAAGAATTTAACGTTAGTGACATTAAGCTAAGGTAGCCTGAGCCAGCTTGCGCACCACATCCCCTGGGGGGCTGGGCATCCTTTGCAAAGGCTCCTCGCAGAAGGCAGGGGACACTGATCAATCCTGTGTCAATGATTCTTCATGCCTTCATGTTGCTGCTTGCTACCCCCCTTCTTTCTGATACATTCTCTCTTAATATTTGTGAATTTATTAAATTTGGGCTTGGTCTGGAAACTACACTGTGTAACTGTAGGAACTTTGCATATCTGTTCCTTTATAAATCTTCCCCCTGTGACCCGCTCATTCCTTTATTTATTCATTCGATAAATAATTCTAGAGTTTCCACCTTGTGTAAGGCACTGCCTTGGTGTATATATATATAGGTGTATATACCACAGTGAACAACATAGACAAACTTATCTATTCTGAAGGATCTTTCTAACAGGGAGAAACAGATAATAATGAAATACATAAAATATATAGTCAGGTAGATGGTAAGAGCTATGGAGACGAATAAAGCAAGAAGATGAATGGGTGGTGGGGAGAAGAGGTCGAGGGTGTGTTAGTGATATTTAAAATAGGGTTATTAGGGAAGCCTGTCCTAAGAAGAGGGCATTTGAATCAAGATCTAAAGAAAGTGAGGGAGCATGGCAAGAATCTAATTGACGTAAAGTGCTCCAGGCACGGGGAATGGCAACGCCTCTGTTTCTGAGACAGGACGTGGCCTTCTGAGTTCCACGAATAGCAAGAGGGTCAGTGTGGCGGGAGCAGAGTGAGAAAGAGGATGGGTAGCAGAAGTAGCAGAAGGGAGTTGGTAACGGGGGCGTAAGCAGGGTGTGGAGGGTGCGAGATCCCACTGGGTCATTTAGGTCATTCTGAGGACATTGACATCTCCTCTGGGTGACGTGGGATGCTTTGAGGTTAATTTCTGGAAGAAACGCAAATTTTCACAGGTTTCTCACTTCACATAATAGGAAACTTTGCTTACTACTAACTTCAGTTGTGTGTGGTACCCTGTAATATTAGACATATATTTCTTTCAAGTAAGCCCAGCTGACAGAATATTTTATTTTTCCAGGTTCAGCAATCAGTCATTTCACACTGGCTTTTTTATTTTATGTTTCCAAACACATCCTCAGGATTGTCTTTGTGATTTGTTGATTGTGTGAAACTTCACTTGTAAAAATAATGTGGAGAAAGTTAGCAAAAACAAAACACAAAAAACCCGAAACCAAATAATCCCTCTACAGTCCATGTTAGAATGTATTCAAAGCTTAGAAAATTTTCTCATTACCTGTAAATTTGACAGCGTAATTACCTTTAAGGAGAGTTTAGGTGTGTAGTTTTATTTTGCCCTCATAATTATCCACATGAAGTAACACATTGGATAAATGCCATGACAAATAGCTCACTGAAGAGGTACTAACCATCAGAAAGATAATTACATGACTAATGCACTACAGAACTTTCTGTAATAGGAATAGTTCACCCCGATGATGGTAGTGCAACTTATTTAGGTTTGTTTTAACTCTTAAAAGACCAGACAGATCGCTTTTATGTTAGATTGTTGACCTTGGTGAAGCCTTCTAGGGCTTCAAAACTTACGCAATAAGGCTGAATCTTTTCTGTTCTAAAACATGAGAAAGAATCTCCATTAGGTTTCTTGTAAATGGAAGTCATTGCCTGTAATGGAAGATAACCGTAAATCCCCACTCTTCAGAAGATGAAGTAGAACGATGCATTTTTAAAGGTGTGAAAGCATGTATTGCGGCCTGAGAGAAACCAAACCATAGATTCTGTCTTGCTTAAAATAGTGGCCTAATATTTCTTAGGTTGGAATTTTAAGTAGCAACAAAATAAAAGATGAAAGACCCATTAACTGGGAAACACAGGGCACAGAATTGTGAACCCCATTCACATAACACAGACTTATGCAAGGAAACTTCCTTATAACCTGTGTAAATAC
The DNA here is from genome assembly GCF_949987515.2 of Delphinus delphis. NCBI lineage: Eukaryota > Metazoa > Chordata > Mammalia > Artiodactyla > Delphinidae > Delphinus > Delphinus delphis. The sequence goes on from NC_082683.1 coordinate 170,772,263, forward strand.
ACATAATTAATTTTACGTACTTAACATGTTTGACTGCTACCAGTATCTGAAAAGTATCAGTTAATCTATTTTAGGGTCTCTTCAGCGGACAGTTCAGATACTCAGATTATTTACAGTGTCCAGTTGGGACCCTGGAACTAGATGGCACTTTATTTGCTTGTTTGTTGGTTTGGTTTGTTTTCAGTGTGTCACAAACCGAATTCAGTTATGGGCCCCAGATCGTTAAAGTAGGTACTCTGTCTGTATTAGTCATTAATGATACGTATCTGTTGATGCCAACACAACAGACTGAAAAGTGCAATCAGTTGCTACTTCGCTGCTTCTTTGACTTGGTATGCCTTCTTGTTTTAGCATCAAGGAGGCACCTTAAATGCCAAGGGTCTGGCATTCACCAATAGAATCTGTGTTCTCTCTAGCCTCTAGAACATGTCTTCTTAACCTTTTATGTGTCTTAGGTCTTTTTGGCAGTCTGATAGAGGCTATATGGACTCCTCAGAATAGTGTTTTTAAATATATAGGGTAAAATACATAAAAATACAACAGAAACAAAACACATTGAGATTCAGCCCTATCCACAGACCCTTTGGGAACCCATATTGAAATCATCTGTTGCCTTAGCCTGTTCAGGCTTCTGTAACAGAATGCCATAGACTGAGTGACTTATAAACAACAGAAGTTTATTTCTCACAGTTCTGGAGGCTGGAAAGTCCAAGATAAGGATGCCAGTAGATTTGGTGTCTGGTGACAACCCGCTTCCTTGTTCATAGACGCAACTTTCATATAGCAACTTCACATGGTGAAAGGAACAAGGGAACTCTTGGGGGCCTTTTCTATAAACGCACTGTAATTGAAATTCAGCCTCTGCACCTTGGTACAAAATTGAATCTCGGGAGACAGAGTTTGGGGTGAAGTAGAAAAGAATAGCTTTATTGCTTTGCCAGGCAGAGGGGGCCACCGCAGGCTAATGCCCTCAAAACTGTTTGTCCCGACCTGGAGGGAGTAGTGAGTTCTACAGTAATAGTTCAAAGAGGAGGGCGTGATCAGCTGGTGGACCTTCTTCTGATGGGTTGGTGGTGAGGTAAGTGGCAGTCAGCACCATCAACCTTCTGGTTCCAAATTGTCTGGGGTCTCCGTGCTTGTGGGCAGCATACAGTTAACTTCTCCCACTAGATGGGGGTTTCAGTATCTGCAAAACAGCTCAAAGATATTGTTATGTGTATTCCTCAAGGGGGAACCAGGACCCTGCCCCAGGGCTGCACTATTGTTTCTTGACTGTTCCTCCCTTGTCTCCGCCTCCCCTCCCTTCCCTGATTAGCAACTGTTTGAATCTGCCCTTTGGAACTCTGGGAAAGTCTTGGAGGCTGAATGAAGCCTATTTCCTGCAAACACAGAATGGGGGACACCGAAAGGCTTTTGTGCCCAGGAGCCCCACAGGGTCCTGCTTGATTTCAGCACTAATTCATACGTGAGGGCTCCACCCTCATGACCGTATCACCTCCCAAAGGCCTCACCTCCTCATATCATCACGCTGGGGATTAGTGTTTCAACATATCAATTTTGGGAGGACACTTACAGTCCATAACATCTGATTTAGCACAGTATACAGAAGACATTAGAGTCTGTCATTAAATTTGAGGGTCAGAGGTCAGTAGAGCAAAAGCCTTTATTTCTGTCTCCAGTTTATCTTTATTACTGAGAATAACCAATCCTTATAAAGTTTTGTGTAAATCAAAGGGGGAAAATTTAGTATTTCAGCACATATTTAAGGATGGGACATGATGGAGAATTTTAACAAGGACATAATTTTTCTTTGTGGAATGATCATTTTTGACTCATGAAGGTAAAACGTGTTGCCTCCTGAATCCTTGTTAATTTGTTTCCACCCCCTCTCTCACAGTTTAATGCTATATGAATTGGCCTTAACAGTACTAAAACTGGGAAAAACTAGTGGATGTTTCATCTTTCTACTCTGTGTACTCAACATTTAGTTTATTCTGTAGATTGCATCAAGCTAATGGGACAAATGCTGAAAGGAGAATTTTCCCCCAGATTATTCAGTTATTAAGTCAGTGTTATCAATGTCTGAAACAGCATTGTTTCTGGAATTTATAAGGTTTGGACATAGTCAATTGATATCTACCAACCTGGAAGTGCTAATGTCAGATTATTTAACATTGTGCATTTAAGGTACCAAAATGGGAATATATTTTGTAAAAATTCGTCTAGGTTACTCTAAGCTTGTTATCCCCCAGCTCTGAAATGAGACCCTGAATTCACCTTTTGGTCTCTAATCTGGTTCTGTCCTTGGATTTTAGTTTCTTGACTTTCTCCACCACCTTTTCACCTTCATATGACCTTTCACCTTCTATATGTGAACTCCCTGTGCTAACATAGTTCTTTCAGACTCTACTCATTCTCCTATTAAACTGGCTATCCCTAGATATTATCCTTAGCTGTCCCTGGTCACAATTTCTAATGAATAACAGATTATAAAAAAAAAATTCTTGTGTACTACAATCTAGAACTTGAAAACAGAAGTTGTAAAGCTGGTTATGTGATATGAACCTCACCAAAGTGAAAAATCCAAGCAAATTTTTATTGCTTACAATTTTTACTTTTGGAAGCCAACCATTAGGAAAATACTTAAAAAAAGAAAAAAGAAAACTAAGTAACAGTTCTCAATGACTTGCGATTTTTAAGAAACATTTTACGGAGAAACGTAAGTTTGGTTGTATGTCCTGAAGGCTAGATCCCTTTTTCAGACCTTTGTTGTCTTCCGTTTCTAGTTCATCTTGGCATATCACAATGCAAATGGCCAAAATAATGATGACAGATGGGCAGGAGGAGAATCACGCCAAGATTCTAGGCTGTGTACTACATTTGAATAGCTAATAAGGAATTTTTGCTCAGAAACATGCATGTGGCAATGTTGGGCAGTAGTCCGTATGTTTGAGTTGACCTAAGCCAGCGGACTCAAAAAGGACCTGAAATTTGCAAAATCCGGACATGCATATATAATAAATATAAATTTGTCAGACAAATCATAGCTTCAGGATAATCTCAAATAATTGAAGGAGAGACATTTAACTGATGCCGTGAATACAAACATTTATTAACCTCTTCTTTGCAAGTTGTCTCTAAATGAGTCTAGAGTCCAGATTTATGTTTTGTCAAGCAGATCAAAGAGAAGTAGATGCAAAGCTGAATCCCACTGTGAGAAACAATGAAGCAGACCCTATTTTATTATTTGTTTTCCTCTGGGATATCTGTCGAAAGTCAAAAGAAATTTTTGTAATACACACATTCATGGATCATGGCTGGCGGTTTTCATATCGTTCATATAACATATGCAATTATGGAAGTTGTATTTCTCATTTTTTAAGTGAACTTGCTATTCCAGTATAATTACTTTGACAGACAAGATCTCAATAGTCAGAAAATAGAACATAAATGAAGGTAGCTGAAAAAACATTGCTCTGGTTAAAAAAAAATCAATCAAAAGAAGCATAAAGAAATTAACTTGCAAAAAATGTATGCCACAACCGTGGATAAGTTAGCTGTAGGTAAAATGATTATTGTTTTGCTGAAGATCGAGGATTGTAACATTTGCTGTTCTTTTAAACCATAAGTGAATTTTTCTGCCTGTCTGACTTTGTAATCAGAATCGGCTAGAATGCTATTTACATGTACCATCATTTGCAAAAGCAGAAACACATTCAGGGCATCAACGTTGATAATACATAAAGTCAGGGCACTTGCTGCTTTACTGAAACTTTGTTATTTAAGTGAAATACTGACTAAGATGAATTGTACTACTTGAAATTTAGGTTAGTCCGTGCACAATTGGGCAACTTTCAATTACAAAGCTTCCCTTGAATAGGATTGTCCTCACACTGAGATAAAACTACATTTTTAGTCTTAAAGTACTCACGGTGTATAAAGCACCACTGCTGCTAGAGCTTTTCTAGTTTCTACAGCTCAGGCTCTCTTTGTCAGCACCATGAGGAATTTAGCCTTTGTGAATGCTCAGTTTATTGCATTAGGAGAATGTAGAAGAAATGCTGCATGGGTAGTGCATAATTAATTTAGTCCCCATCATTATTGTACCCTTGCTTCCAAAATGCAAACTTTTATTAGGATAAAATGTGCTATTATTTTTTTTGTCCAAAAGAACTCATTTCTTCCTAGGAGGAGGAGAAAAAAATGTCTAAATGATCATCATGGAGATTTAGGGCAGCAATTGAAAGTAGAACTAGTTTTGAACGGCTTCTCTGACTCAAAATTTGATCATCTATCAGTTCAATAATAAGAATTCATTAGGGTTACTGAGAGTTAAAATGTGATATAAAATTACTGTTGCTCAAGGGAGTAACATCTGTTTGTTTTCATTTGGTCAAAAATAAAGGCAAGTAGATAATTTGGCTGTCATGCAGAACAAAGCTCTACCGAAAGTAAACAAGAAGTTCTTTTAGGTTTTTGCTGCTTTCTTGGTTCTAATCTCAAGAAGATGTTCTGTTAAAGCTTTAGAAATGAAGGTGTTTGTAAACCCAGAGGACTCGAGGAGTAGTCATTATACGCCTGGGTCTTTAATGTGAACATCAGGTTGAACATTAGAAGGATAGTAGGATCCAGTGTTCTTTTTCTCTTTAATTAGAATGTGATTCACAGAAAGGTGAAATAAGGGGAAAACGCCTCAGTTGGAAATGTACACACATACGTACTACAAGGAGTCACACTGCCCTAAAATTAACCTAGGCCTTTTACAGTGAGGAAGGCTTGAAAAAAAAATTTTTTTTTTGAAATCAAGTGCAGTTTAGAAATCAGAAATCACTGAACATGGATGAATCCAGAGGAGTAGGGGCTGGGGAGTAGGAACTTCCCCATTAGCAATCCTTAGCAATCCCATGCTCTATGACAGGGGAGTATGTGCTGATTTTAGACTGTGGATCCTAGTACTCTTGTATTCAGTTTTATAATCTTTCAAATTCCCGTGTGCAGATTTCTTGACAGTTCAAAGAAATAAGGAAGGCTTCCAATAACTTTTAGGTCACTAGCCCAATGAAAATATTAAATAAATGGGGAAGATTATCATGCTAAAGAAGCAAAGGACAGTAAGTGACTATTTTATCCCAAGAAGTTACACTGTTATACTCTTTGGAAGAAAGGAAATTTATTAGACTGTGTTTGCTTCATGAAGATCTCCCTTCAGACCACACTTTTTCTCTGATTCTAATGCACATAAAGCTTCTGATTTTTATTTATTTTCTTCAGGTGGCTTCACACTAGGAAACAAAACAGCAAAGGAAAAATCACCACCTTCCTGAGTCGAGTATATTTTTCATTAAAAATGGAAAAAGTTGTCATTTTTGCTATATAAATAAGTCTTTGTGGAATTTGATGAGAAACATAAACTGAGTCACTTAGGCTACAATAACCCACCAAAATAACATTTAACATCACTATCATTATCTAGTGTGGAGGTAAAGATATGTTTTGGAATACACTCGATAGATGCTAAGTTTAAAATATGGAACTAAGCACCCCTTACCACAGTATAGAAGAAGGATAAAGTTGTTGTTTGTTTCACACAGTTTTACACCCTTTGGCCTAACATAACAACAGGGATCATCTTACGGGAGAGACTAATCAAACTAATATAATTTTCTCAGAGAAGATCCAAGGCTAGTGATATTTTTATACTGCATGTATTGATTTGAAAAAATACACAATATCTATACTAGTCTGTATCTATTTATATATTTTGAAATTTATGGATTATTTCCCCTTTCATCTTCTTTCTGATGTTAAGCACACCAGTGAAGTTTTTATCTCAGAGATTGCAATTTTCAGTTCTGGAATTTCCATCTGGTTCCTTTTTATATTTTCTACTTCTCTGCTGAGATTTCCCATCCCTTTATTCATTAGGACCATAACTTTATTTGTATCATTGAGTTTAGTAATAAAAAGCTGCTTTAAATTCTTGTCTGCTAATTCTAACATCTGGATCACCTTAGTGTTGAGCTCCATTTATTGTATTTTCTTTGGAGAATAAGTAACATTTTCCTGGATTATATCGTGAACATGGTTACTGTGATGTTGTAGAGGCCCAGAATCCTGTTGATTTTTGTTTTAGTGAGCAGTTAATGTAGTTGGATTAAATTGCAAACTCAGTTTCTTGGGTGGCAGCTCAGAATAAAAGTTCAGGTCTGTTATCCTTAACTGGCTGCTTTGAATATAGAACGTGCATAGTTGCATGGTCAGCCAAATAATTTAGCAAGTTTTATTCACAGAATTTTGGACTCCCCCTCTTGCTTTCTCTTTTCTGAGATTTCTCTTACTTTCCAGTGACTGTAATTGGCATGAACTCTTGTCCTCTGACTCTTAAGACTGAGGGTTTACTTGCATGGTGCCAACTGCAACTGCTCCCTCAGACTGTAATTCTAACTTTCATAAACCAGAATCTTTATTGACAAGTGCATATAGAGCCTATCAACCATAGCTAATGAGTTAGTTTTATTTTATTTTTTAAAATTGGGGTATAGTTGCTTTACAATGTTGTGTTAACTTTCTGCTGTACTACGAAGTGAATCACCTATATGCATACATATATCCCCTCCCTCTTGGACCTCCCTCCCACCCCCCCATCCTATCACATCCCGTCCCATCCCATCCATTTAGGACACCACAGAGCACTGAGCTGAGCTCCCTGCTCTATACGGCAGGTTTCCACTAACTATCTGTTTTACACAAGGCAGTGCACGTACATCAATCCCAGTCTCCCAATTCATCCCCCCACCGTGTCCACATGTCCGTTCCCTACGTCTGCGTCTCTATTCCGGCCCTGCAAATAGGTTCATCTGTACTATTTTTCTAGATTACACATGTATGCATTAATGTATTTGTCTTTCTCTTTCTGATTTACTTAACTCTGTATGACAGAATCTAGGTCCATCCACGTCTCTACAAATGACCCAATTTCATTCCTTTTTATGGCTGAGTAAAATTCCCTTGTATATATATATATTACATCTTCTTTATTTATTCATCTATTGTTGGACATTTAGGTTCTTTCCATGTCCTGGCTATTGTAAATAGTGCTACAGTGAACATTGGGGTACATGTGTCTTTTTGAATTACGGTTTTCTCAGGGTATTTGCCCTGTAGTGGGATTGCTGGGTCATATGGTAGTTCTATTTTTAGTTTTTTAAGGAATCTCCATACTGTTCCCCATAGTGGCTGAATCAATTTACATTCCCACCAACAGTGTAGGAGGGTTCCCTTTTCTCCACACCCTCTCTAGCATTTATTATTTGTAGATTTTTTTGATGATGGCCATTCTGACGGGTGTGAGGTTACACCTCATTGCAGTTTTGATCTGCGTTTCTCTAGTAATTAGTGATATTGAGCGTCTTCTCGTGTGCCTGTTGGCCATCTGTATGTCTTCTTTGGAGAAATGTCTATTTAGGTCTTACACCCATTTTTTGATTGGGTTGTTTGTTTTTTTGATATCATAAAAACCAGAGAAGAAATAAATGAAATAGAAATGAAGAAAACAGTAGCAAAAATCAATGAAACTAAAAACTGGTTCTTTGAGAAGATAAACAAAATTGATAAAACTTCAGCCAGACTCATGAGAAAAAGGGAGAGGATTCAAATCAATAAAATTAGAAATGAAAAAGGAGAAATTACAACTGACACTGCAGAGATACAAAGGATCATAAAAGACTACTATAAGCAACTGTATGCCAATAAAATGGACAAGCATGAAGAAATGGACAGATTCTTGGAAAGGTACAACATTCCAAGACTGAACCAGGAAGAAATAGAAAATGTAAATAGACCGATCACAAGTAATGGAATCGAAAGTGCAATTAAAAATCTTCCAACAAATAAAAATCCAGGACCAGATGGCTTCACAGGCGAATTTTATCAAACATTTAGAGAAGAGCTAACACCTGTCCTTCTCAAACTCTTCCAAAATATAGCAGAGGGAGGAACACTCCCAAACTCATTCTACGAGGCCACCATCACCCTGATACCAACACCAGACAAAGATATCACAAAAAAAGAAAATTACAGACCAACATCACTGATGAACATAGACATAAAAATCCTCAACAAAATACTAGAAAAGAGAATCCAACAACACGTTAAAATGATCATACACCATGGTCAAGTGGGATTTATCCCAGGTATGCAAGGATTCTTCAGTATACACAAATCAATCAATGTGATACACCATATTAACAAATTAAAGAATAAAAACTATATGATGATCTCAATAGATGCAGAAAAAGCTTTTGACAAAATTCAACACCCATTTATGATAAAAACTCTCCGGAAAGAGGGCCTAGAGAGAACCTACCTCAACATAATAAAGGCCACATATGACATACCCATAGTAAACATCATTCTCAATGGTGAAAAACTGAAAGCATTTCCTTTAAGATCAGGAACAAACAAGGATGTCCACTCTCGCCACTTTATTCACCATAGTTTTGGAAATCCTAGCCATGGCAATCAGAGAAGAAAAAGAAATAAAAGGAATACAAATTAGAAAAGAAGAAGTAAAACTGTCACTGTTTTCAGACGACATGATACTATACATAGAAAATCCTAAAGATGCCACCGTAAAACTACTAGAGCTAATCAATGAATTTGGTAAAGTTTCAGGATACAAAATTAATGCACAGAAATCTCTTGCATTCCTATACACTAACAATGAAAGATCAGAAAGAGAAATTAAGGAAACAATTCCATTTACCGTTGCAACAAAAAGAAAAACCTACCTAAGCAGACAAATGAGTCAGTTTTAAATATTGAATTTGTAAGGACCATATTTCCAAAGTGACAGTAGTTTATGTAAAAATGCAACTACAAATCTTATAGATAGTTCTCTAAACTCATAAGAATTCTAAGATAAGTTGGTTTAATTTGTATGGTTAATTTTTAAAAAATGGCCCATTGAACCAGTTGCTAGTAGTTAAATCTTGGCCTGTGTTCAGTGATCTATCCTGAACTGCTCTATTTTTAAAAGATGATTAAAACAGAGGAGAGGGATGGATAAATACAGGGATGATTTCTCCTAACTCTCAATTCTGAAAGCAGGTTTGTTAACCTCAATTTGGGTAGATATTTCCCCTCGAGGCACAGCTATTTGCCATCATTGTACTTGAAAGAGCTTAGCAACAACACTGATCTTGATTTGAATTCCAGATGTTGAACAAGTTAGGGAGCCTCTCTGACCCTCAGTTTTCTCACGTGGAAAGTGGAGTCCTAACCCTTACCTGGCAGCATTTTTCAGTGATTGGAAATAACATACAGTGACTGTTAAAATGCTAGGCCCACATGAGCTGCTCTATTTTCTTATTTGTCCACATAGCTTATTGCTTACTGGGTAGAAATTAATGACAGTGAATAGTTTAGGTACTCAATAATTATTTGCTGAATAAATGAATGATTGGTGTTCAAACTGCATGTTATGCTCCATATTCCATGTCTTCAGAACTGGCAAAAAAAATTTGCTAAAAGCAGAATTTCTTGGTCATAAATCATAATTTTTGACTTATGTCCACACATTTCTGTTTTTAGTGTTTTTTGTCTTAACTCCATGTTGCAGCTCTAACTATTCTGCTTCCTCTTTTAGATCCCATGATGTATGTGTCTTATGAATTAACATCTCAGGTTAATAGAAGTTTATACTGAATTTAGTTATTTATTTATAATTCCAAAGATAAAGAGAAATTTAAAAATTAAATTAAAAATTTTATTTTACTGAAGTATAGTTGATTTTACAATGTGTTAATTTCTGCTGTACAGCAAAGTGATTCAGGTATACATATGTATAACTTCTCTTTCATATTCTTTTCCATTATGGTTTATCACAGGATATTGAATATAATTCCTTGCGCTATACAGTAGGACCTTGTTGTTTATCCATTCTGTATATAATAGTTTGCATCTGCTAACCCCAAACTCCCACTCCATCCCTCCCCACCCCCTCCCCCTTGGCAGTGAAAGGCTGTTTTCTCTCTCTGTGAGTCTGTTTTGTAGATAAGTTCATTTGTGTTGTATTTTAGGTTCCACATATAAATGATAACATGTGGTATTTCTTTCTCTTTCTGACCACTTCATTTAGTATGATAATCTCTAGGTCCATCCATATTGCTGCAGATGGCATTATTTCATTCTCTTTTTTTTTCTTTTTGAGAAACACTTTTTAAGAACAGCAACAGATTTCCCCAAATAGGATAAGTTCCCTCAACTATGTATTATTTTGTGATGTAACATTTTGTTTTTCTGTAAGTATGAGAGAGTGATTGGGTCTTTTCACCAATATACCAGTACCAAAAATTGATGTCATAATGATATTTAATTTTATGGTTGATTTTATAAAGACAAATGTCAAATCAGGCCACTTTAATAGATAATTTTGATTAACTGCTGTATTCCTTACTGCTTACCAAAATACTTTCTTAATATACTCATTATTTTCCTTTATGTGAAGAGACATCCCATGGAAACCAGTGGGATGTTTTCCCACTGCTAAACCTGCATAGTGCTATGTATGTAATTAGCTCAAAGGCAGACATTTTATAAATATGCTTAATTGAGCCCCTTCTACTTGAACTTTTTCTTTTATATGCTGTTACACTTGCTGGAATGAGCAGTTTCTAAAACACAAACCTGGGATCGATGATGAAAAAGTTGGACATCTTGCCTCCTTTTGCTAAAATTTCAAGAAACTGATCCATTTGATTTTAAAGTACATAGCCATGAAACTTAAAGTATCTCTGGACACTGGATTTCTTTTTTTTTCTGTGAAAATGTGTGGTTTGTATGAGAAGACATGCACTGTCTCATCAGTCAGCATTATTTTAGACAGGGTCTTTGCTTCTCCCTGGGTGACATATATGTCACTTATCCAGAGGAATTCAATTCTGTTCCAGCTGCTTCTAGGTCTTATTTATAGGCTCGATTATCTGACAGAGCATTCCCAAATAAGTAGCTAGTAGTCTCGAAATGTCATTCTCCCCTCTCCAAGACAAACAATTTTGATAAACACTGCATCTAAAGCTTCGGAAATAATCCAAAGGAGCATAAATGGCCTTGATATTTTAAAAAATTATATTTTTGATAAATACTTTTGAAACATAAACACTCCCATAAGAATAGTAGTAATAGAAACCAGTTTATGGCCCTAAAATTGTACATTGTGTTCATCTTTGAAAATGCTCATATCCTGTAGTAATAACTATCAGCGCTTGGAATAGATCTTTTATCTTAGATCGTCAAACTGCAATCGTCAGTCTAAATGGTGAGGTAGATGAGTATGATATTCACTTCTTAAGTGTTTATACTAAAGCAACTACAAAATCTCAAGACAACCAGTTGGAAAGATAAGAGGATTTGGTCAAAATGGTTGCCCATTGGCCTCAGCAAATTTAGATGATTTTACGTCCTTAATCTGGTTTCACAGATTTGACGTAACTGATTTTAGGTTTGAAGTTCAGGTTTTAATCTGTGACCATATACATGTAATAATGTGGTTCTGAGAACTGTGCTAACGTCTCTTAATACCAATAACTATATAATAAAGACCTACATAGAGTTAGGGCAAACTGGTCATTGTGGTCACTCTGCCATTATCAGTACAGGATTGGTAATTTAGCTCAATATAGGATCAGAATATCCTTAGAATGTTTCTACTATTGTTTGTATAGACATTTTGATATTTAAATGATTTTAGAATATTGTAGCAGATCATTTCAATAGATTAATAGTGAGGAAGACTTGCTTTTCGTTTTCTTTTTTAAAATGTTGCCAATTTTATATAGTATTTATCTAAGTCTGTACCATGCACTATTTGTGAAACACTTTGCAAAAATTAACTTTAATTCTGACAAATAACAAAGTAAATAGATGCTATTATTTTCCATTTTACAGATGAGGAAACTGAGGCACAGAGTGGATAAGTAATTTGCCTCAAATTGAAACCTCTGTTAACTGCTAAAACCATGATTCTAACCTAGACAGTTTGACTCCAGGTTTCCTAAGGATGGTTTTGATAATGAAGCTTTAATAAACGAACATGCCTTCCATTATGCTGAGTGAAATTAGCCAGTCACAAAAGGACAAATACTGCCTGATTGCATTTATATAAAGTATCTGAATAGTCAAACCATAGCAACAGAGCAGAACACTGGTTACCAGGGGCGGAGGAGGAAATGAGGAGTTGCTCTTCAAAGGGTATGAAGTTTCAGTTATACAAGGTGAATAAGTTCTAGAGATCTGCTGTACGGCAGTGCGCCGATTGTCGACAACACTGTATTTTGAACTTAAAAATTTGTTAAGAGGGTAGCTCTCGAGTCGTCTTACAGTAATAATAATAATAGTAATAAAAATAATAGTAAAAGAATCTAATAAAGCCCATTGTTATCTTTCAAAAAATGCTCTCAATTTGTTCTTAGATTCATGTATATGGGTAGAAAAGAGTTACATAAAATGTATTATTTGACTATTACCTTTCTTAAAAGTAATCCATTTGAATAAACATGAATATTTTAGTTTTACTTATTTAGAAATTATTCTACATCTATTTCTAAAAGTTAGATCCCCCAAAATTTCATTTTGGATAAAAAAATGAATAAAACCATGTGAGATGTTACATGTTATCTGAAAAGAGACATCTGGTTTAGCTCTAAGTATTAAAATAGTTAAGGAGAAGAAAGAAATGATTTAGTCAGAAGAATTAATGGCAAAGATGGGGACCTAGCGCATCTATTTTTTTTTTTATTAATTAATATATTTGGCCGTGCCTTGCAGCTTCCGGGATCCCAGTTCCCCGACCAGGTATCAAACCCAGGCCCTTGGCAGTGAGAGTGCAGAGTCCCAACCCCTGGACCACCAGAGAATTCTGTAGCATACCTTGTTATATTGTATTTGTCAAGTTCTTTGAGTGTACTTTCTGATTAAATTTTCAATAAAATCCTTTCAGGAAAGGATATCATCCCCAGTTTACAAAATAGCAGGATAAGCCTCAAGGAGATTAAGTGTATCATCCAAATTCACAGGACTAGGAAGTGACAAAGCCAGGATTTGCATCTGCTCGACAAAGCCCACAATTGTTCCATCCTACGGCACCTCCAGTGTAAAGACAACATGTGTGTAACTTCATTACTAAACATAAACTTTTCAAAAACTAAATTTACCATGAGATTTGTCCCATGAATCCTTATGTAAGTTGTGATGGATATAAAAGTGGACAACGCCTTTGGCTGATCTGTTGTAAAACCTATTATGTGACAGTTGAAATAGATGATTCTTGTATCTAACCCCTATAAATGCAGTTACATTAAATTGTTAAGTCAAGATACGTCTGTCGGAGGGTTGAGTGTAGAAGAAACAAACACGAGGGAACCATAAAGAATACAATTCATATGGGATGACCAAAGAAACATTGACGATAAGGTACAATTTGTCTGGCTGGTCAAGGATGGGTGAGACAAAATGACCAGATAACTAGAGAAAAGCATTCAAAGCATAAGAAAGGGAATAAACAGATCTCCAGGGCTAAGATGTGCCAGTACAATACAGAAACATCAGTGACTATCACCACTTTCAAACATACTTTATGGTTCAGTTACTTATCATATATGATCTCTAATGTTTACAACTTCCTGAATGATAGGTATGATTATCACCATGGTAGAGAAGAGGGAACTGAGGCTCGGGAAAAGTAGTGAATGAATCCAGGAGAGAAGTAATGAATTACGAGAACACAGAAGTACATAGCAACGGAATGCTAGCACAAACCTCTTGAAATTGTATAAAATTTTTGTACAGGTTTGTTTACATGCACTTTCTGGGGAAAGGTTAGGTCGCTGGTATCGGCTTCTCAAAGGAGTTCATGATGTAAAAAGAAGTTAAGAAAACAGAAAAGAAATTTCTGTATTCCTACTTAAAAAAAAGAAGGAAGAACCACTGTGTCGCTTCAAGGAGGGCATTGTTGGGAACTCCCTGGCGGTCCAGTGGTTAGGACCCTGCCCTTGTATTGCAGGGGGCTCAAATTCGATCCCTGGACGGGGAACTAAGATCCCACAAGCTGAGCAGCGTGGCCAAAAAAAAAAAAAAAAAGAAAAAGGAAGGCATTGGTGCAGAAAGGCATAATAGTCTGGCAGGAGTGCAGTCCACAGAGGGAAGATTCTGTGTGACACGGCTACCTGGTAGAGTCTGGAGACTGTCTACGTAGAGGAACATTGAACAAATAAGTAAATTCCTGTAGATGTTTGGAGGCAGGCTTCTCACCATTGGAGAAGGGGGGGCGGGTACAAATATGAAAGGGTTGAAACTAGGATGAACCCTACTGTGTTGGAGTGGAATTCATGGCATGGCTGTAAACTCATGTTGTCAATATGGAGAGATAGGTATAGAAATAAATACAGATACATGTGTGAATAAATACATATATATTTTTAGCTCTCCCCACCCTAGTAGCAATGAGCATACTAATGAGCAAAGACTAAGAAACTTGTCTAGAGTTCCAGCCAGTGTAGGACAAAACCAGGGTTTGAACCTAGGCAGTTGGGCTCTGTGTATTTACAAATAAGTATTTGTATATGTGAATCTAATGGTAGAAATTAAGTCATTGCTAAATTTGTAGAAAATAAACAACCAAAAAAAAAAAAATCCAGACAGTCTGGTAACTCCTTTACATACATTTTCTCAATTGCACAACAGCAGCCTGAATTTAGGTCTGTTCGCATCACCATTTTATTAATAATGAATCTCAAAGAGTGGTTAAATAACTTGTTTCAGTAATTTCTCTCAGAGGACGCTGTATTTTGCAAGTAATTATTGTGGACTCACATGCATTCATCTGTGATATGTGCTACTATGACTCAAACTTCCTGGGTATCTACAAGAAGAGATTAAGCTGAAAAAAATATCACTTTGTCAAAAACAAAGCCTTTTGTAGAAAGTGACTGCCTGACCCCCTCTGTAGTCTGTTTCACCCTGGACAGAGGGAATTTTGTGATATTATAGGAAACTGTTTGGGGGAATCTAAGGATAGTTCAACATGAAAGCACATATCGACTTTTGTTACCAGACTTTTTTTTAGACATTGTATCACACCGTCCCCCAAAGAGGTACTTTATCATGCAGAGCTAGGCCTGGAGCTAATGTACCCCACACATCTGTCACTGACGCAGGGACTGGTCAATTGGCAGAAATGTTAGTGAACTTAAAACAAGGCTTAGAAGGGCTTTCAGGAGTTCAGCACTGAACTCACTGAGGAAGGTGTACAGGTGTAAGCGCTAAATGACTCCACTGAAATCCCAGTAGAGATTTGAACCAACTGCAGTTAGAAATACAAAGTACAACCAGTGGAAAACAGCAGAGATGAAAAGCAAATGGTACCCTAAAGCAAACAGAGTCAAATTGGAAATCAAAACTGTATCATCCAGTTGCCAGTGCAAGGAAAAATAGTGTCTGAAGTTTGATCTCATAGGGCATAGAGTAGGGCACATAACCCTGAATAGATATAAGTGGCGCAGCCACGTGAGACTGTAGGTTTTTCATAACACGTCTACTTTATTTAAATGATTATTTTCCATTTTATTGGAGCGTTGATGAGGATAGGTGGGTGGAACTGTTGAAAGCCTATCTGTGGGTATAAAATAAGAGAAGTTTGTGAATCCACATCATCAAAACAGAGCTGTGCCAGGGAGGCTCTGGGTTAAAAAGCAGAATAGTTCAGAATTGATTAAGATTTAGAAAAGTACCATTAAAACACCTTGCAGTTGTCATAGCTAGGGATGACTGTAGACAAAGATATGTACCTTTTAAAATTGACTTTCTACCTTCCCTACTTCGCAAGGCTTTGTTCCGCTAGGTTTTCCAAGCACAGGACTCTGATTCTCTCTGAGCTCATCATTATGGCTTCTGGCCCATATTATGCTGAAAACTGTTGCTTCCTGCTTCCTCCACTTCTCCTGTAGAAAGACTTATGCTTCAAAATCAACCAGATCTGATTAGACACCCATGTTATGCTACTGACTTAGCCTTACGGTTTGAGCAGGTAACATAAGCGCTCTGGGCTACCATTTTTTTCTCTGAGAGAGAAAGTAATCATTCCTACCTTTGAAGTTTACTTTGAGAATTGATTAGACATAAATCAAAAGCTTAGCACAATATATGGAACATATCAGGGTGTCAGTTAATATTAGACAATGATAATAATAAAATTTGCCTATAATTTTGCTGCTCTTATGTTAACTGAACTGTTCATGTTTCATTTCCATGGGTATTTGTGCTTAAAAAGATAAAAATGTTTAATCCGATGAAGTCACTGATATATCAAATAATTTTCAAAACATTTAGGAGAAGTGTTTTAATGTTCTGGACAAAACTCATGTAAGTCTGTGTAGGTTTCGACTACTTTTAATACAGATAAATTATAGGCATCCTCAGTATATATAGTGGTAAATTTAGCTCTGAGTAGAGTTCTTTCTTTTTCTCTGTCAGAAATAAGTGTAAAAGACTGTTGAAAAATATTTTAAAATCAAATATGTAGATACACTAAATTCATGTATATGGAAACTCTAGTTAATAAACCCTCTTCATATATTCACATCCTTGAAAACATAAACCTGTAAGGCAAAATGATGTAATATGCTCTCCACAAAAGTGTTAAAAGATGCCTTTACGCTGCACTCAAGTCAGGTTGATATAAATTTCTGTAGCAGAACTAAAATATAACAGGGTAGAATTTCTAAGAGGCTGGAAAGATGTTGGGTCCATGGTAAAGTGGGGTATATATAGACGGGAAACTACAGGGGGTGATCAAGAATCTATTTGTAAATAATACATAGTGAATGGATATATATTACTAAACAGGAAGGAATGAATGATAATATTCACGTTGCCATTCTTCTTCTTTTTCCTTCCTTCTTTCCTTCCTTTTTCTCTTTATTTCTTCTTTGTTGTTGTTATTTTGTTTTTGATATGTATCATACTGTATACATGTAGTTTGCAAATTAATAGTAGTAAAGTGGTAATACACTCAACATCTTTCCTACTTTAGATAAGCAATTGATCATTGCAGTATCTCAGGAGCACCCATGTACCCTTGTCCAAAATTTTCCCATCTTTTTTATTCTTTCCTTGGTTGTGTTTCTGCCCATGTACATAAACTTACATAATATAATATATTTAATTTTGAAAAATATGTGGCAAAGACAAACCTAGTTGCAAAAGGGAGTAACAACAGCACCACTGTTAGAAGAAGGATCCAGAAGAAGAGAAGCTTCTGCATCATAGTCTGACTTCAGCTTCCTTAAGAGTTTAATAGAACTCTTAACTCTCGGGCTTCCCTGGTGGCACAGTGGTTGAGAGTCCGCCTGCCGATGCAGGGGACGCGGGTTCGTGCCCCGGTCCGGAAAGATCCCACATGCCACGGAGCGGCTGGGCCCGTGAGCCGTGGCTGCTGAGCCTGCGCGTGTGCTCTGCAACGGGAGAGGCCACAACAGTGAGAGGCCCGCATACCGCAAAAAAAACAAACAAGCAAAACTCTTAACTCTCAGTCAGTGGGGAAGTCAATGGATAGAGACCTGAAACAGTCTTAAGAAACATAAGTCTTAGTAAAACTGGGTCATCTGACAGATCTAGAATACAGGCCAGGTACTGAAGTCCAGAAGTGATATGGAGTCTCCTGCTTCTGAGTTCCCATGGTCTACCTTTTGTTCTTATATACAGTTCAATGATGACTACTTACTTTGAGAGAGAGAGAGAAATGAGCATTATCAACAGATCCAGGCAGCAGGACATAAAAAAGAGAGGAGGAACTTCAACGCTAGGTCAAGTTAAGTGCAGATATGCATCTGAGTGAGATTCATCAAGGCATTTTGTTTTGAGGTTATAAAGATGGTACATACAGTGGCAATGGGGATCTTGGTGACAACCCTCATCCCATCTGTTTCTTGAGTCACAGTGTTCTAATCTGGACCCGTCACCCTATTTATCATTGATGTGTATCTGTCAGTTTTGGGCTCTCCCTTCTCCATTTTCCCGGGAATTCCATTGACGTTTCCTTTTTACAGCCTCTCTCCTCTTTCTGTAGCCCAGGTCTTCCTCTGTCTTGGTTTGTGTTCTATTGGGTTGGCCAAAAAGTGCCTTCGGTTTTTTAAGTGAAGATAAAAGACACATTTTTCATTTTCACCAAGAACTTTATTGAAAAATGTATTCACCTTTTTGTTCCACTGCCTTCTGCCATTTTCCAGGCAATCTCATAATTCCATCTTCCCAAAACTTTTTTATGTTTTTGAGCAAAGAATTGTTCCAGGTGCCTTTTACAGTCTTCCAGGGAATTGAAATTTTTTACATTAAGAGAATTTTGTAAAGACCGAAATAAATGGAAATCCAAAGGGGTAATGTCTGATGAATATCGCAGATGAATCAGAACTTCCCAGCCAGGCTGTAACAGTTTTTGTCTGGTCATCAAAGAAACACACTGTCTTGCATTACCCTGATGGAAGATTATGTGTTTTCTGTTGACTAATTCTGGACGATTTTCATCGAGTGCCACTTTCAGTTGTTTTTTTTTAAGTAGCTTACTTTAAAAAGTAATACTCAGGATTATCATTTTGATCATTTATAGTACGGTGATTTATTTATTTATCACTGCGTTGGGTCTTCATTGCTGCATGTGGGCTTTCTCTAGTTGCGGCGAGCAGGGGCTACTCTTCGTTGTGGTGTGTGGGCTTCTCATTGCAGTGGCTTCTCTTGTTGTGGAGCACGGGCTCTAGGTATGTGGGCTTCAGTAGTTGTGGCTCGTGGGCTTAGTTCCTCCACGATGTGGGATGTTCCCGGACCAGGGCTCAAACCTGTGTCCCCTGCATTGGCAGGCGGATTCTTAACCACTGTGCCTCCAGGGAAGTCCCTCAGTCATTCTAATTGGGAGCAGTACTTGTTGGAATTAATCGTCTGGTTTTCCGGAAGGAGCTCATAATAGAGGACTCCCTTCCAATCCCACCATATACACAACATCACCTTCTTTGGATGAAGACCGGCCTTTGGTGTGGTTGGTGGTGTTCATTTCGCTTGCCTCTTGATCTCTTCTCTTCCACATTGTTGTACAGTATCCACTTTTCATTGCCTGTCACAATTTGTTTTAAAAACGGAACGTTTTCATTACGTTTCAGTAGAGAATCGCATGTGGAAACATGGTCAAGAAGGTTTTTCTCGCGTAACTTATGTGGAACCCAAACATCAAAGCGATTCACATAACTAAGCTGGTGCAAATGATTTTCAATACTTTGGATATTTTGAATATGTCGGCTATCTCTTGCGTGGTAAAACATTGATTGTTCTCAATTAATGTCTCGATTTGATCGCTATCAACTTCAACTGGTCTACCCAGCAATGTCCAGCGAGAAATCTCCAGCCCGAAACTTCGAAAACCACTTTTGTCACGTTCGATCAGTCACAGCACCTTCTCCATATACTGCACAAATCCTTCTGTGCGTTCCAGTTGTGTTTTTACCTTTCTTGAAATAGTAAGTATAATTTACCGAAAACATTGCTTTTTTCTTCTATCTTCAAAATTAAAATGGCTACACAAAAATTCACCAATTTAGATATCTTTTTTTAAACGCACGCTGATAGGACAGATGTCACAATCTAACAAAATTGTTTTGAATGAAGTTAAAGACAGCTAAGTGCTACTAGAGCCATCTTATGGAAAAAACTGAATGAAACTATTGGCCCACCCAATAGTCCCAGTGGAATACCTCCTCAGTGGCATTTTAAGAAAAGGTACATGGGAGATAAATTTTTCAAGACTGTGCATGTTTGAATGCATTATTTGACTATTGACTATTTGTTGGGTTTAGAATTTTCTTTATAACTTGAAGCTCCATTATCTTCTCGATTCTCGTGCTACAGTTAGAGTCATTCTGATTCTTGATACTTTATATATGATCTGAGTGGTTTTTTCCCTCTCTCTCCATAACTTATAAAATCTTTTTTACCCTCAGCATTTACAAAACTCACAATGTATAGGTCTGTTTCCATCCATTGTGCTAGGCATTCAGTCTGGCAACTAATGTTTGTCACTTCTGCAGAAATTTCCCAAACTATTTCTCTGATAAATTCCTCCCCTTGGTTTTCTCTGTTTTTCTAAAACTCCTTGTACTTTTCTATTATTCTTTTTCTTCTACCTCTTTGATGGTTTGCTTTTCTTTCTGGGAGATTTCCTCAATTTTATCTTCCTAATCTCCTATTAGAATTTTAAACTCTACTGTGATGTTTTTAAATTGCAAAAGCTTTTTCTTTTTCTCTGAATGTTTTGTTCTTTATTCCTGTACCAATCCTGCACCATGGATAAATGATCATCTTTCCTGTCATTGATAGTGTTAATAATAATGTTCTTACTTTTGAAGATAATTCCTTTTTCCTCTAAGATGGATTATGTGTTTTTTTTTACTTGTTTGGAATTGTCTATAATTTACATGTTACAAGCTTTCTTAAGATGTTTGATCATGCTTTTTGTCTTCTCATATTTAAGAGTGTGGAAAAGCTGACTGGAAGTCACGAATATGTGTGTGTGTGGTGGGGGAGTGCTTTCAATATGATCTTATAGAGTATTCTGAATAGGCTTGTTTTGTGTATGTGGTAACAACCTGTTAGATGTTCAGTATATTTGTCGCTCAGTATATTTACTGGCCGGTCAGTATATTTAGGTCTTTAATCTTGGTCTGGTTATAGTCCCCAAGAAAGTGTTTTTCAATTTCTGCCTGGATGCTTCTGCATCCGGGATTCTGACAACATAACGGGAAAAGGGCTGGAGTTCATTCGGTATTCGGTATGTACGTGATCGCTTGATTCCTTTGTTCCTCCTTCAGTCCCGATGGCCCGTGCATGCCTCGCAGTACCTAGTTCTAAGCACTCTACTTTACCCTGTATGTGCGTTTGGGGCTAATGTAACTTGTGACCTATTTTTCTCTCTCTTAGAAGGGTCAAGACCCAACTGGTCATCTTTCTCCCCGCCCCCCACCCCCATCCTTGGCTCTTGCTGGTTCTGTGGACCCTGTGAGGTTGGATTGGGATCTTGGGTGGGAACTGCTTTACCCTTGTGATGGTGACCCTCCTGGAGCCAGTGGCCCAGCCAGTACCTTGGCTCATTTCCGGGCCTCCTCCTTTCAGTGTCTGCGGCCCTCCAGGTGCTGTCCATGTCTGGCCCCAAGAGCGCCCCCCGGGAGCAAGCTAACCCAGTTCCTTCCTGAGATAGCCACGCTGTCCTGCCGAGATCACTCTCAAGTAGCATCCTGCAGCCTCAGACTGGTGTAGGAGCCACCCCTGAGGCAAGTCCCCAGGGTCTTAAGTGGGAGGCATCTCCCTTAACACACCTCCCTTCTCCAGGAATCAGGCCCAGAAAATGGAGAGATGTAGACATGAACGTATTTGACCAACACTACAGAGCATTTCCTGTGTATCAGGCAGAGTTGAAGTGTGTTGTTTTTCATTGCTTTAGCATTTAATCTTGACAACCATCTTATGAGAAAATGACTTTAAAAGGTAGCCATTATCATTAGGTAATAATAGGACTGATAATGAGGAAACTGAGTCTCAGAGTAATTTGCCTAAGGCCATGGGCCTAATAACTATTGGGTAGGATTAGCTCCTCATTTAAACCGCTATGCACTGCTCTCTAGGTTTATGTCCCCTTTGTCTTCATTCCTTTCACAATGCCCCCCTTCCTCTTTTTGCTGAGGCCCATCTGCCTACCTTATATCAATGATCTAGTCATTAGGCTGAGTACATGTTATCTTAAACAGGAACTAATGCACTAAGAAATCTGTTTTTCTCTCTTGACAAAGCCAGGTTCTCATGACTGCCATCTTGCTAAGGAAGTCCAGAAAGCTTGCTTGCTACCCTAAAGTGAACCCCAAGCTGACCAAGGAGTTGTTTTGGTGGCAAGATTTGCCCTCATCCTCTTTTCAAGAAAACCTTGGGAAAGGAGGACTTAAAAAAAAAAAGTACGGTAGTTACACATTTGCAAATCATTTTTCTTGTTATATTAAAGTGATTAGAAAATGACCCTGAGTGACGTAGCATCATCAGCACCATAAAAAGTCATTTGAGATGGAGAGAGTGATTAAGCTTTAGCGGAGGTTAGGGAGAAAGTGGATCGATATAACTCCCTTCTGTGTGGTAAGAGGTGACCTTGAAGAAGTTCATTGCCAGGTGATGAGAACAAAGGCTGTAGTTGGGGGTGAGGTAGTAGGGGAAAGAGAAGGTAGGCATGCCTGGCACATACAAGGTGTTTAACTATGGAAGAGAAGGTAAACTCACACTTAAAGAAAAATCAGGTGCCAGACATCGGCTTTATAAATTCAGTGTGCACTTCTGACAAAGAAATTAAAAAAAAGAGGAACACAATTACTGAGGAAATAAAATAAAGTTTGGTTGTAAATGCTCAGCAGCTGCAAACCTAATTGTTCCACTTCAGCGGTTCTCTAATTATTTCTCTCAAGTTTTCTTTATGTCCTTTTGCTTTAAACACTGCTGTGTTTAAAAAGTCCATGTCAGGTCATGTCAGGACTGGTAGGGGAGAAAGGTCAGGAATGTCTATTGATTTTTTCATTGCATTGTTAGTTTGCCCAGGTTTTCCATGCTGTTTAATAAAGTACCAGTTTAGGAGGCTAGTGAGAACATTTATAATTTGTGCTTGACATTACTATGCTAAACTTGACTGTTTAATTACCAAATTAATTTTACGGTTATAACCATAGTATTGCACAGTGTTTATGGTATAAACATTTGGGGACTTTTAAATATAAAAATACTTAATGTCACTAAACTGTCCCAGCGTGTAAGTAGTTATCAAATTTAAAAGGTCTAAAAAACATGCCGACAGCTATAAAATAAATATATGCCCTTGATACAGAATTACAATTTGTATAGCACATTTGCCTTTCTAATATCATTTGCCCTTGGATCTCAGTTGTGTTGTATGTAGTATTTGATGTACTTGAAAACTCAGTATTGTCTTAACAACAGCTGGCTTGGACATGAGGTGATAATAGTAGCATTTTATGACAGTTATGGTGAGGATAGCTTTTTTTTTTTAGGATAGCTTTAATGAAAGGTTGTTTCCTGAAGTTAGTAAACCCTCTCCAAAGACTTGTTAACAGTCAGAATTTTTAACTATACTATTATTAAAGCAAAAAAAAAAAAAAGCCAAAAGGAAACAAAAAACCCCAAAAAGCAACAACAAAAATCTACTTTGCTGAGTATTCAGAGGACAAGTCTACATAATTATGTCAAGCCAATTATGAAGACAATGATTTTCTCTTCTTGATTAAAAAAAAAAAGCAGAAATTATTTTTTTTAAATGGCCTGAATTGTATGCATCAACTTTTCATTATTTTTTGTCGGGAAGGTCATGGTACCAAGTACCATTTAGTTGCCCTACCCATAGGGATATAAACAAGTGTGAAAGCAACTGTGGATGACATGTCATCCCATAGGTTTTGGATCGTGGTGTTTTCATTGTCATTTGTCTCTAGGCATTTTTTGATTTCCTCTTTGATTTCTTCAGTGATCTATTGGTTGTTTAGTAACATATTGTTTAGCTTCCATGTGTTTGTGTTTTTTAGTTTTTTTTTTTCCCTGTAATTGATTTCTAATCTCATAGTGTTGTGGTTGGAAAAGATGCTTGATATGATTTCAGTTTTCCTAAATTTACCGAGGCTTGCTTTGTGGCCCAGCGTGTGGTCATATCCTGGAGAATGTTCCATGTGCACTTGAAAAGAAAGTGTAGTCTGCTGCTTTCAGATGGAATGCTCTGTGAATATCAATTAAGGCCATCTGGTCTAGTGTGTCATTTAAGGCCTGTGTTTCCTTATTAATTTTCTGTTTGCATGATCTCTCCATTGGTGTAAGTGGGGTGTTAAAGTCCCCCATTATTATTGTGTTACTGTTGATTTCCCCTTTTATGGCTGTTAGCATTTGCCATATATATTGAGGTGCTCCTGTGTTGGGTGCATATATATCTATAATTGTTATATCTTCTTCTTGGATTGACCCCTTGATCACTGTGTAGAGTTCTTCCTTGTCTTTTGTAACAGTCTTTATTTTAAAGTCTATTTTGTCTAATTACGAGTACTGCTACTCCACCTTTCTTTTGATTTCCATGGAATTCCTTTTTCCATCCCCTCACTTTCAGTCTGTATGTGTCCCTAGGTCTGAAGTGGGTCTCTAGTAGACAGCATATATATGTTTTTTTTTTTGGTATGTCATTCAGTGTATGCTGTGTCTTCATAAACCTTATATGTTTTCTGTGGAGACCCCAAAACCAATAAAGAGAATAGGAAACAGTGAAAGGTGTGGGCTGCCACTGTTGCCATGAGATTGAGAGCATAACGTTTCTTAGGAAGCCCTGTTCTGGCCCAACCCTGTTCCTCCTTGGGTCATGAAATCTTTATCGTAGGGCCTCACAGCAAGTTGATGGCAGAGCTGTGCTTTTAGGAATGTTATTATTGCCATTTGAAGTTTGGTTCTTTATGTTCTGTACTCGTGCTATCCAATATGGTAGCCACTAGTCACATGTGTTTATTTCAATTTAAATTAATTAACATTAAATAAAATGAAAAGTTTAGCTCCTCAGTTGCGTTAGTTACATTTCAGGAAATAAATAGCCATGTATGATTGAGGACTGCCATATCACAGATATAGACCATTTCTATCATCTTAGAAACTTCTCTTGGGCAGTGCTGCTCTAAATGCTAAAATGATGCACACATTTCAGATTAACGCAGTAGTCTTATTTACTATAGCCTATGAAAGTGAAGTTTCAGTATTACACAAAGCCTCTCTGCTAAAGGTCCATGGAAATGTAGTAAAAAATGAGAAAAATAAACACTAAAAAAATGGTTGGAAAAAGTAGATAAAAATAACATTGCCTGAATAAAAGTTTGAGTTATACTGAAGTGATTCTTTGGGGGAATTGAAATCTCAGATGTAGGAAGCCACAAAGGAGAAAGCAAATCTATTTTTCTGCCTTTGTGTGATTTTCTTTCATTAAAAAAAATCCCTTTCCAAGGTCTCTACGCTCAGCTACAAATGTTGAATAACACAGGACAGTTTTGAGCTAATCAAAATTAAAATACGTTTCATAAAAAAATCTAAGTATTAATCACATTTGGATTCTGTATTTGCCTGAGGAAATGGCAAGAAATAAAAGGTAAAATCATTTATAGCAGATGAGTGGGAAAGAAAGCCTTTGTTTGTTGATTTTTTTTATTACCTGTTTAGCTTCAGGGACTCAGGAGTAATAAAAACAGTAAATAGTACCTTGGTGGCCTGAATAAGTAAGTGATCCTTCCAAAGGTACAAACTCTCAATGAGTGATTAGTTTAAGCCTAGCAAGACCCTAGCTCACCAAATGTAATTTATAGTAATTATCCCAGTTCTTCCCTATAGGTCTTTCCAGATGATTTGTAATAAAGTCCAACTAGATACTGTTTAAACACATACTATCTGGAATAAGTGGTTTATAGTATAATACACTAAAAAATAAACATGTTACTTTCCTTTAACTATTATATAATAGAGTTTTTAAATAACACACGTAGTGTGTAGGAGAGTTATGCGTAATTTTTAGTGGATGAAGAAACGGCATTTTTAAAAAGTGTTTTTCAATAATAGGCTAGACTTATAGGAGGAGGGCAAGTCAGGTGAGCACAAGCTGGGTTCAGAGAAAGTGGGTATATGTCGGAGAGGAAATGGCAACATTATTCTGAACACGTTTGGGCACCTCTCCTTCAGATAAGCCCATAAGCCAGTTACCATCGTCTCGTGTCCTACGGGAGACATAGATGACTTTTAGGAGGTGGTTACAGTAGGAGAGTAAGTGAAAGTCGAAAGAAACCTGTTTGGCTAAAATGCTGATTGGATATGTGTGGCACCAGGTCATTCACTAGTGCTAACATCAGTTAAGCAAGAGGTTGTACAAGGATCTATAGAGACGGTACCCTTTGTCCTTGGTCCAGTCGTTATCATTTCCAGCACCTGGATCCCAGGACAGCAGGAATCAGCAGCCTTAGCACACACGTCTGCATGTGCCCTCAGTGTTCATGACCTAGGCAAGCGTCAGCGGCCCCTTGCCACTTACAGCCTGAGCAGGACTAGAAAGCAGCTTCATGGCAATTCAGAGAACAAAGAGCAGACACTTCCAGTAGCTAAGGGGCCTGAGAACTCCTGGAATCATTTGTGGTGGATTCTGAAATTTTTATCATGGAAAATTTCAAACAAAGGGAAACAGAGAAAATTATGATGAACCCGTGGTACCCACTTTCAACAATTACTAATTCATGGCCAAATTTGTTTTCACTTTTCCTTCATCTACTCTTTTCCACCTTCTGGTTTGTTTCTAAGTAAATTTTAGAACATTTCAAGGAAGCATGCTTTTCTGTACAGTGAATTGGCACAGGTAAATAATATTCTTTGACTGCTGTCATGACCATATTTATACCTTAAGGACATCGGGAGTTACAAGGGAAACAATAAAGTACGTTAAATGGATTCACAGAGGTAAGGACAGGGGACTGCAGGATTGGACGATGCCATGGCGGGCAGGAGACTGAGGAAAAAATCCTAAGAACGTGACATCGAGACTGAATCACGGCTGGCAAATAGGTGTCAGTCAACAGAAGAAGGGAAGAAGGGAATTCCAGATAGAGGAAACATTAAATAATTACCTACTTAATGAGCGCATTTACAGAAGTTTTGTTTTCTGCAGTGTCTTATGTACTGGCTTAAAAAGGCGGGGAGGCCCTAATCCCTCAAGGATAAGTAGAGTGAATGTGTGTAAGGCACGTGTGAATCTGTATTGAAAAGATGGTCCATCAGGATACTGTGTGCCTTCAGAAATATTAGAGAGTAAGGTATATGGAGGTGGTGGCAGTGGTAGCAGTTGTAGTCATGGCCCAGCCAGACAGTGGTTCTGTAGCGGCAGCAGCTGGAGGAGAGTGAGACGTGTGATGACAGTGGTGGTGTCCACAAGAGGAATTATCTAGAATGTAGTGTTCCCACACCATGAAATATTTTAAAATCTACCTTCCAATATGATTGTGATCTTTGGAAGATTTTAGTGGATACTTTTTATTATGATAACTGATGTTTCTATGAGAATAAACTGTGATCCTTTCTTTAGAGGAAATAAACTCATTATTGTAGACTTGCAAGATCAGGTCAGAGAAAAATTTTCAGAAGTCCTAATTTATTAATAGGTTCTAAATGTTTTAATGTATTCTCCGAAGAATAATAAAAATAATATAAAAATTCTTTATCAATTAGCTATCAGTGTAAGAAGACGGAAACCACTCTAGATTTTTCAAGCAGAAGGGAATTTAATAAAGGGAACTGGTACTTATGCACATTTATTGGAAGGTTTGAAGATAAAGAAGTTGGCGGGAAGTAGGTGGGCACAAGTAGGTTTTCAGGTCCAATGGAAGCTGCAATCAGAGCTGAGGGGTTTGTTGGTGGTACCAACATCACAGCTACCCTGTAGTCCCAAATCCAGTGGAGAGTCAGGGAATGCAGAGGTCACCAGACTGCTGAAAAGTTTGAAGCACAGGCTGCTAAAGCCTGTGCTTCAACTGCTTCAACTGCTAAAGCCTGTGCTTCAACGTTGCTGCAAGAGAAGGAAGGGCCCCAAACCCAGTCCAGTCCATTTCCTTGGAAACACCATCATTATCTTCACAGTTCTGGCGCCAAGGGTATTTGGAAATGCATTTCCCAAGGTTCCTGTCCTGGCAATACAAAGAGAGAATACACGTAAGAGAGAAACGAATTCTGATCACCACCAGACAGTAACCAACATGCTATTTAAATCTGAATCTAACTATTCCAAAGAATTTCATATTATCATCCAATCTTCATGCTAAAATGTATAGTACTGTCAGGTTTACTTGTGGACCCTTAGGATAATTTTCTTGGCCCATCTAGTTTTCCAAGGAGTCTTTTTTTTTTTTTTTTCAGAGTGGAATGGTATTTAGAATGGGACCTACATATGCTCATTGCTGTTATGTGACACTGCTTGTAGCAAACGGAGCTTGGAGATTATTATTATTTTTGTCATCATTATTATTATTGATCATGATCCTTTGCTAATATTTCCAATTCAAATTCAACAGTACAGGTTTCTTCCTCACCTATCCCATTCCATATTCGTGTCTGTCTTCTTTTACAGGAGAAAGCTGCTTGAAAACACACACACACACACACACACACACACACACACACACACACGTGTATATATATATATATTGATTTGCTTTATCCTAGTATGCTTATACAGTAATTTCGGATTATTATACAAACACCACCACTGCCAAAACTACTAAGTTCAAGACATTTTCTTTTTTGCAGTTCTGTGTGTCCTTAGTATGCTTCAGAGTATTGGTTCATAAGGTGCTTGGTTTAAACTATTTCTTTCTGTTCTTGTACTCTTATTTTGGTGTGCAGTTGGTTTTATTTCTTTCTCTCTGTAATAAGTTTTATATTTTTTTCTTTTCTGTTCAATTTTAAAGAATGTAAAACATACATGGTTCATAAATTTTAAAAGCTATAAAAACATGCTCAGAGAAGTTTCACTTTCATCTGTGGCATCCACCGTATTCCTTGTCAACCCCACATCTTTTTTTTTTTAAATAAATTTATTTATTTAATTTATTTTTGGCTGCATTGGGTCTTCATTGCGGTGCATGGGCTTCTCATTGCAGTGGCTTCTCTTGTTGCGGAACACGGGCCCTTAGGCGCGTGGGCTTCAGTAGTTGCGGCCAGTAGGCTCTAGACCGCAGGCTCAGTAGTTGTGGCGCATAGGCTTAGTTGCTTCGCAGCATGTGGGATCTTCCCGGACCAGGGCTCAAACCCGTGTCCCCTGCATTGGCAGGCGGATTCTTAACCACTGCACCACCAGGGAAGTCCCAGCCCCACCTCTTTTTTCTTAGTTTCTGGTTTATTCTGACTGTGCTTCCAGTGGGACTGTTGTCCCAGTATCTGACTTTTTCTCCAGGTCCAGAATGTTTAGTGGGAAAAGATTTACTCTCTAGCAAAATACATTGTTTCCCTTATCCATTGAGTGAGGAACTATTATAACATGAATTGCTAAGTGGATACTCCTGGAACTGTCTCTGCTCCTGCCAAAAGAAATATCACAACTCAGAGGGGAATTGACGAGATTATGCAGGACTGGTGTTTCCAATCACACATCCGTTAATTTTACCTTTTTGCCCTGAGCATAAACCGTGAGCCATGGAGAGTGATTGTATCTTTTTTTTTTTTTAACATCTTTATTGGAGTATAATTGCTCTACAATGGTGTGTTAGTTTCTGCTTTATAACAAAGTGACTCAGTTATGCATATACATATGTTCCCATATCTCTTCCCTCTTGCTTCTCCCTCCCACCCCTCCAGGCAGTCACAAAGCACTGGGCTGATGACTTAATCAGGTGGTAATGCCAGTATTTGTGGTTCTAGATGTGATATCTTTACTGGGGCTGATCAGCATCCATCCTGACAGCTGGTGTATGAATCCCCAGATGCTTTGACCTTACCTCGTACCTATTGTGAAAGAAAAGCAGAAGCCTTTTGCCTTTATATGGCAGACACAAGTCTTCCTTTATGGTGTTGCCTCAAGACTATGTCAGATCACTGGCTTTCTTTCTTAATATAGTTGAGTGCTATCTTGATCATCTTGATATCCAACAGAACATCACACTGGTTCATTACGTTTATGATATTATGCCAAAGGGAACTGATGAGCAGTAGAGAGCAAACCTCCTAGAAGCTTTGGTAAGGTATGTGTGTGAGAGGTTGAGATATAACCTCAGTGAAAATTGAGGGCCATGCCACAGTTGTGACATTTCTGAAGGGCCAGTGGTCTATGGCAATTTGAGATGCCCTTCAAAAATGAGAAAGAATTTGATGTGCTTGGAATCACCAACCGCAGGAAAAAGAGGTATAACACTTGCTGGGCTTCTTTGAATTCTTTTTTTTCAGTTTTTTTTTAATTTTTAATTTTTTAAATTGAATATAGTTGATTTACAGTGTGTTAATTTCTGCTGTACAGCAAAGTGATTCAGTTATACATATATTTACATTCTTTTTTATAGTCTTTTCCATTATGGTTTATCACAGGATATTGAATATAGTTGCCTGTGCTGTACAGTAGGACCTTGGTGTTTATCCATCCTGCATGTAACAGCTTCTATCTTCTACCCCCAACCTCCCACTCCATCCCTCCCCTCACATCTCATTTGTCATTTGACTCTAGCCTACTTTCTGGACATCCCAAAGGCTGCTAGTTCTTATGTCTTAGAGCAAGAAAATGGGTCTGCATGAAACAGATGCTGCAATTCAAGCTCCTCTGACACTTGGCCATATGAGTCAGAAGTCCCCAGTGTCTGTGGTAGATGCTGTACAGCAATTGCAATACTAGCTTAAGAGCCAGACTCCTTGGGGTTTTCAGAAAGGGCATCTGTCTCCTCTTCTGGTAACAAATTTTGTTCATGGAAAATCAGCTTGGTTTGCTACTGTAACAAAGTGACTGTGCACCCCCAGTTGCCCACTATGAACTGAGTATTACCTCGTCTACCCAGCCTAACATTGGATGTGCACAGCAGCATTCACCTGAAAATGGAAATGGCCTGTAAAGGCTGGGACTAAGCGGGGTCAGAAGGAATGAGTAAACAGCACTGGCCGGTAGCTTAGACTTCCATCATACCTGCTCTGTGCTGTGGATCCTTCCTTGCCGGATAGGCTTCACCATATGAAGAGTTCCCTATGACTAACTAACAGAAGAAGAAGCTCAGGCCTGATCTGTGGATGCACCTGCATGATACACTGGCATGAACTCAGAGTGGATGGCCACTCCCTACAACCCCACTCAGGAGAAGCCCTGGAGAGCAGCGGTGCAGGGACTCCTCCCAGTGGGTGGAACTTCCTGTGGTTTACCCAGTACCATACAGAATAATTTTTCTTGTCCTAAAATACCTACTATTCTTCACCTATTCAGCCATTTCCTCTCCACCCAATCTCCTGGAAACAGATTATTTTTTAATCATCTCTATAGATGTTATTTTTCCAAAATGTCAAATATTGGGATCACAGTGTATATAGTTGACTTCTTTTACAGAGCAATATGTATTTAAGATTTACCCATGCTTTCTCATGACTTCATAACTCATTTTGCTTTTAAAAAAATTGTAAGATATACATAACACAAAATTTATCATTTTGACCACGTTTAAGTGTACAGTTTGGTAGCCTTAAGGGCATTTGTACTGTTGTGCAACCATCGCCGTAATCCATCTCCAGAACTCTTTTCATCTTGGAAAACTGAAACTCTGCATCTGTTAAATGACAGTTCCCCACTATCCCCTTCTCCCAGCCCCTGGCCACCACCCTTCTACTCTCTGTCACTGTGAATTTGGTTACTCGTACCTCAAGTGTGTGGAATCTTATAGTATTATACTGTATTTATAGTTTTCTGACTGGCTTAATTCACTTAGCATAATGTCCTTAAAGTTTGTCCGTGTTGTAGCATATGTCACAATTTCCTTTTTAAGACTGAACAATAGTCCATTGCATGTGTATACCATGTTTTATTTATCCATCCATCAATGGACACTTTGGTTGCTTCCACCCTTTGGCTATCAACAGTAATGCTATTAGAACATGGGTGTATAAATATCTGTTCGAGTTCCTACTCGAGATTCTTTTGGGTATATGCATATATATATATATATATATATATATATAAGCATATATATGTCCCAGTATCTGACTTTGGGATATATGGTAGTACTAGTTTTATTTCTTTTAGAGGAACCACAATACAGTACTGTTTTCCTAGAAGCTGCACTGTTTTACATTTCTACCAGTAATGCATATGATTCCAGTTTCTCTATATCCTTGCTAAAACTTATTTTCTGGTTTTGTTGTTTTGTTTTTGTTAATAACAGCCCTTCTAATGGGTATAAGGTGATATCTCATTGTGGTTTTCATTTGCATTTCTCTAACGGTTAGTGATACTGGTAATCTTTTCATCTGCTTTTGGACATTTGTATATCTTCTTTAGAGAAATAACTATTCAAGTCCTTTGCCCATCTAAAAATTGTTTTTATTTTAAAGGTAATATGCATTTAAGATTCATCCATTTTTTTATTGTCATTTTGAGTCGTAGTCATTCTTTATATATTCTGGATAGAAACCTCTTAGCAGATATGTGATTTTGTTGTTTTTGATTTGTAGGGTTTTTTTAATATATTCTGGGTAGTAACCTCTCATCAGATATATGATTTGCAATTTTTAAAAATTCCATGGGTTATCTTTTTATTAACTGTGTCATTTGACAAACAGAAAGTTAATTTTGATGTAGTCCAATTTACCTAGTTTTCTTTTGTTATCTGTGCTTTTGGTGTTATATCCGAGAAAGCATTGTCAAATCCAGTGTCATGAAGATTTCCTTTATGCTTTCTTCTATGTATAGGTCTGTTCAGATTTCCTATTTCTTTATGATTTAATCTTGGTATGTTGAATGTTTCTAGGAATTTGTCCTGAAATTTTCATCCAGGTTATCCTATTTGTGTGTACAATTGCTCTTAGTACTCTGTTATAATCCTTTTTATTTCTCTATAATCAGTAGTTATGGCCCTGCTTTCATTTCGATTTTAATTATTTTGGTCTTTTCTCTTTCTCTGTTTAGCTAATCAAGGTGTAAATGTTTATTAATTTGTGGATGTTTTTAAAGAACAAACTCTTCATTAATTTTCTCTCTTGTTTTTCTAGTCTCTAATTTAATTGTCTTTGTCCAAATGTTTATTTTTTTCCTTCCTTCTATTAGCTTTGGATTTAGTGTATTCTTTATCTAATACTTAAGGTGCAAATTTAGGTTGTTAATTTTAGATCTTTTTTTAATAATGTAAGCATTTATAACTATAAATTTCCCTCTTATAACTGCTTTTGTTGCATTCCGTAAGCCTTGGTATTCTGTATTTTATTTTCCTTTGTCTCAAAATATTTTCTAATTTCCCTTGTGATTTAACTTTGACCCATTGGTTTCTCAAGAGTGTGTTAAGTTCCACATATTTGTGGATTTCCCAGTTTTTCTTCTGCTATTGATTTCTAGTTTCATTTCATTGTGATCAGAAAAAATTGTATTATTTCAAATTAATAAGGTGTTTTTGATGACATAACATATAACATATCCTAGAGAATGTTCTGCATATCCTAGAGAATGTTCTAAGTGCACCTGAGAAAAACATGTTTTGCTTCTGTTGGGTGGAGTGTTCTGTATATACTTGTTAGGTCCAATTGGTCTATAATCTTCTCTTTCCTTATTAATCTTCTCTCTGGTTGTTCTATCCACTATTAAAAGTGGGCTATTGAAGTCTACTACTTTTACTGTAGAGCCATCTATTTGTCCCTCTTGTTCTGTCAATGTTTGCTTCATATATTTAGGGGTTCTGATGCTTGGCACCTATATGTCTAAAATTGTTACGTCTTGGGACTTCCCTGGTGGTCCAGTGGTTAAGACTCTGTGCTCCCGATGCAGGAGGCCTGGGTTTGATCCCTGGTCAGAGAACAAGATTCTGCATGCCCCAACTAAAATTCCTGCATGCTGCAGACAAATAAATAAATATTGAAAAAGATTGTTATGTCTTCTTGGTAAGTTGATCCTTTTATCATTATATACTGTCCTTCTTTGTCCCTTGTAACACTTTTTTTTTTGCGGTACGCGGGCCTCTCACTGCTGTGGCCTCTCCCATTGCGGAAAACAGGCTCCAGATGCACAGGCTCAGCGGCCATGCCTCACGGGTCCAGCCGCTCTGCAGCATGTGGGATCTTCCCAGACTGGGGCACGAACCCGTGTCCCCTGCATCGGCAGGCGGACTCTCAACCACTGTGCCACCAGGGAAGCCGCCTTGTAACACTTTTGACTTAAAGACTCCTTTGTCTGATGTTAGAATAGCCACTGCTGTTCTATTTTGGTTACTATTGAATGGAATAACTTTTTTCCCCATACTTTCTCTTGCAATTTATGTGTGTCCTTAGATCTAAAATGAGTCTCTTATAGACAGTATATAATTAGATCCTGGGGAGTTTAATCCATTTACATTTAGGTTAATTACTGTTTGGGAAGAATCTACTGTTGCCATTTTAGTGTTTGTTTCCTGTATGTTTTATATCTTTTTTTTTAATCCCTTATTTCCTTTTACTGCCTTCCTTTGTGTCTATTTGATTTTTGTAGTAACACATGTTGATTTCATTTACTTTTGTTTATATTCTATAGATATTTTCTTTCTGGTTATCATAGGGATTATATGCAACACCCTAAATTAATAACAATCTGTTTTAAACTGGGAACAACTCAACTTGAATCACATACAAAAACTACTCCTGTTGAGCCTCCCTCCCCAATTTGTTATTTGTGTTACAAGTTATATCTTTATATATTGTGTATCCATTAGCATAGATTTATCATTACTTTTTCTGCTTTGTTCTTTTAAATCCTGTAAAATAATCGAGTGGAGTTATGAACCAAAATTATGATAATACTGGTCTTTATACTTGTCTTTGTGTTTATCTTAAATAGAGAACTTTATATTTTCACGTGGCTTTGAGATAATGTAGTGTCTCTTTGTTTCAACTTGAAATATTCCTTTATCATTTTTTTGTAGGGATGTCTAGTGATAATAAATCCCTTTAGCCTTTGTTTACCTGGGAATGTCTTAACTTTTACCTTATGACTTTGCTGTGGAGGCAATAGCTCTGACTTCACACTGGTGGCTTTAGTCCCAATTTCATGGCAGCAAGCTCTAGTTATTGCTCAAGCTTTGAGTGTTCTTCTTGCTTTTAGCTTGCCTAGCAATTTCTGGTCATAACTTGGACCATACTTGGAATTAGCATATTTCTTTCTTTCTGTGTGTGTGTGAGTCATTGGGATGTGTCTTTATTGCAATTTTCAGATACACTTGTATAAAGCTTATGATTTAGTACAGGGGATTTCAATATTTGCTTAGTCTTATCTTGATCCCCTAAGTATCTTGTACTCTTTGACTGCATGATCATAAAGATATGTCATTATTGAAAAGCCTTTGGAACACACATTCACATGATAGTTAGAAGCTATAAGACACAGAGTCTGTTATGTCTTGGAACATTTCTTTTCGAATTTCATTTGTGTTCTGTTTTTCTTCTCTGGATCATTATTTTACCGATGTTTGTTCTTTATTTTCTAACTTACTAGGATCTTCTCTATAATCATTTTTATATCTTTGCCCTTTTACATTTCATTTTGTGTGGCTTCTCAAATCTAGCTATTTTCTGTCTTTATAATATTTATTTTATACACATTACTCTAGTTATGACTTTTATTGCTATACTATTTTTTATTGTCTTCAACTTCATGCTGAGCTCTGACAGCTCATTTTTAATTTTCTCTTTTTGTTTTAGAGCTATTGTATCTCTATTTTGAGCTCCTTCTCACTTCATAGAAATGCTGTCTTTATTTTTCATGACTAAGCTTAAACAGTTTTTGTAGTATCCTTGAGCAAGTTATTTTTTCTGCTGTAACATTTGTTCAAGTTATTTTGCTTAAGCTTGCTTCTTTAATTTCAAAAATTTATCATGCTCTTTTTTTCCTTATTATTTCTTATATTTGAGTAAGGTTGGCTGTTTGCTCAAGAATAATGTGTGTGTGTATTAGGGAAGGAAGATATAATGCTAACAGTTCATTTCAAAGGTTGTTTGTGGCAACAAATCTCAGTGGGGTCATAAGATCTTTTATATACATTTTTTTTTTCCTTGGGATAAGTCTTATCTTGGCTTTGGTGTTCAGGGGGTGTCCATGGCTAATAACAGGGCTTGAAAACTCTGTTTTGTAAACTCACAATTGTCTTCAGTTCTTCAACCTTCATCCCTGATGGTCTGCTTCTCCCAGAAATTTCATGTCAGTAAGTTTTTTCCTTCAGCTTTTCTTTCTGTATCATTCTATTGCATTGAATTTAGTTTTTTTTCAAGGACATTTTCTTTCTCTCATTGATCATCTTCCTGTTTTTAGTTTTTTTCTTTAATCAAAATAGATAGGACTTTTAAAAATATAACGCTTTTAGGCACTTTTTTTTTTTTTTTCATGTTTTGGCACTTAGAATGTATAACCAGCTCTTAGAACCCAGATTTCCAAGAACTTACTGGAGTTCCTGTTTGAGGTTCTGCTTCTTTTGCTTCATTGAAGATTAAATTTTTTCTATTTTTCAACTTTTATATCCGTTTAAGTGCGTTTCAAGAAAAGAAGGGCAAAGTAAAAATATCTTACATGACATTTTTAACTGAGAGCCCTGATTCAAGTGTTTAAAAATATGTTCTCAATTCTTTTATCATAACCTCTTCTGATAAATAGGTAAGACGTGCATTGTTTTACAAGTAATAAAAGCCACAGTTCATTTGCTAAAGCTGAGATTATTAACATATAACATGGAATCAAAGTCTTAGACTCTATATTTTCATGTTTGCTTTATACAAAGTTCCATTCAATATGTTAGTAAACAATTTTCAAATACATGGATGAGATGTGATAAAATGCTCAAAAATGCTTTGCAACGTTTTTACTGCAGCTTTGGCTTCTCCTGCCTGTCAGGTATTGTTTGTGTCCCTAGTGCTTCTGCAAAGAAAACTCCATTATCAGGAAGTTAAAAGCCACTGGTTCCTCACAGCCTTCTTAGAGTTGATGAAGTAGAGTCTTTCCAGGCACCAGGAGTTCCTTAGAGCCTAACGGTTAGGTTTCCTTCTGAAACCAATTTGATCACAGTACTGCTTGTGGATGTCACTTGGGCTTGGCATAGATTTCCCCAAGTGTATTGCAAAAGTTTATAAAATCGAATTCCAAACTCTTAAATTTGGTGATGGACAGAGGGTCTTCATTCAAGAGGGTGGCTGGATGATGCTTAACTCTTAACCTCTATGTTTCTCTTTCAGAGAAAGAGATCTCTCACCAGTTTACTTAGTTACCCATGGCATAGTCGATCCCTGTTCTTAGAATATCTACCTACTGTTTTACTAAGGCTAGGGAATAAAGAAAAAAATAGCACAGAGAGGAATAGAGAGGTAAGTAATCTGGTTTATAATTAAAATAATTAGTTGATCCACTTTCTGTTCTCTCCCTGGTTTTCTGATTTCCTACATGTGGCAGAGGATGTCTTTAGCCATTGTCCCTCAGAAGTGTCCTAGGGAGGCTCCAAAGACCAGATCCAAAGGGGAGAGACTCGAAAGGAGATAGAGATTTCCTTTCCCACTTAGGGAAAAGTAACGTTGACAGTTCCACATTCCTCTCTAAAATCCTTATTTTCTTATTATTGATGTAAGGACATACTTCCTTTATGAGCAACAAAGAAATGTTACTTATCCTGTTGACTCAAAAAGCTAACCATATCAGAGTATATTGCAATAAATGAAACATGTATATAAGGGATATGTAGTAAAGTGAAAATATTATTTCAACACTCTAAGACTTTTAGGGGGAAGTAACGACATCACCACCAAGCACTGACATTTACTGAGCATTCCGCTGTGTAAGATGCGTTATCTCATTTGATGCTCAGAACAATGACATATGAGGTGGCTATTAGTATTGCCTCTGTTTGGCAGGGTGGAAACTAAAGCTTAACGAGGATATATAAGTTGCTGACGGTGACACAGCTTTTAATAGTGAAGTCAAAACTGTACCAGTTTGTTGGGCTTGGCTATCCAAGTTCTTGCAGTCCATCCCTAATTTACGTTTTAGGACTGGATGTGTCTCTAACTTTCTAATTTTTCAGTGTTTCCGCTGGGACTGGGCAGGACATGGGTAAGCAGCTATAGAATAGTATTATGGATGACCAGGAAAATACTCCTTTTCCATGAGCGAGGGTGCCAAAGGCTGCATTATATGGGAGACTCTAGTCAATTTAGTGTGTGGCTTAGCAGGTCAGTATCACCAGCCTTTTCACTGGTGTGGAACTCTGAAAGGAGTGGTCCTCAGGGGCTAGGTGGCAGAAAAGTTGAATTGATTAGAAATGACTTAATAAATTAATGTACCACTCCAAATAACCAAATTTCTTGCCTTACAGTAACATAATCTACATTCTTTAATCAAATTTTAATTATATTAAATAATAATTATCAGGGTGACGGATATTTATGTGTACCTAATAGAAAATCTAGGTCAATAATGGGTGCTTACATTGAGCTGTGCTTTTTCATTTTATTAATATTTAATGATGAATTCTTTTTTTAAAAAATTATTTATTTTATTTTTGGCTGTGTTGGGTCTTTGTTGCTGTGCACGGATTTTCTCTAGTTGTGGCGAGCGGGGGCTACTCTTCGTTGCGGTGCGTGGGCTTCTCATTGCAGTGGCTTCTCTTATTGTGGAGCACAGGCTCTAGGCACGCAGGCTTCAGTAGTTGTGGCTCGTGGACTCTAGAGTGCAGGCTCAGTAGTTGTGGCACACGGGCTTATAGCTCCGCTGCATGTGGGATCTTCCTGGACCAGGGCTCAAACCCGTGTCCCTGCATTGGCAGGCCGACTCCCAACCACTTCGCCACCAGGGAAGTTCCTAATGATGAATTCTTTATGCTTGCCTTTTTTGATGTAACAAGTTATTCTAAGTGGGGTAAAAAAGCTAAACAATATTGATTAGATGATGAAATTAAGATGCTTACAAAAAAGAATGCATAGGCTGTGTTCACAAATAATATTTATATTTTTAACTGATTAGATACATAAACCCAGGAAACACTCAAATTGGTTTTTTGTATTGTTATTTTTCATCATTAGGAAAAAGTGGAAGTGTTTTAAAGAGGACATGCCAGTTTTTAACAAAGATTTTCTGAAAAACATCTTTGAAATCATCACCAATCCTTGCAGGTTTGGGTTCAGATAGAGTCGGCTGTGATGGAAATAAGTTGATACATGGTAAAAAGGAGTAGCAGGAAATTTATATTCAGCAGAAGCTCAAATACTAATTCAGAGAGAAGATTTCAAGATGAAATGTAGCCTGGAGTTAAAAAAAAATCGAATTATCCTGACTACTGCATTTCTTAGCAAACCAAATTTTACTTTTGTATCTGTGCTATGAAGGCAGGGTCTAGTACGGTTTAATGGAGTTCGTTTTTCATTAAAATCTATAGATTTTGCTTATTTTTGAGAATAAAAAATAAAATTTTCAGAAAAGCTGATGCAGAGTAGTAATTTTTCATGAGTATATCTGTCTCCAAAACCAGATTCTTAACTCATCTTTTCTTCAGTCATTACATTTACTTCAAGTTTTATGAGGAAAAAAAATTTAAAATCATACACTCTGAATAGCAAGAAATAAAAAATACTTTGTCTATTTTTATTATATTTTTTACTATATGCTAGTGATATACAGTTTTAGGTCTCATCTTCATGGAGTTTCGTAATCCCATTGTTTGTGCATTTTGCTAATCCTTCAGTTTACAGTGTATTTTAGATGCCCTTCCCTGATGAAAGCACCTGAACAAATTGCAGCCAAGAGAAAACACATGTCACCATTGCAGATTTTTAACTCTCATAATCTTTCACTTTCTTCTCGAGGAATTCTTGTCTTCCTTTTGTGCAAATATTTAATTGCTCAGGATAATCCGATTCATGTTGTCAGGAGGAAGGAAAATATAGTGCATTCTGAATATGACCTTCTTTATTAAATATTCTGCTAGCAACACTCACGGTTGCTGAATTGTACAAGCTACTGAAATGAATCTGGGAGCCAGCAAAAACCCTGATTACAAATAACGAGCCATGTTTTATTACTCTTCCAAATAGCTACAGAAATGTTCTTTTTTCCCCAACTTCTTGGAAGAACAGCACAGTGGGTAGATCAACGGAGTTAACAACAAAGAAAAGGACGCCCTCCTTTGATTTTTAAAGTTACAGTCCATTCTTCTTACTTTAATCTTCTTAGCTTCAAAGCAACTTAATACTCTTTCTGCCTTCTTATGCTGTTGCCTTTCTTGAGATTAAAAGGTGAATACTAAAAGATGTACACCTGTAGGACAAACGATTTTATATTTAAATATATCTGTACAGTGTTTTCATTAATTTTATTATATTTCAAGAGAAATGTCAGAGCCTAATAAATGATAGCAACAACAAAGGAATGATTCTGCAGGCAGAAGTCAAAGTATACGTGTTAAAATCCAAATGCAAGCAAATGCTTAAAGTGCAGATAGGAAGTCATTATGTCAGAATCATATAAGACACAATACCTAGAGAGCACTCAAAAGCGAAATTGGCATCTGATTTAAGAGTCAACAAAGTTTTCAGCCTTGAACTTAATCAGTGGAATGGCATAATGAATAAAAAGCCCTCCACCAAGCCAGAAACACAGGAGGGCAAGAAGTAAGAACAGCAGAAAAGATACAAACTTAGAGGAGTCAAATTAAAATGAGTATTAAGGAAGGAGGGATGAAAGGGGAGGAGTAGAGATAACGTATACAGTGACCTGATAAAATGCATGCATTTTCAGGTATTAATAATATAAAGTATATGTATTGGCTTTGCATTTTGAACCAGTGTCTCTTTAGGGTAACCAAAAGAGATATGGTTACATCTGTTTTATGTTTTTTTTAAAATATGTAATTAAACATTAACATCAACTTTAATTAATTGCACCCCCCTTGTGTTAGATATTATTATGTATTATCCTTTTAATTGTTACTGTATATGTGTCCCTAATAAGATATCCCTTTTATTGAGCATGTATATCCAATTAACATATATGCAGATGTTAATTAATTTTGTATGCCTTTAGTGGATAGGAATATGATGGTAAAGTGACACAGATTGTTCCAGAAATCAGGAGACTTAGATTCTAGTCCCGCCCATTATTTACTGATCTTAGTTCTGTCCATTATTTACTATGTGTGAAGCGCTGGGTATCTTTCTCTGTTATAAAATGGAAATCATAATACCAGCTACACCTACATGGGAGAGTTAAGTATGTAAGTCTGTTACTGGCCGTCTGAGTCCTCCTTCACAAAGCTGCCCTCTGCTCATATTCTCACCTCCCACAAAGCATATGGGAGAATGTTGATATTCTTTACTAGCTTATGATCCTGTATCTTGTTACCCTATTTCATAGATTCTGAGATGCAGTTTTTAAAACAATTTAATTTCTTTGAAATTGGGATGTGTTTTATCATGTGTGGGAGCTCATGCTCACTGCTGGCTGGTCAGCAGTCATGGGTTAGCTGTCTCCATACGTGTGAATTTGTTTTTCCTGATTAGACAATGACGCACCCCCAGCGTTTCAGTCCGCAGACCATTTTAGAACCACTCGAGGAAAGATTACGTGTCTCACATTGACACCTTCTGGGATGAGTAAGAAAGTGACAGCATCAAAACCTGGAAAGCTTGGAACACAGTTCCATCACCTACTTATGTAACGATATTGTATGAAAAACACAGACATAAGTTGCTCTGAGTTGCAGAGTTATTCAAAAGAGTTGGACTTGGAAAGTAATGTTGGAAACATTCTAACCAGTTCATTTTGCTCCTGTTTATATATGCACAAGAGTGCTATCTAATATATGTAAAGACGTCCACTGTAGCTTTTACAATGAGGAAAAAAATACAGATTCCAAGTTATAGGTAGCATTGTGTTGTAGTTTAATTGGCAGCATTTAAAATTTTGTAGTGGTAACCAAAGTAATGGTGCATCTAACAGATGATAATTGCTAGGGCTTTATGTGATACATAGGTGTCTTAAATGGGTTTACTAAACCAGGTCTCATGCTTCAGAAGTTTCTTTTCTACTCTATCCATTAAAGAACACAGTTTTTCCTAGGCTCTGTTTTTCCTGGGCCTTCCTCTATGTAGATTAGGCAAATTAGACATCAGTAGCAGCCTTAGAGCTTCATAGGAGTAATAGTCATGTGCTGATAGACCAACATAATGTATTTGCATTTTATCAATAATTTTTGGAGCCCAAAAGCCCAAGAGAATGACTCTCATGATAGGTATCTCAGGTACCATGTTTACACCAACAATTGCTTGTCAATAACAGCTGTTCTCGGGGTCTTCCCGTGTGCCCTCATCTGGGATCAATGAGGGACGATCTCTTTATTATTATTTGAAAATTAAAATGTAGCTGTATGTTTATATAATAAAACAGGTATATTTCAGAAAATGTGGAAACTATAGAAATGTCGAAGAAATGGCAGAATATTCATCTTACAGAGAAGGCATCTATAGTTTACATTTTCTTACATATCTTTCACGTCATTTTGTCTTTATATAATTGTGATCAATATGTATATAATAGCGTTTCCTCCTCTTTTAACCTAACACCAACAGTTTATCTTGCTATGAAACTCATTACACCTTATTTAAATATCTGTATGTTATTCAGTCAAATACATAGATTTCATTTCCCTATAGTTACAAATTGGTGTTATTTTTAATTTATATCCTTTAGTAAAGATCTTGAACAGGAACCTTTTATTTTTCCTTGCATAATTTCAGGTCATTTCTTTAGGATAAATATATGAACTCTCAAAATCCATTGTTAAAGTGGATAATTTTCTTCAAGGTTTTATGATTTTATCACCAAATTCCCTTCTGAGAGCTTTAAAATAATGTATAGTCCTAACAGGAATGAAGAAGTGGACATGGGCATGTTTTTCATCAAAGATGAAAAAAATCATTTGCCTAACATTTTCTTTTCAAAATTCTTTGACTTTTCTATCAATATTAATGAGTCCTGATATAATCACGGGATAGCCTGACCCAGACAAGCTGTGGCCAAACAAAACAAAGCCAACAAGCAAACAAAACAAAGGAGGACACACAGCACAGGATGGAAAATAGAATTTGGACAGTATAAAAGTAAGAGAACTTCAGAGCGGACCAGGCCTGGGATTATATTCTTGAGCAGTTTTGACTAAGAACTTTGCAATCCTGAAGTGTGAAGGGAGTTGAAAATTTGGAAAATTAATGAGAACTTTCCTATATAATATCTGGGTTCTGTGTTTATATTTCTGCTCAAATTGTATAGTATGGTGCTGAAGGAACTATCCATAGTTTGGCTGAGATGGCACTCTGTACTGTCAGAACTCCTTACTTATGAAGAGTCTGTCCCTCCCTAGATGTGCAATTTTTAAAGTTCACTTTGAGAACCGAATCTTCCCGTGGACTTTTTTCATTTCAATACGGTTGGCAAAGGTTTGCCACTAAATCATTTATAATGATGGGGATGTTTCATTGCCCATTTATAGAGCCCTGTTACCTGAAGCCTTTTCTATTCTGAATATTTTGTGTTCTGCATGCTGTGACTGTGGGATGTATTGAATATTACTGCTTTAGTTGGGAGGGTGATTTTTGAGATTTTGAGATTGAGGCACAAGCATGGACACTGTAACTCTTTCTCTAAGTGATGAAATGTCCTCACTAGCTTATGGAGTTCAGCATTTTCATGCTTTATCACTCAAATTCCCATTCCACGTCACTTCCATTTACCAAAATCCTAACCTAGCTTGTGATCCATAAGGAAAGTGCATCAGTTAGTCTCCTCAAAAGAGGTTATTATCATTTCAGTTGAATATTCCATAAATCTGTGTATTGTTTCCCCAAATCTTTCCATTGTCGTAATCATACCTTTGACGTTTTGACATGCTTATAGAGAATCTCAAATATATACTTTTAATCCATATCAAAGTTTTTTTCAATCCACATAACTGAAAATTTTAAATTTTGCAACAATAGTATTTTGAATCTCTTCTTTTCCACCCACTACTTCCCTTCTGCCTACAAAACATGGCAACATCTTCCCTTGATTCTGGTACATTTACTAACTATCCCATTGCAACAATTTGTAGTATATATTTACAAGAAAACAA
Organism: Delphinus delphis; assembly: GCF_949987515.2. Taxonomy (NCBI): domain Eukaryota; kingdom Metazoa; phylum Chordata; class Mammalia; order Artiodactyla; family Delphinidae; genus Delphinus; species Delphinus delphis. The sequence continues at coordinate 170,816,224 of NC_082683.1, forward strand.
GCAAATAGATATTGATATGTGACTTCTCAGTATCACTGATATTACATATCACATGTAATCTGGCCTGTGTACTCACCATTCTTCTCAAATTACTCTTTCCAGCCTCACTATTGATTCTCTAGTTGGAGAAAGGATTTATCTGTCTTCATTTAAATTGCTAATAAGCGCCAACTCATTCTTAAAACTTCTTTCTTCCTTGATCTCAGTGACATTGCACTTTTTGATTATAATTATACCGTTCCCTAATCTCCTTTAAGACCACACATAATCTTCAAACTGTAAAGCACTCTACCTCTTCCCTATAAAAATCTTAGGCAAAAAGCACCAATCTTCAGATCTGGAGTTCTCTCCCTATTGCAAAAACTTATCTGCAAAACAGAAATGGAGACACAGATGTGGAGAACAAATGTATGGATACCAAGTGGGGAGCGGTGGGATGAATTGGGAGATTGGGATTGACATATATACACTATTGATACTATGCATAACAGAGACAAGTTATGGGAACTGACTGTATGGCACGGAGAACTCTACTCAGTGCTCTGTTGCGACCTAATTGGGAACGAAGTCCAGAAAAGAGGGGAAATATGTATACATATAGCTGATTCGCTTTGCTGTACAGCAAAAACTAATACAGCATTGTAAAACAACTGTACTCCAATAAAAAATAAAATCAGTTCCCTTACTTGTTTTCCGTTTTTGACAGTGTCTCAGAATACTCTCTTCTAATTCATTTCCTATTTTGTGCGATCAGTCTGATTTTGTACTCTCCATCTAATGGACTCCAGTGTTACTCTGTCTGGTTCCTCTTTTTAAATTACAGCATTACCTGAGTAATCAAATCCTTTCCAAATTCTTAACTTCCACCATGTATCTCTCTTTGAAATTCCATTTATATGCTTCCAACTACCTACTGAATATTTCTAGGTAAACATGAATCTGTTCTTTAAATTCAACATATACCAAATCAAGCTTATCATTTCCCCCTCCCCACTCCATCCTGATCTTCCTTTTATATTTTCATTATTGATAACTGGAATTACTGTCTCTTAAAGTTCCCAAAGCAGGAAACTGAATATATCTCTCTTTCCTTACATCCAATATCCAATCAATCACTAAGTCTCCTTTTTATTTCCCCTCTTTGATGATTTCATTTAGACCATCATCATCTCTCACTTAAAAGGCTGCATAAATTCATACCCAATTCCCTGCCTTCCTTCATAATCTCCCTACAAATCATTCTCAACAGTGTTACTAAAATTGTCTTCAAGAATGCAAAAAGGATCATGTCTCCCAGTTATAAAAAGAAAATATCAAATTCTTTAACTTGGCACTGAAGATTCCTTGGGATTTGGACCCAGACAATCTCTCCAAATTCAGATCCTCCAAACTCAATCTCTGTTCCAGAAATAAAAGTCAAGACGTCAGACTACCTGCTCTGCCTTCTCAATCACTCATGTCCATGCTCTAACACTGGCTGGGGTACTCATCCCCTTCTTATTGGCCTGATTTCTTTAAAACTCTATCCAAATATTTCTTCACAGAGATATTTCATGTAGATCTCTTTCTTTATCTTGAGTTATGTCTTCCTCCTAGATTCTCTTATAGCATTCGTATCACGCCACATTATAATTATTCATTTGTTTCACCCACGCAAGCACTCTATAGGACTATAGAAACGAATAGGTCCACTCTATTCATTTCTATATTCCTATAAACTTGTACAGTCCATTGCAATTTCCATTATGGCTCCTGGGGGGCTGTTTGTTGAGGCCTCTTCCCCACCACTTGCAACCCTGCAGGGACGCTGATGTTGAAGTTACTTAGCACCCTCCCAGGTCACGTAGATTTATGATCCTCTTCATGGGGATGTTGGAAATCAAACTGCAATCCCAACCGCCTGTTCCTTTAATGAGAGAAGCCATTTGCTGTGGTCTGAATGTTTTTTTCCCCCAAAGTTGATATATTGTTGAAATCCTGACCCTCAAGGTGATGATATCAGGAGGTGAGACCTTTGGGAGATGATTAGATCATGAGGCTGGAGCTCTCGTTAGTGGGACTAGTGCGCTTAAAAAAGAGGCACAAGAAGGCTCCCTTGCACCTTCAGCCATGCGATGTTACAGTGAGAAGACAGCCATCTATGAGGACGCGGGCTCTCACCAGACACCAGAGCTGCTGGTGCCTTAATCTTGGACTTCTCAACCTTCAGAACTGTGAGAAATACATTTTTGTTGTTTATAAGCTATCCAGTCTATGATATTTTGTTAAAGCAACTTGAACAGATTAAGACAGCATTCTTTTTTTTTTTTTTTTTTTTTTGCGGTACGCGGGCCTGTCACTGTTGTGGCCTCTCCCGTTGCGGAGCGCAGGCTCAGCGGCCATGGCTCACGGACCCAGCTGCTCTGCGGCATGTGGGATCTTACCGGACCGGGGCACGAACCCGCGTTCCCTGCATCGGCAGGCGGACTCCCAACCACTGCGCCACCAGGGAAGCCCCCAAGACAGCATTCTTTTTAACAAAAACAAATGAAAAAACTTACGCTGAGATAAAGACCCTACATATGAATAAAGAGGTGGTCTCAGCTTTTGTACTCTGGGAAGAGTCACACAGCTCAGTTTTGAGAATAAATAATCATCCAATGAAAAAAAAAGTTTTTTAAAAAAACCCACTGTTTTCCATATAAGCCCCTATGTTTCTCTAGGCCAAGAACTAGGGCCATTTAAACATTTTTATATAAAAGACACCTTACTAGGGAAAGATCAGGATGGATGGTCTATACCAGACAAGTATTGAGTAATTCCAAACCATCTTCCAGAGATTTTCTCTTATTGCCCTGAATCTGAGTCCTAGAATTTTATCTAACACATCTCTAGTTGTATTTAAATCACTTACAGTTTCTCAGACCCTTATTCCATCAGTTTTATTACTATTTATCTTCAGTGAAAAAAAATAAACATCAACTGCTTTTCCTTTACCTCCTTCCAAATTTCAAGTACAAAGTTCTGTTCTTCATAGGCAGCATGCAGAATTGGAAAATGATCTTTTTATTCGGGTAACACTATTGTTCTCTTTAAAAGCATCCTTTTCAGAGGCAGTGAAACTAGTTGAGGATCTTCAGTCTGACAAACCTAGTTTCAATTCTGACTCTTCATGTAGGATCCTCTCAGACTTATGCCAACTTAATAAACCCATCCAACCCTAGTTTTCTCATTTATAAAATGGGAATAAGCATATTGACCCAGTAACAGACCCCGATGCTTCTTGCTTACTATCCCTCCCCAGCTCCTTCTTTCTAAAAAGACTCTTGACGTTATTCGGATATTTAGCCTTCATTTATGTAGTCTCTTATCTCGAGTCAAGCCGACCCTCAAATATATGTCTAATTGTAATCTCACTTCCCTTTCCAGTGATTGTTTTAAGAATAGACATATGTACGTATGTCTCAATTCCTAACCCTCTCTGGACCCTGATGAAACTTTATTCAACACTGTGTTGAAATGTGTAACTGTCCCAAAGCTGTACATTCACTGGGCGGGTAAGGGGATGAAAAACATTTGCTAAACCGTCACACCACCCAGCCTCATTCTTCCATCTCTTCCAATTAATTATTGGCTCTTACAAATGCTAAAAACTGAAGCTCCCTTTGAATGTCATTGATTTCGGCTTAGGTTACGGGGTCGCCATAAAGTGGAGGAAGTTTGTCTGATTCCAGCTCCTGCTGGCTCTGCTGACGTGGAGGTGGGGGGAGGGTGTGAGTGGAATGGGTGTTGGTAAGAATGGAGGGTTTGGCCAGTGACTACAGGTGTTTTTGTGTTTTCATAGATTTGTTTAAAGATTTAAAAAATAACTGCACAAGAATGATATTGTTTTGATGCCTCCTTTATCAAATCATGTGTGTATGTATACACGCACACACATTGTTTGGACCCCATATCCTGCAGAATAATAACTCTATAAACGTTTTCCATGAGGGGCACATTCATCTCCCTGTGTTCTCATCAGGGCCCCCTCACACGGAAACACAGTGGTTGAAGCAATGGACCAGTCAGCTGTCTCTAACCCCTAAGGTTAGAGACATGGGCTATGATAGCAAGAAATTCAGTTTGTTCCGTTATATTTTAGTCATCACATTCTGTTGTCTATGTTGCTCTTTGACATTCTCTCTAAACATATACCTAAACAAATGGTCTAGGCCAACTTAGGTTATCATTATCTTCCAAATATATTATTTGGCCTTTCTTAACCTGAGTTCCCCTTCCACTCCCCCAGACCATCTCTGAGTGTTATTTTTGCTTCCCCACGTTTCTGAGTGTTCTTTGCAAAGCTGGTCCCTGAAGAGGATATCAGTAAAATCTTAGAAGTAACAATCTTGCCCTAAGCCCTGCCCCCTGACAGTTGAAGTTATATAGAGTTGTCAGAGTGGGATAGGCCCAATGAGGGTCCTTAGCAGAGTTAAGCAAAGAATTCACCGAAATAGTAAATTATCTCGTACCTAGGAAAGGGGCTGTCTTGGCTGGAAACCAGAGCTCAGAACATGGGTGTAAGAGTTCACAGAAGTAGGGCATTTTCCGGGAGAGAGAACGGCTAAAGCTGAAAGGAGAGAAATGGAGGTGGGCGGAGAGGGAGAGAGAGAGAAACCCACCTTTAGGAAAGAGGGAACCAGTGTCAGTGCTGTGCTTTGGGAAAGATACCTGAGCAGTAGTGTTAGGAACTTGAGACCCAGTGATTGGGCTTCTCTGCAGCCTGCGTAGGGACTTGAAACAGTAAGAGTCATCTCAGACAGACGGACTTCAAGATCAAGCTTCAGTTTCAATACCTTAGGACAAGAAGAAGCAGTGGAAGTAGAGGACTAATCAAACTTGAAATTTTAAGCTACTTGGCGTTTAGAAACAAACACACTTCATTTGTGTCTGATAAGAATCTGGGGGTAATTTAAGGTAGACTCAAATCTTCCAGTTATGGACTGTGGGTGCTTGGATGATTTCATCAGAAACTAAAGTAAAGCTAGCTATGACCCAGTAGGATTGTAGAAAATAAATAGGGGGATGTCAAACTATCTGTAGCTAAAATATATTTTGAGATCAAATTCATTTTCCACTTTAAGCAGAAAAAAGAAAAGGCAATTATAAAACCGTTGCAGTAGGTCCTCCAGCCAGTGAAAGAAATTGCTTGCCTATGAGAGGTACAACTTTAGGAAAGGTTCAAAGCTGGTTAACATGGTGTGAAGGTATGTATAAGACATATGTCACACTGTAAGGAAATGTGTTTTTAAAAATATTTCATAGAAGTATAGTTGATTTACAGTGTTTTGCTAATTTCTGCTGTAGAGTAAATGATTCAGTTATACATATATATATTCTTTTCCATTATGGTTTATCACAGGATATTGAATATAGTTCCCTATGCTATACAGTAGGGCCTTGTTGTTTATCCATTCTGGGTGTACTAGTTTGCATCTTCTAATCCCAAACTCCCAGTCATTAAGGAAATGTGATTTTGAGGGAAAGAAGCCTGTAGAAATATTTCTGTGAAGTAGTCAGCAGTGAAGCCTCCATTATGCCAACACAACTGACCCTTACTGTCAGAATGCTAGGTTCGAGAAATTTTAAAAGTAATGTTTTTTTTTCTTTTTTTTTTTTGTATAATATGAACTTAGAAGGGTCTGCATCTGATAACTGTGCTATTGCAGAAGCAGTTTCTCTTGAGAATGTGAAGCAAAACTCATAGTGGTGAAATATTATAGGTCAGAGCAAGTGGTCAACACAGAGGAAACTGCCTTGGACTAGAAGAAAATGCCTAGAAGATGTGTATTCAAGGAGGAGAAGGAGGCCATTGAAAACAGCCCAACTTTGTAAAAATACAGCTGGCATTTTGATTCCTTTTGGCTCTTCCAATCCTATTATATTAAAAATGAAGACAAAACCTCTTTCACAATCTAGCGAAAATGCATTTTATTGTGGCATCACTCTTTCTTCCTTGTTTGTAACATTTTTGTGCAGGAAGGAGAAAAAGTATCACGCTTCATAAAACCTTCAGGTTAAGATTATGCGTACAATAGATTTTTCTACATCTGTGTGAGAAAAATTGTGTGTTTTAGTGGTCCTCAGAAATCTGGGGATTAACAAATTCCTCAAGATATATTTTTCATGACAATGATCTTTTTTTTTTTTTGGAAAAAAGGAAACACCTAATTACTGATAAAGTAAATTTGCCTAAAGTGAAAATGAATGGTACCATTCAGTACTACCACAGCTTTGGTAAGAGGCTGCATTTCTGAATGATGATAAGGGGTCCATCTGAGTGTCTTAGTAGATTTTGTTGTGCTCTAATATGGACATTTTCTGAGCAAACCAATAGCTTTATGATTCTCTGCTATGTAGGAAGTTGAGTATCTATATATATGAAGAAGTGTTTCTCCTTACTTGAGCTTTGATAAGGTCATCCACAGATATCAATTAAACTGTTTTATGTGAAGCAATTCTAGGGACCACCAACTTCTTAAAGGAATGGCCCTAGAACTATGAACATGATCCAGTCAGGGTACTAATCAATGTGGACTCACCACTGAAATATACTCAGGCATTTTAATTAGACACATTACATAAAAAGAGCTTATTTCAGTGTTACATAAAATTACTAATAAATGTGAACTGTAGATATCCACGGAAGCCAAATGGTCAGAGGCTGTCTGTTACTTTTAGGACGTTCCCCCCCCCCCAAAAATAAATAAATAAATAAAAAGAAAGATGAAGAGAGAAAAGAAAAGAGAAAGAAATTGGACCCACTGATATGAGTCTACTAACCTAGAATTGGATTAATGAAGTTATGTGATAAATGTCTTCAAGGTCATTTATGTGGTCATATTATGTGGTATTCATTACCACATAATGCCCTGAATATCTTAAATACTTTTTGCCATTAAATCATTTGCCTAACAAACACACAAAGGTAAGCAGCACCCCTGCACTTCTCAAATTATCTGTTTTTTTTCCCCCAAGAGAACAAGTCTTTAAAAATAAATAAAAATGAATACACAGAAAATAAAAATGACATTCTTGGACGTCTTGGAAGTACCATATTGTAATAAAAGTTCCTATGCACTTAGTCTCAAATAATTTATTGATCTTGTCATGAACTGTATTACTTTTTAGACTTCCACTGGCCTGCAGATCAGACTGTAAGAAGCATTGCTTTAGATAATTTTTTTTTTTTTGCTAAGACCTCCTGTGTGGAGTACTTGCATAATTACAGAGTGAATGCTAGAGAAAAAAAGGTCTCACATCTTATAGCACATAATTATTCAGATTTTATATTAAGGAATGAATTTTCAATCACTTTTTTGGCATATCCAAAGAGTATGGATCTGACATTTTTAGGAGTGGAATGCTATCTAGGTAATGTTGTTATGTGACAAAAAACAAATACCTTCTTTTATAGCTTAATTTTATAAACTGATTTGTATGATAGTACATTGTGCCTTACAGTTTGGAAAGACCAAATTTTAATTATAACCAGAAGGAAAAAAATCTGATTAAGAAAGGGTGATCTTGTTATCCAGACCCTTGTTAGTAGGATAATAAGTTTTTCATCCCATCAGCATTAATAGACATGGTCCATAACCACACAGCACTTCATCCGACAGCTTATAATGACTCTGTAAGGTTCTCACCCTGGCTAAAAGCTTGTCATGGTTTTATATTATCTCAAATTTGCTGCATTTCTACCCAAGTAATTCTATAATTGCTGCATAAATTTACATTTTAAGCTTAACATCAACTTAAACAGCTTTGAAACACCATTGATATTCAGGATGGTATCTAGCTCATAAGACAACAAAATATTTTTTGAGGCTCAGAAAATTATCCATCCATTTCTTCTATAAATTTATCTCAAACAATTATTGAGTCAGAATTATTTAATCTTTGCTTTTTTTTCCTTGAACTTCTTCACTCCTGCACTAGATAAAAGCTATTAAGGGTCTGTCCTCTTAAAAAATAGTAGATTTGGGATAACTAATTCATATATATATATATATATATATATATATATGTTCAAAATACTCAATATTTTAACATTTTGTCTAAAGGAGACTAATATTGTACTTAACTAAATGATAATTCACTATTTATGAAAAATATGCACATGGACCTACCTTTGGGCAAGTTTAAGTTGTAGGACAAACCACCTTTAAGAGAAATACTGAATAACCTTGAGCACACATTTTCGTCATCATAAATTAAGATATTAATGCATTCTGAAACTGTAGAGAAATTTGATTCTGGGATGGAATATATTTCACTATATTGTTGTCATTCTCCTCAGTACAAATATAGTTATAATATGTATGTATATGCATGTGCCTATATGTGTGTATATAGGCAATTTCATCATACTACGTGAACAAGCCTTTTAACCTCATATATTTGCCGTACTTCTGATGGAATCTATATAAAGTTTTAGCGGAATAATTCATGTAAAAATTCCAATGAAGTCACTTACACTGATCTTCATTTTAATTGTATACATTTTTCTCCGAACGTTTAAGGCACTGAATGTGTGATCTTGGTGCATACATTTATGTCTATTGATGCAATGAAAGGGTGAAATGGAAGAAATTCTGACAATCAATTCAGACTGTTTTCATTATTTAGTTATTATTCGTTGTATGGAAAACGTCTTACCTTTTACACCAAAGCTTCTTAAAGGTAGTTGTTACCTCCTGGTTAATCCTGAACCTACTGCCTTATCCCTTCAGGAGATCCCAATAAAACTTCTCTCAGGGAAGTCATCACTGATTGCAGTTTCTAAACTCAGGGGTCGCTTTTCACTTCTCAATTCATTTGAATAGTTTGTATTTAATTCTGTTTCTCCCTTGAAAGTCCCCCTTTTTTTGCTTGTATGGCACTTCTCGCTTTTACTTAAAAGTAAGTTTTCTTTCAACTGCTCCTACTTAGTGACATTTGAAGACATTTATTGATCGGTCCTTCAAGTGATGGTGTTCCATCCACAGGCTCTGTTCTTAGAATACTTTACTTCTTAGACACTCCTAAGAAATCTTATCTGCTTTCATGACTTTAATTCCCACACCTAAGAGGATGATAGAAAATTTCTTTATTGATAAGGAGAGACTAGGCTTTTCTATAGTAATAAGCTAGGCCCCAATATCTCAGTGTGTTAACTCAATAAAGTTTAAATAAACTTATCAGCTGGAAGTCAGCACTCTTTATGTCCACTCAAAGGAAATGGTAAATTACACATTCTCTTAAAACATCTTTGCAGATGAGACATACATCAATGCTTATCACATTTTGTTGACATGGCCTTGCTTTCCAACAAGGGGACAGGGATGTGTAATGCTACGTGAAAAGAGCTGGAATATCTGTGAATAGTTCTAATAGTATCATGGCCTCCAACCTCAATCTCCAGTTCAGATCTTTTTTTTTTTTTTTTTTTTGATGCTAACCCTATCTTGTTATTAACTTTGTAATCAAAATTTAATGTTTTTGTTTTTATATTTAATCATTTTACTACTAATAATCGTAACGATAATTCAATCAGAAAGTAATTTTCACACTTAGAACTTTATGGAAATTTTTACAGAGAAGTCTTATCTACCAATGGTTACAAGACGTAACAAATTTACACTTAAAAATATATGCAAACTTTTTTTTGCCAGAGAAATATTTTAGTAGGCGACCTTAAAATTTTTTCAAGTACAACAGTACATAATATTAAATATATTTTACAAAATAAGTAGAATAGAAATATTAGCTGAATAGAAAAAGTGTAAAATTCCTGACTCTCAAAGAAGCACTTGATCAGGTTTATTTTTTTATTGTCACAAAAGTAACGGTCGTTGTCTTTATTTATTTAAAAAAATTTTTTTAACATCTTTATTGTAGTATAATTGCTTTACAATGGTGTGTTAGTTTCTGCTTTGTAACAAAGTGAATCACTTATACATATACATATGTTCCCATATCTCTTCCCTCTTGCTTCTCCCTCCCTCCCACCCTCCCTATCCCACCCCTCTAGGTGGTCAAAAAGCACCCAGCTGATCTCCCTGTGCTATGCGGCTGTTTCCCACTAGCTATCTATTTTACGTTTGGTAGTGTATGTATGTGCATGCCACTCTCTCACTTTGTCACAGCTTATCCTTCCCCCTCCCCATATCCTCAAGCCCATTCTCTAGGAGGTCTGTGTCTTTATTCCCGTATTGCCCCTAGGTTCTTCATGACCTTTTTTTTTTTTCTTAGATTCCATATATATGCGTTAGCATACAGTATCTGCTTTTCTTTTTCTGACTTACTTCACTCTGTATGACAGACTCTAGGTCCATCCACCTCACTACAAATAACTCAATTTCGTTCCTTTTTATGGCTGAGTAATATTCCATTGTATATATGTGCCACATCTTCTTTATCCATTCATCTGTTGATGGACACTTAGATTGTTTCCATGTCCTGGCTGTTGTAAATAGAGCTGCAATGAACATTTTGGTATATGACTTTTTTTTTTTTTTGCGGTACACGGGCCTCTCACTGTTGTGGCCTCTCCCGTTGAGGAGCACAGGCTCCGGCTGTGCAGGCTCAGTGTCCATGGCTCACGAACCCAGCCACTGTGAGGGATGTGGGATCTTCCCGGACCAGGGCATGAACCCACTTCCCCTGCATTGGCAGGTGGACTCTCAACCACTGCACCACCAGGGAAGCCCCATGACTCTTTTTTGAATTATGGTTTTCTCAGAGTATATGCCCAGTAGTGGGGTTGCTGGGTCATATGGTAGTTCTATTTTTAGTTTTTTAAGGAACCTCCATACTGTTCTCCATAGTGGCTGTATCAATTGACATTCCCACCAGCAGTGCAAGAGTGTTCCCTTTTCTCTACACCCTCTCCAGCATTTATTGTTTCTAGATTTTTTGATGATGGCCATTCTGACCAGTGTGAGATGATATCTCATTGTAGTTTTGATTTTCATTTCTCTGATGATTAATGATATTGACCATTCTTTCATGTGTTTGTTGGCAATCTATATATCTTCTTTGGAGAAATGTCTATTTAAGTCTTCTGCCCATTTTTGGATTAGGTTGTTTGTTTTTTTGATATTGAGCTGCATGAGCTGCTTGTAAATTTTGGAGATTAATCCTTTGTCAGTTACTTCATTTGCAAATACTTTCTCCCATTCTGAAGGTTATCTTTTTCTCTTGTTTATGGTTTCCTTTGCTGTGCAAAAGCTTTTAAATTTCATTAGGTCCCATTTGTTTTTATTTCCATTTCTCTAGGAGGTGGGTCCAAAAGGATCTTGCTGTGATTTATGTCATAGAGTGTTCTGCCTATGTTTTCCTCTAAGAGTTTGATAGTGTCTGGCCTTACATTTAGGTCTTTAATCCATTTTGAGTTTATTTTTGTGTATGGTGTTAGGGAGTGTTCTAATTTCATACTTTTACATGTAGCTGTCCAGTTTTCCCAGCTGCACTTATTGAAGAGGCTGTCTTTTCTCCACTGTATATTCTTGCCTCCTTTATCAAAGATAAGGTGACCATATGTGCGTGGGCTTATCTCTAGGCTTTCTATCCCATTCCATTGATCTGTATTTCTGTTATTGTGCCAGTACCAAACTGTCTTGATTACTGTAGCTTTGTAGTATAGTCTGAAGTCCGGGAGCCTGATTCCTCCAGCTCCGTTTTTCTTTTTCAAGATTGCTTTGGCTATTCAGGGTCTTTCGTGTTTCCATACAAATTGTGAAATTTTTTGTTCTAGTTCTGTGAAAAATGCCATTGGTAGTTTGATAGGGATTGCATTGAATCTGTAGATTGCTTTGGATAGTAGAGTCATTTTCACAATGTTGATTCTTCCAGTCCAAGAACATGGTATTTCTCTCCATCTATTTGTATCATCTTTAATTTCTTTCATCAGTGTCTTATAGTTTTCTGCATACAGGTCTTTTGTCTCCTTAGGTAGGTTTATTCCTAGATATTTTATTCTTTTTGTTGCAGTGGTAAATGGGAGTGTTTTCTTAATTTCACTTTCAGATTTTTCATCATTACTGTATAGGAATGCCAGAGATTTCTGTGCATTAATTTTGTATCTTGCTACTTTACCAAATTCACTGATTAGCTCTAGTAGTTTTCTGGTAGCATCTTTAGGATTCTTTATGTATAGTATCATGTCATCTGCAAACAGTGACAGCTTTACTTCTTCTTTTCCAATTTGGATTCCTTTTATTTATTTTTCTTCTCTGATTGCTGTGGGTAAAACTTCCAAAACGATGTTGAATAATAGTGATGAGAGTGGGCAACCTTTTCTTGTTCCTGATCTTAGTGGAAATGGTTTCAGTTTTTCACCATTGAGGACGATGTTGGCTGTGGGTTTGTCATATACGGCCTTTATTATGTTGAGGAAAGTTCCCTCTATGCCTACTTTCTGTCATAAATGGGTGTTGAATTTTGTCGAAAGTTTTCTCTGCATCTATTGAGATGAATGTATGGTTTTTCTCCGTCAATTTGTTAATATGGTGTATCACATTGATTGATTTGAGTATATTGAAGAATCTTTGCATTTCTGGGATAAAACCCACTTGATCATGGTGTACGATCCTTTTAATGTGCTATTGGATTCTGTTTGCTAGAATTTGGTGGAGGATTTTCACATCTATGTTCATCAGTGATATTGGCCTGTAGTTTCTTTCTTTGTGACATCTTTGTCTGGTGTTGGTATCAGGGTGATGGTGGCCTCGTAGAATGAGTTTGGGAGTGTTCCTCCCTCTGCTATATTTTGGAAGAGTTTGAGAAGGATAGGTGTTAGCTCTTCTCTAAATGTTTGATAGAATTCGCCTGTGAAGCCATCTGGTCCTGGGCTTTTGTTTGTTGGAAGTTTTTTAATCACAGTTTCAATTTCAGTGCCTGTGATTGGTCTGTTTATATTTTGTGTTTCTTCCTGGTTCAGTCTCAGAAGGTTGTGCATTTCTAACAATTTGTCCATTTCTTCCAGGTTTTCCATATAATTGGCATACAGTTGCTTGTAGTAATCTCTCACGATCCTTTGTCTTTCTGCAGTGTCAGTTGTTACTTCTCCTTTTTCATTTCTAATTCTATTGATTTGAGTCTTCTCCCTTTTTTTCTTGATGAGTCTGGCTAATGGTTTATCAATTTTGTTTATCTTTTAAAATAACCAGCTTTTAGTTTTATTGATCTTGCTATCATTTCCTTCATTTCTTTTTCATTTATTTCTGATCTGATCTTTAGATTTCTTTCCTTCTGCTAACTTTGGGGTTTTTTTGTTCTTCTTTCTCTAATTGCTTTAGGTGCAAGGTTAGGTTGTTTATTTGGGATGTTTCCTGTTTCTTAAGATAGGATTGTATTTCTATAAACTTCCCTCTTAGAACTGCTTTTGCTGTATCCCATAGGGTTTGGGTTGCCGTGTCTCCACTGTCATTTGTTTCTAGGTATTTTTTGATTTCCTCTTTGATTTCTTCAGTGATCACTTGGTTATTAAGTAGTGTATTGTTTAGCCTCCATGTGTTTGTATGTTTTTACAGATCTTTTCCTGTAATTGATATCTAGTCTCATATCATTGTGGTTGGAAAAGATACTTGATACGATTTCAATTTTGTTAAATTTCCTAAGGGTTGACTTGTGACCCAAGATGTGATCTATCCTGGAGAATGTTTCATGAGCACTTGAGAAGAATATGTATTCTGTTGTTTTTGGATAGAATGTCCTGTAAATATCAATTAAATCCATCTTGTTTAATGTTTCATTTAAAGCTTGTGTTTCCTTATTTATTTTCATTTTGGATGATCTGTGCATTGGTGAAAATGAGATGTTAAAGTCCCCTACTATGATTGTGTTACTTTTGATTTCCCCTTTTATGGCTGTTAGTATTTGCCTTATGTATTGAGGTGCTCCTATGTTGGGTGCATAAATATTTACAATTGTTATATCTTCTTCTTGGATCGATCCCTTGATCATTATGTAGTGTCCTTTTTTGTCTCTTCTAATAGTCTTTATTTTAAAGTCTATTTTGTCTGATATGAGAATTGCTATTCCAGCTTTCTTTTGATTTCCATTTGCATGGATTATCTTTTTCTACCCCCTCACTTTCAGTCTGTATGTGTCCCTAGGTCTGAAGTGGGTCTCTTGTAGACAGCATATATACGGGTCTTGTTTTTGTATCCATTCAGTGAGTCTGTGTCTTTTGGTGGGAGTATTTAATCCATTTACATTTAAGGTAGTTCTCAATATGTATGTTCCTATTCCCATTTTCTTAATTGTTTTGGGTTTGTTATTGTAGGTCTTTTCCTTCTCTTGTGTTTCCTGCCTAGAGAAGTTCCTTTAGCATTTGTTGTAAAGCTGCTTTGGTGGTGCTGAACTCTCTCAGCCCTTGCTTGTCTGTAAAGGTTTTAATTTCTCCATCAAATCTGAATGAGATCCTTGCTGGGTAGAGTAATCTTGGTTGCAGGTTTTTCTCCTTCATCACTTTAAATATGTCCTGCCACTCCCTTCTGGCTTTCAGCAGAGTTTCTGCTGAAAGATCAGCTGTTAACCTTGTGGGGATTCCGTTGTGTGTTATTTGTTGTTTTTCCCTTGCTGCTCTTAATTTGTTTTCTTTGTATTTAATTTTTGATAGTTTGGTTAATATGTGTCTTGGCGTGTTTCTCCTTGGAATTATCCTGTATGAGACTCTCTGTGCTTCCTGGACTTGATTAACTATTTCCTTTTACATATTAGGGAAGTTTTCAACTGTAATCTCTTCAAATATTTTCTCAGTCCCTTTCTTTTTCTCTTCTTCTGGGACCCCTATAATTCAAATGTTGTTGTGTTCAATGTTGTCACAGAGGTCTCTGAGACCGTCCTCAGTTCTTTTCATTCCTTTTTCTTTATTCTGCTCTGCAGTACTTATTTCCACTATTTTATCTTCCAGATCACTTATCTGTTCTTCTGCCTCAGTTATTCTGCTATTGATCCCTTCTAGAGAATTTTTAATTTCATTTATTGTGTTGTTCATGATTGTTTGGTTCCTCTTTAGTTCTTCTAGGTCCTTTTTAAACGTTTCTTGTAGTTTCTCTATTTCCAAGATTTTGGATTATCTTTACTATCATTATTCTGAATTCTTTTTCAGGTAGACTATTTCCTCTTCATTTATTAGGTCTAGTGGGTTTTTACCTTGCTCCTTCATCTGCTGTGTGTTTTTCTGTTTTCTCATTTTGCTTAACTTACTGTGTTTGGAGTCTACTTTCCGCAGGCTGCAGGTTCGTAGTTCCCGTTGTTTTTGGTGTCTGTCCCCAGTGGCTACGGTTGATTCAGTGGGTTGTGTAGGCTTCCTGGTGGAGGGGACTAGTGCCTGTGTTCTGGTGGATGAGGCTGGATCTTGTCTTTCTGGTGGGCAGATCCACATCTGGTGGTGTGTTTTGGGGTGTCTGTGGCCTTAGTATGATTTTAGGCAGCCGCTCTGCTAATGGATGGGGCTCTGTTCCTGTCTTGCTAGTTGTTTGCCATAGGGTGTCCAGCACTGTAGCTTGCTGGTCGTTGAGTGGATCTGGTTCTTGGTGTTGAGATGGAGATCTCTGGGAGAGCTTTGACATTTCACATTATGTGGAGCTGGGAGGTCTCTTGTGGACCAGTGTCCTGAAG
This sequence comes from Delphinus delphis, assembly GCF_949987515.2. NCBI lineage: Eukaryota > Metazoa > Chordata > Mammalia > Artiodactyla > Delphinidae > Delphinus > Delphinus delphis. The sequence continues at coordinate 170,831,857 of NC_082683.1, forward strand.
TTGGCTCTCCCACCTCAGAGGCACAGCCCTGTCACCTGGCTGGAGCACCAAGAGCCTGTCATTCACACGGCTCAGAATAAAAGGGAGAAAAAAGAGAAATAAATAAAATAAAATAAAGTAAAATAAAATAAAGTTACTAAAATAAAAAAATAATTATTAAGAAATAAATTTAAAAAGTAAACACAAATAAAAAAACGCACAGACAGAACCCTAGGACAAATGGTGAAAGCAAAGCTATACAGACAAAATCACACACAGAAGCATACACGTACACACTCACAAAAAGAGAAGAAGGGGAAAAATAATATATCTTTGCTCCCAAAGTCCACCTCCTCAATTTGGGATGACTTGTTGTCTCTTCAGGTATTGCACAGATGCAGGTACATCAAGTTGATGGTGGAGATTTAATTCACTGCTCCCGAGGCTGCTGGGAGAGATTTCCCTTTCTCTTGTTTGTTCGCACAGCTCCCGGGGCTCAGCTTTGGATTTGGCCCCGCCTCTGCGTGTAGGTCGCATAAGGGCATCTGTGCTTTGCTCAGACAGGACGGGGTTAAAGGAGCAGCTGCTTTGGGGGCTCTGGCTCACTCAGGCCGGGGGGAGGGAGGGGTGCGGAGGCGGGGCGAGCCTGCGGCGGCAGAGGCCGGCGTGACGTTGCACCAGCCTGAGGTGCGCCGTGCGTTCTCCCGGGGACGTTGTCCCTGGATCCCGGGACCCTGGCAGTGGCGGGCTGGGGTGGGGAGGTGTGGAGAGTGACCTGTGCTCGCAGACAGGCTTCTTGGTGGTGGCAGCAGCAGCCTTAGCGTCTTATGCCCGTCTCTGTGGTCCGCACTGTTAGCCGCGGCTCGCGCCTGTCTCTGGAGCTCCTTTAAGCAGCGCTCTTAATCCCCTCTCGCGCACCAGGAAACAAAGAGGGAAGAAAAAGTCTCTTGCCTCTTCGGCAGCTCCAGACTTTTCCCCGGACTCCCTCCCGGCTAGCCATGGTGCATTCACCCCCTTCAGGCTGTGTTCATGATGCCAGTCCTCTCCCTGCGCTCCGACCGAAGCCGGAGCCTCAGCTCGCAGCCCCGCCCGCCCCGGCGGGTGAGCAGACAAGCCTCTCAGGCTGGTGAGTACTGGTTGGCACCAATCCTCTGTGCGGGAATCTCTCCGCTTTGCCCTCCGCACCCCTGTTGCTGCGCTCTCCTCCGCGGTTCCGAAGCTTCCCCCCTCTGCCACCCGCAGTCTCCACCCGCGAAGGGGCTTCCTAGTGTGTGGAAATCTTTCCTCCTTCACAGCTCCCTCCCACTGGTGCAGGTCCTGTAGCTATCCTTTTGTCTCTGTTTATTCTTTTTTCTTTTGCCCTACCTAGGTACATGGGGAGTTTCTTGCCTTTTGGGAGGTCTGAGGTCTTCTGCCAGCATTCAGTAGGTGTTCTGTAGGAGTTGTTCCATATGTAGACGTATTTCTGATGTATCTGTGGGGAGGAAGGTGAACTCCGTGTCTTAGTCTTCCGCCATCTTGAAGCTCCCCCAAATCTTTAGACTTGTGTATTTCTTTGTCTTTTGGAAACATATATATATATATATATATATACACACACTCCTTTATGAATTTGAAACACATGTCTAAAATAGAACTCTTATGTTTTCACTTTTTTTTCACTCACATTAGAGCATCCTCTTTTTATTTCCTGTCTCAGTGAATGGCATTGATTACCTATCTGGTTGTTTAAGCTGGAAACCTAGGAAACCATCCTAGACATTGCCGTCAGAGTGACCTATCTAAAATTAACTTCCTCACACAAAGTCCTTTACTTTGACACACTTTATAAATAAAATACAAATTAAGTCATTACCATGCAAACAAGGGCTTGCATTACCTTTGCTTGAATTATCTGAGAAAACTTAAGACCTACCAGTATACAATTCGCAATTTATGCTCTTGCCAAATTTAGCTATGGATTCTCTCTTGTTCCTGAAAATTTGTCGTGTTATGTTTTTGCCTTTGGCATGAAGGTCTAGACGATCTGTCGCACAACTGTCTTGAACTGACTAATTCCCGCTGGCCTTTCCAGGCTCAGTACATGTTATTTTCTATGGTGAACCTTCTCTGACCTCAGATCTCCCTTCCAATCTAGTGCCACCTCTGCATGCTCAACTCACCTCCTTTCTCTAATTTTACACACTTAGATAGTCATTTGTTAATCACAGATGTTTATTGAATACCTACCATAGAAATGGTCCTTTTTCCTCATAGAAAAATAGGCAGAATGACTTAGGGGTAAGTAAGAGAATACTCAATAAATAGTTAAAGAGAAAAGATGATTACATGCCAGGGTACAAATTTTAAGGAAATAAAGAGTTATGTGATAAAGAGTATCTGGTGGTATTTGGGAGTATTTAGTGATCAAGAAGCAGGTTCTCTGAGCAGACAATAGTTGAACTACCCATAACAGAATGAACCAGCTTCATAAAAATTAACACAACCAGAGGTTATAAGGCATGAAAGACCTTGTTGCATTCAAGGAACAAGTTGGAGACTGTGTGGCTTCCTGGGTGAGCAAGAAAGAGAGTGGCTTGAGATAACTGCAAACTGATAAGCAGAGTAGTATTCGGTGGGGACTTGGTGGGCGAAGTGGGCTTTAATTAAGAGTAATGAAGGCCCTTTGAAGGCATGAAATTGCAAGAGGTGTTGGTGAAATAATCTGATTAATAGTTTTGAAAACTTTACTCTTGCTTTTTTGTAGTGAGGCGAGAGACCACTTGGAAGTTGATTGTGTTGATCTAGGGGATAAAAAGGTCACGTACTTAGCATGTATCATCATATGTGCTATGGCCAGGATGGAGCACATCATAATGTTCTAAAATTTTCTATTACATCTATGCCTGTGAACTTCATGTGGGCAGAGTGTTGGCATCCCAGAGGTATAGCATAGTGACCCATGGATAAAAATCTCTTAATATTTGTTACACGAGTTAGTATATTAAAGAGAAGGAAAAGACCAAAGAGGAGTGAAAAAAATTGTTGATACGTCTGAAGTGTGTTTTTATAATATGACATTGTTTTTCTTATAAAATTGTACATGAACTATAAATTAAAAAATAATTTTGAAGAGCTGTTGGTTTACTTTTCAGAGAGAATTTCAAGAAACCCTTAAAATTTGCCTATGAAGTGGTCATTGGCTAGCTTTGGAAAGTTTACCTTTTTGTTCTGGGAGGGATTGTGAATAAGACAGAGCAGAGGGGCAGGTGTAAGGCTTGCGTATATGAAAAGCTTACAATAGACTCACATGCCCCAAATAGTTGCTTTTTGTACATATAACAACTCATGGGTTTGTAAGCAGCTCTTTAAAAAAAATTAAACTATTATTGATTTACAAAAACATAGTCATTCAAGGTTTTTATAGACTTTATACCATTTAAAGCTATTATAAATATTGGCTATATTTCCCTGTGCTGTGCAGCATATCTTTGTATTTGATTTTGTAAATAAGTAGTTTGTACCTTTTAGTCCCCGCTCCTGTCTTGCCCCTCCCCCATTCCTCTCCCCATGGTTACCACTAGTTTGTTCTCTATATTTGTGAATTTGTTTCCATTTTGTTATATTCATTGGTTTTATTTTTTTAGATTCCACATATAAGTGATAACATACAGTATTTGTCTTTATCTGACTTACTTCACTAAGCATGATACCCTCCAGGTCCATCCATATTGTTGCAAATGGCAGATCTTCAACCAGCATTTTTTCTGTTTTTCTTTCTTCTTATTCCTTTTTTTTTTTTTTTTTTTTGCGGTACGCGGGCCTCTCACTGCTGTGGCCTCTCCCGTTGCAGAGCACAGGCTCCGGACGCGCAGGCTCAGCGGCTATGGCTCACGGGCCCAGCTGCTCTGCGGCATGTGGGATCTTCCCGGACCGGGGCGCGAACCCGTGTCCCCTGCATCGGCAGGCAGACTCTCAACCACTGCGCCAGCAGGGAAGCCCTCTTCTTATTCCTTTTAAAGTCGATCCACTACTAGGCATTTCTATCAAAATGATTTACTTGGTCATTTGTATGAAATTAGAACTGGATAGGTTGTTAGACTGAGACAAGGTCATAAGATTGGAATCAAACGAAATGTACTCTTTAAGGATAACTGTGGACTTGAAGTGAAGAGGTTCATAGAACAAATCAGATTAATAAGGAAAGCACATCAGAATGTTTAGTGATGTGGAGGCATTGAATGCAGAAAATCCCACACCTACATGCAGGAAAATTGTATGCTTCCTGAAGAAATTGATTGTATCTGTGGATTATTGCATCTTTGACAATTTCTGGTTTATTCACAAGCACTAAAAAATATTTGTTGAATTAAATTTGGAGATGAGAAGGACCTCTGAGGATGCTTGGCCTTATTTGATCTTAATTTTAGGAAAATGGCAGTAATTTCAGAAGTAAAAAGAGGCTATAGTTATAGTCTGATGTTTGAGAGGAAAAGTAATACAGAGTAAAGCAATGGGCACAAAATAACTTAGTGAGTTTTTGCACCGCTGCTAAAAATTAGAAAAGTGAATTAGGAAACAGTTTGAGGATAAGAGGAAAGATTTAATGAAGTGGAATAGATAGTAAAGGAAATAAATAAAATGTAAAGGAATTTTCAAGGCGATGAACATAGATTATGGACAGTCAAGGGTAAATATTGATATGTGAAGAGGAAAGAAACAGTCAATTGTTGCAAAAATTTAGAATGTTTTTAAAAATATAAATTACTCCTCTAAATCTGATCAACATTATTAAATATTCTGCATTCTTAGAAAAAGAAAGAGACATGGGTTTTTGATATATCAATATAGTTATGAACATTTTGGAGATACAGTCATAACCTTTTTATTGCACTTTGCTTTATTGTGCTTCGTGGACTGCATTTTTTTTTTTTAAAGATAGAAGGTTTGTGGTCACCCTGCAGCCGTCAAGTCTATTAGCGCCATTTTCCCAGTAGCATTTGCTCAATTTGTATCTCTGTGTCACGTATAGCAATTCTTGCAGTATTTTAAGCTTTTTCATTATTATAATATTTGTTTTGGTGATCTGTGATCATGATCTTTGATATTACTGTTGTAATCGTTTTGGGGCACCACGAACTGTGTCCACACGAGTCTGCGAACTTAGTTGATAAATGTTGTGTGTGTTCTGACTGCTCCACTGACTGGCCATTCCCCCCATCTCTCTCCCTCTCCTTGGGCCTCCCTATTCCCTGAGATACAAAATTAGGCCAATTAATAACCCTACAATGTCCTCTGAGTGTTCAGGTTAAAGGAAGAGTCTTATGTCTCTCACTTTAAAAAGCTAGAAACGATTAAGCTTGGTGAGGAAGGTATGTCGAAAACCGAGATAGGCCAGAAGCTAGTCCTCTTGTGCAAACAGTTACCCATGTTATTAATGCAAAGGAAAAGTTCTTGAAGGAAAGTAAAAGTGCTACTCCAGTGAACACTCAAATGATAAGAAAGCAAAACAGCCTCACTGCTGATACGGAGGAAAGTTTTATCTGTCTGAAATGAAGATCAAACCAGCCACAACATTCCCTTAAGCCAAAGCCTAATCCAGAGCAAGGCCCTAACTCTCTTCAATTCTATGAAGGCTAAGAGAGGTGGGGAAGCTGCAGAGGAAAAGTTTGAAGCTAGTAGAGGTTGGTTCATGAGGTTTAAGGACAGAAGCCGTTTCTGTAACATCAAAGTGCAAGGGGAAGCAGCAAGTGCTGATGATGGAGGAGCTGCAGCAAGTTGTCGAGAAGATCTAGCTCAGATCGTTCGTGAAGGTGGCTACACTAAACAACACCTTTTCAGTGTACACGAAACAGCCTTATATTGGAAGAAGATGTCATCTAGGACTTCCATAAGCTAAAGAAAAGTCAGTGCCTGGCTTGAAAGCGTCAAAGGACAGGCTGACTCTTTTATTAGGGGCTGATGCAACTGGTGACTTTAAGTTGAAGCCAGTGCTCATTTACCATTCTGAAAATCATAATGTTCTTAAGGATTATGCTAAATCTCCTCTGCCTGAGCTCCATCAAGGAACAACAAAGCCTGGGTAATAGCACATCTGTTTACAACATGGTTTACTGAATATTTCAAGCACGCTGTTGAAACCTACTGCTCAGAAAAGATTCCTTTCAAAATACTGCTGCTAATTGACAACATACCTGGCCACACAATGAACAAGATTCTTGCTTGTTTTCATGCCTGCTAACACAACATCCAATCTGCAGCCCATAGATCAAGGAGTCATTTTAACTCTCAAGCCTTACTATTTAAGAAATACATAATGTAAGGCTACAGCTTGCAGAGATAGTGATTCCTTTGATTAATCTGGGCAAAGTAAATTGAAAACCCTCTGCAGGGGAAGGTTTTCTAGCTGCCATTAAGAATATTTGTGATTCATGGGAAGAGGTCAAAATATCATTAACTCAGTTTGGAAGAAGTTGATTCCAACCCTCATGGATGACTTTGATGGGTTCAGGAGTTCAGGTGAGGAAGTAACTACAGATGTGGTGGAAATAGCAAGAGACCTAGAATTAGAAGTTGATTCCAACCCTCATGGATGACTTTGATGGGTTCAGGAGTTCAGGTGAGGAAGTAACTACAGATGTGGCGGAAATAGCAAGAAAACTAGAATTAGAAGTGGAGCCTGAAGATGTGACTGAATTGCTGCAATCTCATGATAAACCCTTAACAGATGAGGAGTTGCTTCTTATGGATGAGGAAAGAGAGTGGTTTCTTGAGATGGAATCTACTCAATGGTGTAGACACTGAAGATTATTAAAATGAAAACACAGGGTTTAGAACATGACATAAACTTATTTCATAAAGTAGCAGCAGGGTTTGAGAGGACTGACTCCAGTTTTGAAAGAAGTTCTACCGTGGGTAAAATGCTGTCAAACAGCATGGCGTGCTACAGAGAAATCGTTCGTGAAAGGCAGTCAATGGATGTGACAGACTTCATTGTGGTCTTATTTTAAGAAATGGTCACAGCCACCCCAGCCTTCTGCAGCCACTACTCTGATCAGTCAGCAGCATCAATATCAAGACAAGACTCTCCACCAGCAAAAAGATTATGACTCGCTGAAGGTTCAGGTGGTTGACATTTTTTCGCAATGACCTATTTTATTTTTTGTGTGTGGTTTTTTTTTTTTTGTGGTACGCGGGCCTCTCACTGTTGTGGCCTCTCCCGTTGCGGAGCACAGGCTCCGGACGCACAGGCTCAGTGGCCATGGCTCACGGGCCCAGCCGCTCCGCGGCATGTGGGATCCTCCCGGACCGGGGCACGAACCCGTGTCCCCTGCATCGGCAGGCGGACTCTCAACCACTGCACCACCAGGGAAGCCCCCTATTTTTTAATTAAGGTATTTACATTGGCTTTTTTTAGACATAATGCCATTGCACAATTAATAAACTACAGCATAGTGTAAATATAACATTTATATGCACTGGGCAACCAAACAATTCATGTTATTTACTTTATTGTGATATTCACTTTATTTCAGTGGTCTGTAAGCCAACCCACAATATCTCCAAGATCTGTCTGTAGTTTAAACCTGTCAAGAGCCAAATGATACAATCTCTCATTCAGGGATATTCAGAGAAATCATTTGGCTTCATGTCTCGAAGTTTTATAAGATGAAGTTAAATTATTTTAAGTTTACGAGAATCTTTGTAGTCAGATACGTTTATTACTGTAGTACTGTATTTAGTGGAAAAAAAATCCACATGAGTGGACCTGTGAAGTTCAAACCCGTGTTGTTCAAGGATCCACTGTACTTTTGTTTTTTTATTATTTTTTTAGGTAGTTTTAAAAAAGATTTCTTTATTATTTATTTATATGTTTAATTTATTTTTGGCTGCGTCAGGTCTTAGTTGCAGCATGCGGGATCTTCACTGAGGCATGTGGGATATTCGTTGTGACATTATGATAACATTAGCTTGTATAAAAAAAAAGAGGTCAGTCTTTAGGAAAACCAGTTCAATTCATTACACAGAGCTTATACATATAATTCGAATCACATACCTTTCCAGCATAAGAATTATCCGCTGTGGGCTTTCTTTTTTAATTAAAGAAAAACAATACAATTCAAGAAGTTATCATCATTTCTTAATATTTGTTTAAAGAACAAGTCACTTAAGGATCTAATTTATTGGGAGAGACCACTCTGTGGTGTGTTTGTGTAAATGTGCACAGAAAATAACGATACTTAGAATAATAACTCTCCCTCTCGCATTCATTTTCTGGCTTTTTCTCTATAAAATAAACACTTCAGTAATTTGACTATTAGCTTAAAATTTCTGATAATTTGCTTAGGAACTGAACTGAAGATTATCTTATATTACATATGAATGAATGTAATTTGGATATCATATTTTAAAATTTCTCTAAATATTAAAAATATATGCTTATTTAGTGAATACAAAAGAGTGTGAACAGATTACCTTTGTTCCCACCATCCACAGGCAACTGTTCTTGACATTTGCATAATTTTCCTTCTAAATATTCATCTGTGTATTTACAAATAAATGTGATTACTATTGATTAAACAATCTTGTATCTGCTTTTTCACTTAGTAGTTCCTCACGTGGACAATGGCTATTTAACAGTCTTTGAAAACATAGTTTTAAGGCTGCAGTGCAGTTCGGTCATGACCTACTGAACTATGCTTTCACTGTTGAATGTTTCATTTTTAATTTTTCATTGTATAAATAGTCCTAATCAAATAGCTTTATATACTTAGCCCTTGATCTTCTCTGTTAGACAAGACTCACTCTTTTATTTATAATGCCATAGACATTAAAACCAGAAGCAAAAATAGTGTGTTGGAAGGACATTTTGACAGTTTGTTGGGTCACAGAATCCAGTTGTCCATAGTGGAAGGGGTGGCATGAGGACTCCAAAACATTTGGAGCTTCTGACTCAAAAAACCCCAACAAAACGAAACATTAATCCTCTGAATTTCTTGTTCTTCATAAGGTTGTGTATTAACTTTCCTCTTCTTTCCTTCCTCTGCTTCTCTTGGGTACATGGAATACAGATGCTGCAGTTGCTGTCCTCTTAATATTTTTAATCACTGGTAAGAAGGTCACACGAATTTCTCTCACTCTGTCTCCAGACACAGAAATTCAGGGAGGGTGCTCTGAGTCAGCTTGGGTCTCATGCTCATGGCTGAAGCGCCCACACTTGCTAGGAGGGCAGCAGGGTGCTGTGAATAACCGAGCTTCAGCCAGGTGTCCACCAGTGGATAGCGTTTATATCCATATTATAGCATCTTTGCTTTTTCTTAAGCTAAGTGTATATAGGAGACATAAACCATTCGGAAGGACCCTGTGACAGGCAAGTCATACTGCAAGAGAAATCCCCATCATTCTGCTACTAGAAACCAGATCCTTCCTATGAGGGCAGGGCCTGGCTGTGAAAGCTTGCATATTATGACTTTTAAAGTGGTATGGTACAAATTAATTGTTTGGGGAAAGAGGAATGTGGGTGAGATCTTCTGATGGTTAAAATTAGACCTTCTGATGAGCTCAGTTGTGAAGTTTAAGACTTAATATATTACCAGAGAAGTCAGGAATACGGTGTCTTGAGCACAATTGAAAACATACCTGCATTAAGCTGTTAAAATGATGGCAGTTGAGTGGTAAGGATGGAGACCTTCACCTGATCTAGTTCTGGAAGATGCAGCATGTACAGAATGACATCTGGAGCTTCATGCATGGTTTCTCCATATCTCCTGGGATGTGGCCTTTAACTTTAATGCAACCAAATGTTTTCCAAACCAGGGGCTCCTCCCTGCTGACTAGGTTTTAGTAACATAGTACATGCAACAAATTTTCTTCTTTGCACTCAACCAACCAACTAAAATCTATATGTAACAACACGTCTGGAATAAGCAGATATACCTACCCTGCTAATGAAGTTAGGGATACATTCTTTATGCCAGGCCTGTGCCCCCCACCCCCATCTTCAGATGTACCCTATACTCTGAACCTAGTACATCTTAATAAACAGTAACTTTTTCATAAACTTTATGATATTGGATGTGGCTACATTTCTCAACTTGCATGGGCCCCAAGACACCAACTAGAAAGAATTTGAGCTCTGTTTTCCCATTGATATTAAGTATGCCCAGACATGTATTATAAACTACAGGACCAAAGGGAAAACCAGAGTGTGGGGAGAAGCGATAGACTGGTTAAGAGAAAATAGCCCGGATGAAGGAAGAGTCTGGCAGGTAAAGTGGGATGAGTGTCAGGTCATGGAGGTTTAGATCATTGCTCTTCGATAACTCCTGCCTCGTGCCACGCCCCCCAGTGCTTTGGGGATTTAGTGCTTTGTTCTGGCCAAATATGTGATTAGTTGAAACTCCAAGTGCTCTGTAGTGAGAACAGTCCTCTGAAACTCTGGGTAGAACCATCAAATGTTTTTGGTAGAGACGGTGACCCAGGGATCTTAGAGCTTCCTAGGATAGAGTAGCAGACACCACTGAAAAGAGACTACAGATGCACAGGGTCTTATGAGGTGTGAGACCACTCTCTGTTTTCCCACCAGGTATAAGCCAGGAATGTGAGCCTAACTAAGACCCACAATACAGTCCTGTGGATGTCCTAGGATTCTTGGCAATGTCTGGGAAAGGAGAATCTCTGCATGAGGTAAGACTTCCTGAAAGACAAATAGATGAGGCTAGGATCAAAGATTCAGGATATAATTGTAAATGTGACACATTGTGTACACTTCTTGATGAAACTCAAGACATGAAGAGAGAAGTATTTATTAAATCTGTGTTTGAGAAGAATTTTCTAAGTTTAAAAGCAGTGGAAGATTTAGTGAAAGCCTAAGCACATGCATTTGATTACCTAAGAAGGAAAAAGCATTCTTGCATCATAAAAATCCACCCCAAATGAAAAAGTAGTGAACAAACAGAAAGCAAACTGCTGCAAACACATGTAACAAAAGTTACTCTTCTTTATGTACTGAGAATTAGTTCAAATCATTAAGAAAACATTTAATGAGAAAAACATGAATAGTGTAAATACTATAGGGTGAATACTTACCGACTTCAGAGAAAAAACTATTTTCAAACCAATTTTGTGTATGATTTTCATACCCACTCTCCACACATGCATATATATGTGTGTGTATATATATTGATACATAGCAGTATATTTCCATGAATATGGGTGATCCTCACTTCTTATGTGTTTTCTCTGCTTTTGGCAATTAAAATGTTTATTCTTTTTTTTTCGGTACATCTCCTTATTTTTATTTTATTTATTTTTTATTGAAGTATAGTGGATTTACGATGTTGTCTTAGTTTCAAGTGTAGAGCACAGTGATTCAGTTATATATATAACCTTTTCCAGATTCTTTTCCCTTACGTGTTATTATTAAATAGTGAGTATAGTTCCTATAGTTCCCTGTGCTATAAAGTAGGTCCTTGTTGGCAAAAACGTTTATTCTTTTTTTGTGTGTGTGTGGCACGTGGGCCTCTCACTGTTGTGGCCTCTCCCGTTGCGGAGCACAGGCTCTGGATGCGCAGGCTCAGTGGCCATGGCTCACGGGCCCAGCCGCTCCGCGGCATGTGGGATCTTCCCGGACCGGGGCACGAACCCGTGTCCCCTGCATCGGCAGGTGGACTCTCAACCACTGCGCCACCAGGGAAGCCCCAAAACGTTTATCCTTAAGAAATAAATATGGTTTTATTTTAATGAATATTTTGAAATTATATCTCCTTAAACATATTCTCAAGTTACTGTTTTTCCCTAATCTTCATGTGTCAAGCCACATTTATACCTGGTTGAAGCATAGACTCCTTATCATCTGGATTAGCTGACGTGTAGAGACGGTAAATTACACTTCCTATTTTATGATTTCCAGGGCTTTATCTGGGAGTGAACAGTTCAATAATAAAGGCAAAAAGCTCACATACTTCAGGAGTATATTTGCATTATGATGCCCTAAGAGGGCTGTATGATTCTGGGACTCAATTCTACAAGGCCAGTAAGGACTATTATCTGTAAATGTGGATACCTATTAGCTTTGCACTGATAGTAGGGGCTCATTCCTCATCAATCTGTTTATGCAATAAATAGGTATCTGGTTCTTCTCTACGTCAGACATTGCACTAGGGTGCACAGATGAATAAGAGTGTTTTCTAATTGCCTATGATGAGGAAAGATTAAAATATATGAGTTTCTTTTGAGGTTAAGTCAGTATTTTGTCATCATCTTGAAGGTTATCATTCTCTTGAGGCTTGTAGTCATTATGCTTTCTACTTACCTTTTCTTGTACATTAATACTAGGTTCATTACCCCAAAAGGTATATGGAAGTTCCAGACTAGTTCACAAAATATAATGTTGTGTATTTTTTGCTCTTTCCTAAATTTTATGATGGAGAAATGTTGGATGCATGCAGTTTTCTTTTTGAATTTTATTTTTTATACAGCAGTTTCTTATTAGTTATATATTGTATACATATTAGTGGATATATGTCAATCCCAGTCTCCCAATTCATTCCCCCACAGCTTTCCCCCCTTGGTGTCCATGTGTTTGTTCTCTACATCTGTGTATCTATTGCTGCCTTGCAAACCGGTTCATCTGTACCATTTTTCTAGATTCCACATATATGCGTTAATATATGATATTTGTTTTTCTCTTTCTGACTTCACTCTGTATGACAGTCTCTAGGTTCTTCCACGTCTCTACAAATGACCCAATTTTGTTCTTTTTTATGGCTGAGTAATATTCCATTGTATATATGTACCATATCTTCTTTATCCATTAGTCTGTTGATGGGCATTTAAGTTGCTTCCATCACCTGGCTCTTGTAAATAGTGCTGCAATGAACACTGGGGTGCATGTGTGTATTTTGAATTATGGTTTTCTCTGGTTATATGACCAGTAGTGGGATTGCTGGGTCATATGGTAATTCTAGTTTTAGTTTTTTAAGGAACCTCCATACTGTTCTCCATAGTGGCTGTATCAATTTACATTCCCACCAACAGTGCAAGAGGGTTCCCTTTTCTCCACACCCTCTCCAGCATTTGTTGTTTGTAGATTTTCTGATGATGCCCATTCTAACTGGTGTGAGGTGATACCTCATTGTAGTTTTGATTTGCATTTCTCTAATAATTAGTGATGTTGAGCAGCTTTTTGTGTGCCCCTTGGCCATCTGTATGTCTTGTTTGGAGAAATGTCTATTTAGGTCTTCTGCCCATTTTTGGATTGGGGTGTTTGTTTTTTAATATTGAGCTGCATGAGCTGTTTATATATTTTGGAGATTATTCCTTTGTCTGATTCATTTGTAAATATTTTCTCCAATTCTGAGAGTTGGCTTTTTGTCTTGTTTATGGTTTCCTTTGCTGTGCAAAATGTTTTAAGCTTCATTAGGTCCCATTTGTTTATTTTTGTTTTTATTTCCATTACTCTAGGAGGTGGGTCAAAAAAGATCTTGCTGTGATTTATGTCAAAGAGTGTTTGTTCTTCCTGTGTTTTCTTCTAAGAGTTTTATAGTGTCTGGCCTTACATTTAGGTCTTTAATCCATTTTGAGTTTATTTTTGTGTATGGTGTTAGGGAGTGTTCTAATTTCATTCTTTTACATGTAGCTGTCCAGTTTTCCCAGCACCACTTATTGAGGAGGCTGTCTTTCCTTCATTGTATATCCTTGCCTCCTTTGTCATAGGTTAGTTGACCATTGGTGCATGGGTTTATCTCTGGGCTTTCTGTCCCGTTCCATTGATCTATATTTCTGTTTTTATGCCAGTACCATATTGTCTTGATTGCTGTAGCTTTGTAGTATATTCTGAAGTCAGGGAGTCTGATTCATCCTGCTCTGTTTATTTATTTATTTTTTTTGGTACACGGACCTCTCACTGCTGTGGCCTCCCCTGTTGTGGAGCACAGGCTCCGCATGTGCAGGCTCAGTGGCCATGGCCAACGGGCCCAGCCGCTCCGCGGCACGCGGAATCCTCCCGGACTAGGGCACGAACCTACATCCCCTGCATCGGCAGGCGGGCTCCCAGCCACTGCGCCACCAGGAAAGCCCTCCTGCTCCGATTTTTTCCCTCAAGATTTCTTTGGCTATTCGGGGTCTTTTGTGTCTCCATACAAATTTTAAGATTTTTTTGTTCTAGTTCTGTAAAAAATGCAATTGGTAATTTGATAGGGTTTGTATTGAATCTGTAGATTCCTTTGGGTAGTATAGTCATTTTCACACTATTGATTCTTCCAATCCAGGAACATGGTTTATATCTCCATCTGGTTGTGTCATCTTTGATTTTTTTCATCAGTGTCTTATACTTTTCAGAGTACAGGACTTTTATCTCCTTAAGTAGGTCTATTCCTAGGTATTTTATTCTTTTTTTGCAGTGGTGAATGGGCTTGTTTCCTTAATTTCTCTTTCTGGTCTTTTGTTGTTGGTGTATAGGAATGCAAGAGATTTCTGTGCATTAATTTTGTATCCTGCAACTTTACCACATTCATTGATTAGCTCTAGTAGTTTTCTGGTGGCATCTTTAGGGTTTTCTATGTATAGTATCATGTCATCTGCAGGCAGTGACAGTTTTACTTCTTCTTTTCCGATTTGTATTGTTTTTATTTCTTTTCCTTCTCTGTTTGCCACGGTCAGGACTTCCAAAACTATGTTGAATAATAGTGGCAAGAGTGGACATCCTTGCCTTGTTTCTGATCTTAGAGGAAATGCTTTCAGGTTTTCACCATTGAGAATGATTTTTGCTGTGGGTTTGTTGTACATGGCCTTTATTATGTTGATAATAAAGGTAGGTTCCCTGTATGCCCACTTTCTGGAGAGATTTTATCATAAATGGGTGTTGAATTTTGTCCATGCTTTTTCTACATCTATTGAGATGATCATATGGTTTTTATTCTTCAATTTGTTAATATGGTAATCACATTGATTGATTTGCATATATTGAAGAATCCTTGCATCCTTGGGATAAATCCCACTTGATCATGGTGTATGATCCTTTTAATGTGTTGCTGGATTCTGTTTGCTATTATTTTGTTGAGGATATTTGCATCTATATTCATCAGTGATATTGGCCTGTAATTTTCTTTTTTTGTAGTATCTTTGTCTGGTTTTGGTATCTGGGTGATGGTGGACTTGTAGAATGAGTTTGGGAGTGTTTCTTCCTCTGCAATTTTTTGGAAGATTTTGAGAAGGATGGGTGTTAGCTCTTCTCTAAATGTTTGATAGAATTCACCTGTGAAGCCATCTGCTCCTGGACTTCTGTTTGTTGGAAGATTTTTTTTTTTTTTTTTTTTTTTTTTTTTTTTTGCGTTATGTGGGCCTCTCACTGTCGTGGCCTCTCTCGTTGCGGAGCACAGGCTCCGGACGTGCTGGCTCAGCGGCCATGGCTTATGGGCCTAGCCGCTCTGCGGCATGTGGGATCTTCCCGGACCGGGGCACGAACCCGTGTCCCCTGCATCGGCAGGCGGACTCTCAACCACTGCGCCACCAGGGAAGCCCTTGTTGGAAGATTTTTAATCACAGTTTCTATTTCATTACTTGTGATTGGCCTGTTCATATTTTCTATTTCTTCTTGGTTCAGTCTGAGAAGGTTATACCTTTCTAAGAGTTTGTCCATTTCTTCCAGGTTGTCCATTTTATTGCATAGGGTTGTTTGTAGTAGTCTCTTCGGATGCTTTGTATTTCTGCAGTGTCTGTTGTAACTTCTCCTTTTTCATTTCTAATTTTATTGATTTGAGTCCTCTCCCTTTTTTTTCTTGATGAGTCTGGCTAAAGGTATATCAATTTTGTTTATCTTCTCAAAGAACAAGCTTTTAGTTTTACTGATTTTTGCTTTTGTTTTCTTTGTTTCTGTTTCATTTATTTCTGCTCTGATCTTTGTTATTTCTTTTCTTCTACTAAGTTTGGGCTTTGTTTGTTCTTCTTTCTCTAGTTCCTTTAGGTGTAATATTAGATTGTTTATTTAAGATTTTTCTTGTTTCTTGAGGTAGGGTTGTATTGCTATAAACTTCCCTCTTAGAACTGCTTTTGCTGCATCCCATAAGTTTGGATCATCATATTTTTGTTTTCATTTGTCTCTAGGTAATTTTTGATTTCCTCTTTGATTTCTCCAGTGATCTCTTGTTTATTTAGTAGCATATTGTTTAGCCTCCATGTGTTTGTGTTTTTAAAATTTGTTCCCTGTAATGGATTTCTAATCTCATAGCATTGTGGTCAGAAAAGATGCTTGATATGATTTCAGTTTTCTTAAACTTACCGAGGCTTGATTTGTGACCCAAGATGTGATCTGTCCTGAAGAATGTTCCGTGTGCACTTGAGAAGAAAGTGTAATCTGTTCTTTTTGGTTGGAATGTCCTATAAATATCAGTTAAACCTATCTGGTCTGTTGTGTCATTTAAATCTTGTGTTTCCTTATTAATTTTCTGTCTGGATGATCTGTTCATTGGTGTAAGTAAAGTGTTAAAGTCCCCTACTATTAATGTGTTACTGTTGATTTCCTCTTTTATAGCTGTTAGCAGTTGCCTTATGTATTGAGTTGCTCCTATGTTGGGTGCATATATATTTATAATTGTTATAGCTTCTTCTTGGATTGATCCCTTGATCATTATGTATTGTCCTTCCTTGTCTGTTGTAACATTCTCTATTTTAAAGTCTATTTTATCTGATATGAGTATTGCTACTCCAGGTTTCTTTTGATTTCCATTTGCATGGAATACGTTTTTCCATCCCCTCATCTTCAGTCTATATGTGTCCCTAGGTTTGAAGTAGCTCTCTTGTACACAGCATATAGATGGGCGTTGTTTTTGTATCCATTCAGCGAGACTGTGTCTTTTGGTTGGAGCATTTAATCCATTCACATTTAAGGTAATTATCAATATGTATGTTCCTATTACTATTTTCTTAATTGTTTTGGGTTTGTTTTTGTAGGTCGTTTTCTTCTCTTGTGTTTCCCACTTAGAGAAGTTCCTTTAGCATTTATTGTAGAGTTGGTTTGGTGGTGCTGAATTCTCTTAGCTTTTGCTTGTCTGTAAAGCTTTTGATTTCTCCCTTGAATCTGAATGAGATCATTGCTGGGTAGAGTAATCTTGATTGTAGTTTCTTCCCTTTCATCACTTTAAGTATACTGTGCCAGTCCCTTGTGACTTGTAGAGTTTCTGCTGAGAAATCAGCTGTTAACCTTATGGGAGTTCCCTTTTATGTTATTTTTTGTTTTTACCTTGTTGCTTTTAATGATTTTTCTTTGTCTTTAATTTTTGTCAGTTTGATTACTATGTGTCTCGGCATGTTTTTCCTTGGGTTTATCCTGCCTGGGACTCCCTGCACTTCCTGGACTTGAGTGGCTATTTCCTTTCCCATGTTAGGGAAGTTTTCAACTATAATCTCTTCAAATATTTTCTCAGGTACTTTCTCTCTCTCTTCTCCTTCTGGGACCCCTATAATGTGAACGTTGGTGCATTTAATGTTGTCCCAGAGGTCTCTTAGGCTGTCTTCAGTTCTTTTCATTCTTTTTTCTTTTTTCTGTTCTGCAGTTCTGCAGTAGTGAATTCTACCATTCCCTCTTCCAGGTCACTTTTCTGTTCTTCTGCCTCAGTTACTCTGCTATGGATTCCTTCTAGTGTATTTTTCATTTCAGTTATTGTATTGTTCATCTCTGTTTGTTTGTTCTTTAATTCTTCTAGGTGTTTGTTCCTTAATTCTTCTAGGTCTTCATTTCTTGTATCTTCTCGATCTTTGCCTCCATTTTTTCCCCAAGGTCCTGGATCATCTTCACTATCATTATTCAGAATTCTTTTTCTGGAAGGTTGCCTATCTCCACTTCATTTAGTTGTTTTTCTGGGGTTTTATCTTGTTCCTTCATGTGGGACATAGACAAAATGAAAAGGAAGAGGAGAGTCTTTCTGTGAATGTCGTTTTCGTTCCGCAGGCTGCAGGACTGTAGTTCTTCTTGCCTCTGCTGTCTGCGCTCCGGTAGATGAGGCTATCTAAGAGGCTTGTGCAAGCTTCCTGATAGGAGGGACTGGTGGTCAGTAGAGTGGGGTGTTGCTGTGGTGGGCAGAGCTCAGTAAAACTTTAATCTGCTTGTCTGCTGATGGGTGGGGCTGATTTCCCTCCCTGTTGGCTGTTTGGCCTGAGGCGACCCAGCAGTAGAGGGTACACACTCTTTGGTGGGGCTAATGGCAGACTCCAGGAAGGCTCACACCAAAGAGTACTTCCCAGAACTTCTGCTGCCACTGTCCTTGTCCCCACAGTGAGCCACGGCTACTCTCCACCTATGCAGGAGACCCTCTAACACTGGCAGGTAGGTCTGGTTCAGTCTCCTGTGGGTTCACTGCTCCTTCCCCCTGGGTCCTGATGTGCACACTACTTTGTGTGTGCCCTCCAAGAGTGGAGTCTCTGTCTCCCTCAGTCCTGTCGAAGTCCTGCAATCAAATCCTGTTAGCCTTCAAAGTCTGATTCTCTGGGAATTTCTCCTCCCCAGGTTGGGAAGCTTGACGTGGGGCTCAGAACCTTCACTCCAGTGGGTGGCCTTCTGTGGTATAATTGTTCTCTAGTTTGTGAGTCACCTACCCAGTAGTTATGGGGTTTGATTTTATTGTGATTGCGTCCCTACTGCCATTCCATTGCGGCTTCTCTTGTGTCTTTGGATGTGGGGTGTCTTTTTTGGTGAGTTCCAGTGTCTTCCTGTCAATGATTGTTCAGCAGTTAGTTGTGCTTCTGGTGCTCTCCCTAAACCTGAGGACACATCTTGCTACTGGATGAACAAAATAAATTGAGATAAAGCACAGATATTCACAGACACAGTTCGTAGCTATGGCAACTTGTTGCTGAGTGTATTTCCCAGGGAAGGAGCTTGGTGGTGCCACTCTTGACGTTCAGGGCGCATGCTACCTCTATAATGGCTCCCTGCTTGAGCGCTGAGGCACCTTCCAGTCAGCGTTCGGACCTCGCGCAGTTGACCCAGTGGTCTTTCCGGCCACTTCCGGCCTTCTCTGCGGTTTTTAATAAACATAATTATGAAGAATGTGAAGAATGCAGTGTTGCTTAATAATCATCATAATAATATCAATAACTGGCATTGTGCTGTGCTTTCACTGTGTTCCAGGCACTGTTCTGTGTGCTCTAACACGTGTATCTCTTTGTATTTTTGCAACAGTCCTGAGATAGGTATTCATATCTGTTATCATAGTTCTGATAGCCAAGAACCTTTGTTAAGGACTGAATGTGTCTTTTTAAAATTCATATGTTGAAATGCTACCCTCACAGTGTGATGGTATTAGGAAGTGGGACCTTTGAGGGGTAACTAGGATTAGATGAGGTCATGAGGGTTGAGTCTTCATGAATGGAATTAGTGCCCTTATAAGACTCAGAGAGAGCTTGCTTCCTCTCTTTGTTCTGTCATGTGAAGATACAAAGAGAGGTCAGCTATTTGCAACCCAGTAGCAGACTCTCGCCATAGCCCTAACACATTGGCACACTGATCTCGGACATACAGACTACAGATGTGTGAGAAATAAATTTCTGTTGTTTATAAACCAGTTAATCTATGGTACTCTTTTATAGCAGTCTAAACTGACTAATACAACTTCTGATAACCGAAAGCTATTTTCATTCATTTTATGTCAAAGTATATTTGGTGTTAAAATTCTGAGCTGAATTGATCTGAGGTTAATATTAGTCTTTAACCAAACCTACTCTGTGTGAATATTTATATGTTTAACTGAAAAAAAAATTTGTCTTTTTTTATGGGTACCGCTGTAGTTGTTATATAATACATGGAATATAGAGTGAATTACCCGAGTATAATACGGCTGACGTTGAGAAATACATCTGGCCATAGGGTTTTAGAAAAGGAATTGTGGAATTGTTTCTAATCCCCATTTACTAAGGAAACTGAGGCTCAAAGTGCTCGAGAAATCTGACCAGAGTCACACAGTCTGTGTATAGTACTAGTATTGAAACCCAGTCTTAGAAGGCTAAAAGTCATTTTCCTGTCTAGAGTTCATAAGTGACTAATCGAGTTCATGTATGAATGAACTCGATGATTGTATGCAAGTAATGTATGAATAGAGATTAATGAATAAATGCTGTCGAAACATTGTAATTAAGAGGAAAGAGTTTTGCTTGGGTATCTTAAAAAAAAAAACAACAACAACTTCTAACCAAAGTTCTATTACTAACTGGCTACGTGACCTTGAGCAAGTCTCTTAAATTATCTCTGTCCTAAATTCTTGATCCTGTGTTGAGGATCATTATACCTGCCTTACAAAAATCTTGTAAAGCTACAATGCTGTAATTGTGGTGAGAGCACTTTGAAACTAATTAGTACTGTACTTATATAAGATGTTATTATAACAGTTTCATAATATAGAGATATTTTTACTCCTTTAAATTGAAAAGAACATTAGAAATGTTTCAAACTTAAAATACTCAAGAGAAGCATTTTCCAAAGTGTGTTTCACAGGACACTAATCTGCAAAATGCTCCAGGACTAAAAGACTATTGTGATCCAATACAGTTGGAAAAAGATAACTTATTATATCTCCCTCTTGAAGATTCACAAGGCTAATGCAGATACTAAAGGCTTTTAGAGGCTTGCTTAAAGAGCTTTTTTTGTCATTTTCTCTTTTTTTTTTTTTTTTTTTTTGCTGTATTTAACCCAGGATTTTATTAAGCTGCCTTCCAGTAGCACCTTTAAACATCTTGTGGAACCATGTGGCTGAATATGTTATAGGAAATTTTATCTCCACATGGAAAATTATTTAGCTTTTTTATGAATACCATCAATTCTATTTATATTTAGAAAAGTATACAGTTTTTCCCCTCATAACATGTGTTTTTCACCAAGACTTCTTCAATAATGATACAGTGGTATAGTAACTCATTAGAATTCATTAACATTGTTGTAGGCATGCAACATACAAATCTCATCAACTTTTAAAGGGTTCTCATTTATCCAGTTTTTTCTTACTTTATTTATGGTAAAACACTGTATCCACCATTCTTTGGAATATTCTTCTTGGAGTAACTCTGATGGTTAATTTTGTGTGTCAACTTGACTGGGATACAGGGTATCCAGGTATTCGGTCAACCATTATTCTGGATGTTTCTATGAGAGTGTTTGTGAATTTAACATTTAAGTCAATAGACTGAGTAAAGCAGATTGCTCTCCCTAATATGGGTGAGGCTTGACAATCAGTTGAAGGCATGAATAGATCAAACGGCTGACACACACACACACACACACACACACACACACACACACACACACACACACACACACACACACACACACACACACACACACACACACACACACACACACACACACACACACACACACACACACACACACACACACACACACCCGCAACCTGACTAAGAGGAAGTTCCTTCTACCTAACTGCCTTCAACTTGTGACAGAGGTTTTCATACTGCCTTTCAATATACTGCCAAAGTGTAACTTTGACTCTTTCTGCATACTGATCCTACCAGCCTTTGGAATGGAACTATACCATAAGCTTTCATGGTTCTCAGGCCTTCAGACTTTGACTGGAACTATCCTTTGGCTCCCCTTGGTCTCCCTTTCTCTCTATCTCTCTGTCTGGAGAACCTAAGACATAGTTTGGTGCTGAGACTGGTTTTAGAGGATCAGAATTTTACGATGAATTTTATGAATTGGTTCTGGTGCCTCTGGAATTGACTATTTATATGGTTAGATGTAAAGATGCTAATGACCCTATTTCCAGTAGTAAAGAGAGCACTGATAGTCTGTGGCATGATTTGGCCATAGAGATATGCAGAATATCTCCATAGGATTTTCCTAATTGACCCCTTAGAAGAAGCAAGAATCTGGATGTCTGTGTACATGATACTTTTGAACATTTTTCTCAGACAAACAGATATAACAAGACTGGCTGGTTTCTCCTAATATGGATGGAAAAGTTGGGAAAGAAAAGGATGAGCTCAGGGATGTGAATTCCCATTTCAAGCACTGCATAAATGACCTAAAGCTTTTGTGTGTGCCCTAAAGGAGACCCTTATCTCTTGTAGTCTTAAGCCTGAGATTGCTAAAAAAGTCAAACAAAAAAAATCTCATCCTTTCAGTGGCTAAATGCAATTTGAACTGCAACCTCACAGGGTATCTATTGCTAAGTGAGGGCATTAATTGGGGCAGAATGGGGTTCTGAATGGCAACATGTAGGAAGACTCTGATGAAACTGGGGAGATTAAGCCCCTAAATTCTGATGAATCTTCTTTCCAATGGAAGAGTCCTCTCTGTTCCCAGTGGAAGTGATCTCTCCACCCCGATCTGAAGGGATAACCCTGCATTGCCTGAGGAAATGGTGTTGGTCTCTCCTGAGGCAGTTGCCATGCAAGATAATACTGATTCTTCTCAGGACCCACACCGATCACCCGTCTTTGCTTCTATACCTATAATTAGACTCAAGTCCTAGCAGGTCTGTACAGGTGAGGGATAGAATGTGACCCATAGGAGATGTGCTGCATTCCAAAAGAACTACCTGAGTCTTCTAATTTATACAGATGGAAGTCTAGGGAACCTGTGAGGGGGTAGATATCAAAAGTGTTGGATAATGGTGGAAGGAACGTAAAGCTGGGTCAGGTTGAATTTACTGATTCACTGAGGGCTCACTGAGCAAGGATTCTGTGTTTAGCGGGTCAGCTGAGCTGTCAAACCGAGGGCTATGACAGTTTGGTTGGTTGACTGACTAAAGCAGGGATCAGAAGGTGGTCCACAGTGAACATGGTGAAAGTGCCTGCCCTACCTTGCTTTAGTGGAGAGGAAGGGATGTAAAGACTTAGGGAGACGGGTATGTTAGAGTGTATTTGTCATATAAGACTTACCCACACGGAGAGCATCCAGAAGACATGGCTTTCACCACGACTGTGAGAAATCAAGTTGTGACGAAAGCCCCGGCATCTTTGAAGAGCTCCATGATTGTTGTCCTCTGCAGCCAAACCTCACCGCGGTCATTGAATTGGTAAACGTAAATGCCACTGGCATAATTGGATCCTGGGTAGCAGGGGCCAGTTGGTGGCAGGCAAGGTGGGTGTGGATACGGTCATGGACAGCAGAATCAAAGCAGCAGTCAGACTAGCCTGACTCGTGCAGACCATGGCCGTGGCTAGTTCATCATGGTGCCCCTAGAAGTGAAATAGCTAGGAAGCCCGTTCCATTCTCACTTAATCTGTAGAACCAGACATATTTTAGGCCAAGTGAACAAAAGTCTGACGTAAGTCATAAAAACAGAGTCATGGCCTCTCAGTCAGTCTCAGACTTGAGCCAGTTTACAGACTCCACACCCCTTGAATGATGGGGAGGTGGGGTCCCCTTAAAGAAGAACCCCTGTTGCCAAAAATGTATACTGTTAATCTTTCTCTCCGCTTTCCCCAAAGGGATCCATGGCGTTTTACCAGGGTCCACTGGGAAAAAGGAAGTAATTGGGCCTTTGGGGGAATATTGGACACTTATTCCAGAGATCCAAAATACCACTGTGGCCCTCCAGTCAGGCTTATGGAGGTCAGCCGAGCAATGGAGTTGTAGATCAGGTCCCTCTCAGTGTTGGCCCAGTATGTCCCTGAACCCAGTCTGTAACTATTTCCTCAGTTCTGGAGTGCCTAGGCGGGGCAGACATCCTTAGCAGCTGGCAGAATCTCCGTATTGGGGATTCTGACCAGTGGAGCGAGGGCCATTATGGTGGGAAAAGCCAAGTGGAAGCCACCACAACTGCCTCTACCTAAGAAAATACTAAACTAAAGCCATACTGGATTCCTGGAGGGATCGCAGAGATTAGTGCCACCATTAGGGATTTGAAAGATGCAGGGGTGGCATCTTCTAATTTATCCCCATTCAACTCACCTATTCAGCCTGGTGCAGAAGACAGATGCATCCTGGAGAATGACGGCGGATAATTGTAGGCTTAACTAGGCTGTAAATTCAATTGCAGGTGCTGTGCCAGATGTGGTTTCATTGTTTGGGCAGATTAAGACATCCCCTGTACCTGGTTTGGAGCTATTGATCTGACAAATGCTTTTTTTCCTCTATCCCTGTTAAGAAAGACCACCAGAAGCTGGTTACTTTCAGCTGGCAAGGTCAGAAAAATACCTACATTGTCCCACCTTAGGGGTATATCAGCTCTCCAGCCCTATGTCATAATTTAGTTTGCGGGGACCTTGCTTGCCTTTCCCCTCCATAAGATATTACACTGGTCCATTATTACACTGATGACTTTATGTTAATTTTTTTTTTTTTTTTTTTGGCCATGCTAAGCGGCTTGTGGGATCTTAGTTCCCTGACCAGGGATCGAACCCATGCCCTCTGAAGTGGAAGCACAGAGTCCTAACCACTGGACTGCTGGGGAATTTCCCCCCCCACCTTTTTTTTTTTTTTTTTTTTTTACTTTACGCTATTGAACTTAGTAAGCAGGAAGTAACAATTACTCTAGACTTATGAGTAAGACATTTGCATGTAAGAGGATGATAATAAAACTGACCAAAAATGCTCAGGGGTCTTCTGCCTTTCTAGGGGTCCAGTGGTGTGTGTGGGGCATGTTTAGATATCCCTTCAAAGACGAAGGATAAATAGTTGCATGTGGCCCTTTCTGGTTGCAAAAGGCACAATGCTTAGTGGCCCCCTTTGTATTCTGGAGGTAATATAGTCCTCATTTAGACCTATCACTCTGACCCATTTACTGAATAACCCAAAAAGCTGCTAGTTTTGAGTGATGCCCAGCACAAGAGAAGGCTCTGTATTGGGTCCAGGTTGCCATGGAAGCTGCTTTGCAATTTAGGCCTTATGATCCGAAAGATCCAATGGTGCTTGGAGTGTCAGTGGCAGCTAAGGATGCTGTTCGGAGCCTTGGTGGGCCTCTATAAATGAATCATAATGCAGGGCCTTAAGATTTTGGAGCAAAACCCCTACCATCCTCTGTGGGCAATGACTCTCCTTTTAAGAAACAGCTCCTGGCCTGTGACTGGGCCTTAGTAATGACTAAATTCTTTACCTTGGGCCACGAAGTTACCATGTGAGCTGAGCAACTGCCCAACATGAGCGGGGTGTCATGTGATGCATCAGGCTATAATGTTGGGCATGCATAGCAGCACTTCATCATCACATGGAAGTGGGATGTACACAGCTGGTCCCAAGCAGGCCCTGAAGGTACAGGTGAGTTAGATGAAGTGGTCTAAATGCCCACGGACACCACTCCTTTTATACTGCCTTCTCTTTCCCAACCTGCACCCATGGCTTCATGGGGAGTTCCCTACAATCAGCTGGCAGAGGACGAGGAGACTGGAGCCTGGTTTACAGAGGGTTCTGCATGATTTGTAAGCACCACCTGAAGGTAGACAGCTGCAGCAGCCCAGCATCTCTCTGTGACATCCCTAAAGGACAGTGGTGAAGGGAAGTCCTCCCAGTGGGCAGAGCTTTGAGCAGTGCACCTGCTTGTTCACTTTGCTTGGCAGGATAAGTGGCCAGATGTATGATTCATACCCATTTATGGCCAATGGTTTGGCTGGACGGTTAGGGTTTTGGAAAGAACATGATTGGGAAATTGATGACAAGGAAATCTGGGAAGGAAGTCTATGGATAGACTTCTCTTTTTTTTTTTTTAAATAAGACTTTTTAAAATTTTTTTAGATGTTGGTAGGCGTTTATTAATTAATTTATTTTTGCTGTGTTGGGTCTTCGTTTCTGTGCGAGGGCATTCTCCAGTTGTGGCAAGTGGGGGCCACTCTTCATCGCGGTACGCGGGCCTCTCACTATCGCGGCCTCTCGTTGTATAGCACAGGCTCCAGATGCACAGACTCAGTAGTTGTGGCTCACGGGCCCAGTAGCTCCGCGGCACGTGGGATCCTCCCAGACCAGGGCTCGAACCCGTGTCCCTTGCATCAGCAGGCAGACTCCCAACCACTGCGCCACCAGGGAAGCCCTAGACTTCTTTTAATGGGCAAAAAAACATGAAGATACATTAAGTCCCCTACATACAAATGAGGTCTGTTCTGAGAGCGGGTTAGTAAGTCCAATTTGTTCATAAGTCCAGCAAGGTTAGCCTAGCTCCTCAACTAACACAATCGGCTATATAGTACTGTATTGTAATAAGTTTATAATACTTTTGCACAAATAATACATAAAAAACAAACACAAAAAATAAAACATTTTTAATCTTACAGTACAGTACCTTCAAAAGCACAGTAGTACAGTACAAAAGCTGGCATACAGAGGCTGCATCTAGTGAACAGGCAAGAACAGTTACTGACTGGAGGAGGGAGAAGAGGTGGGAGATGGTAGAGCTGAAGGATCCTCAGCAATAGGAGACGGAGGGCAAGCTGCGATTTCACTGACGCCTGACGTGGATGGCACAGGTTCTGGTTCCTTACTGGAACCAGATGCATGTTCGTATCTTTGAAAGTTTGCAACTGAAAGGTTTATATGTAGGGAACTTAACTGTATGTGATTGCTCATTAAAGGGTAGCCTCAGCAGAAGAGGATTTTAATAATCAAGTGGTAGGATGACCTTTTCTCTGGATACCAGTCAGCCTCTTTCCCCAGCTGTCCCTGTGATCTTCCAATGGGCTCATGGACAAGTGGCCATGATGGCAGGGATGGGAGTCATGCCTGGGCTCAGCAACATGGACACCTACTCAACCAAGGCCGACTTGGCTATGGCCGCTGCTGAGTGCCCAGTCTGCCAGCAAATGAGACCAACGCTGAGCCATCCCCAGAGGAGGCCAGCCTGGTCTGATCTTCTTTCATTACGGAAGGGCAGCATTTTGTTCTTACTGAAATGGGCACTGTCTTCCCTGCATGCAATACTTCTGTCCAAACTACCATCTATGGACTTACAGAATGTCGTATCTTCTGTCATGGTATTCCACAGAGCGTTACCTCTGATCAAAGAACTCACTTCATAACAAAAGAAGGGTGGCAGTGGGCCCATGCTCATGGGATTCACTGGTCTTATCACGTTCTCCACTGTAGTAAGGCCCCTACATACGAACCTTCAAGTTGCAAACTTTCAAAGGTGTGAATGTGCGTTCACATGTCCAGTCATGTAAGTTAGTTCATGTGTCTGGCATACATTGTCATGTGCATGCATCCTCTACAAGTGGTTGTGCTTTTTTGTACTTCACTGTACAGTATTGTATAGAGCACAGTAGTACTGCATCTTTACAGACATCAAGCCCAGGATGTCCGGAGGCAAGCGTAAAAGCAGTGGTGATGTAGCTGGTACTGCTAAGAAGCACCAGCTGTTGTACTATACTACTGTACTTCTCAAGGTACTTACTGTGCTGTAAGATTAAAAATGTTTTCTTTATTTTCTGTGTTTGTTTTTTATGTATTATTTGTGTGAAAAATATCATAAACCTATTATAGTACAGTACAACATGGCCAATTGTGTTAGTTGGGTACCTACGCTAACTTTGTTGGACTTACGAACAAATTGGACTTATGAACGTGCTCTCGGAACAGAACTTGTGTGTATGTAGGGGACTTACTGTATCCTGAAGCAGCTGGCTTAATAGATAGAATGGGGGAATAGGCTTTTGAAGAATCAGTTGTAGCGCCGCCTAGAGAGCAATACCTTTCACGGCTAGGGAAAGGTTTCCCTAAGGATGTAGATGCTCTGAATTAGTGTCCAATATATGGTGCTGTTTCTCCCATAGCCGGGATTCCCAGGTCCAGGAGTCAAGGTATGGAAGTGGGAGTGGCACCGTCTCTCTAGGTTTGTATTAAACCTAGAGACACACTAGCACAAGTTTTGCTTCTGTTCTTATGCCTCTATGCTCTGCCTGCCTAGAAGTCTTAGTTCCCGTGGGAGGAATGCTTTCACCATGAGACACAACAAGAATTCCATTGAACTTGAAGTTGTGACAGTCACCAGGCCACTTTGGACTCTTCATGCCCCTGAATCAACAGGCAAAGAAGGGAGTTACTATGCTGCCTGATGTGATTGGTCCTGACTACCAGGGGAAAATGGGACCGCTGTTCCTCAATGGACGTCAGGAGAGTATGTCTGGAATACAGGAGATCTATTAGGGCATCTCTTAGTATTACCACGCCCTGAGATTAAAGTCAGTGAAAAAGTACAGCAACCCAATACAGGCAGGGCTACCAATGACCCAGACCCTTCAGGATGAAAATTTGTTTCACCCCACCAGGTAAAGGGCCATAACCAGCTGAGGTGCTCACTGAAGGCAAAAGGATTACAGATTGGGTAGTGGCAAAACACAGTTATAAATACCAGTTATGATTATGCGAGCAGTTACAGAAACGAGGACTGTAATTGTCATGAGTATTTCCTCCTTATTTTGTTATGAATATGTTTGTGTGTCTATATTATGTGTAATATATATTATATATTACATGTGATAAAATGTATATACAAACACAAATGTCTTTGTTTTCTTCTCTCTTTTATTCTCTGTTCATGTAACATAAGATTATTGAATTTATGTTTTAGTACTTAAGTACTGTTAACTTTACATCATAGTATTTAAGTTACAGAATATCAAGGAGAATAGTAAATATTACTGAAAGAATTTACCTCCTCTTCTAGAGAAAGGGCTAGTATGTTTTTGTATGTAGGGGAGTGGTGTCATGCAAAGTGGAACTACGATTTGTTGTTATCTTCATTGGGAGATTAAGTATACTTTGAAAAGATGCCCATGGGTGCCAGGTTGACAAGGGGTAGACTCCTGATTATTATTTTGTGTCAACCTGAGTGGGCCATGGGATGCCCACGTATGTGGTCGAACATTATTCTAGGTGTTTCTGTGAGGGTGACTTTGGATGAGTTTAACATTTGTATCCATGAACTGAGCAAAGCAGATTGGCCTCCCTAATGTGAGTGGGTCTCATCTAGTCATTGATGGTCTGAATATATCAAAATACTGACGCCCCCTGAGTAAGAAGGAATTCTTTCAATATAGCAGCCTTTGGGTTGGAACACTGATCTTTCTTCCTGCCTTTGGACTTGAACTGAAACATCAGCTCTTCCTGGGTCTGAGTTTACTTGCCCTCACCCTGGAATTACACCAGCAGCTCTCTCGTGGGTCTTCAGCTTGCTGACTGCAGGTCTGGGGACTTGGCAGCCTCCATAACTGCATGAGCCAGTGCCTTAACATAAATCTCTCTCCGTCTCTCTCCACACGTACAAACACACACAGATCCTATTGGTCCTGTTTGTCTGGAGAACTGTGAGTAATACAGATCCTTAGAAATAAAAAACTTACATCTTCATTAAAAAAAGGGCGTCTCTAAATAACTTCTTAATAGTTGATGTTTTATGTACCTTTCCAAACTATGCTGATCATACGTCAAACGATTATTCTATAGCTTCATGATTCCCAACCCATACATTCCCTTCGAGGTAGAGGGTCAGGTTTCTCCCTTACATTTTCTTATTAACGTATGGTACATGTGTAAATATAAGACTATAGTAGACTATTTGGTCACTTATTTATTTCTCCACTCACAACTAATCTGCAGAAGAGGGACCAATTTATTTATGTTTGTTGGACTATCCAGTACACATCTCAATGCCTGACAATTAATTGGTAGCAAATACAGGTTGACTTCTTAAAAGGAAGGTGTAGTATATGTCTAGGTAAGGTCTTTAAAATCCGAGTCCTTAAAATCTTGCCTTTTCACCCCTTTAAAATAGCATTTCACAGGATACAAATGTCTTAGTGTACTAGATATTTTGTAGCATAAATAATGTTTCTGGCCAGTGACATTTTATGGTGTTGTAGAAATAAAGACTGCTGGGGCTTCCCTGGTGGCGCAGTGGTTGAGAGTCCGCCTGCCGATGCAGGGCACACGGGTTCGTGCCCCGGTCCGGGAAGATCCCACATACCGCGGAGCGGCTGGGTCCGTGAGCCATGGCCGCTGAGCCTGTGCGTCCGGAGCCTGTGCTCTGCAGCGGGAGAGGCCACAACAGTGGGAGGCCCGCGTACCGCAAAAAAAAAAAAAAAAAAGAAAAAAAAAGAAATAAAGACTGCTAAAATGAGAACAAAGGGAGGCTATTTACTCAGCGCCAGCCACCATCACTAGCATTTGGCAGTGACTCAAAGACACGCATTGTAGTGGGAAAGCTTTGCAGAGCGTAAAAAGGAAGGCTTCAAGTGGGCTCTTATTGGAGGTTGTTGGCAAGGGAAAGCTGGAGTCAGGCTAACTGGAAGGGGGGACTCTTATGTGATTGATTTGGGGGGCCTGTTTGGCTTCCTGTAGTTGGTCCAGAGACAGAAGCAGAGGCATAAATGAAGGAAGCTGGCAGCCATTGACCAAGTCCTGACTATTGTCACCCGACTGCTGTAGACCTTGTGTTTTGGCTTTTCGGACTGGGGGCTGCAGAAGTTTGGATCATAGGTCTGTTGCCCTATATTGTCTGTCCATTTGTATACTTATTCTCTCAGAATGAATTATTATAAAATCATAGTTAAATAACTTAAAAAACAAACATGTGAAGTTGCACATCATTTACATTAAAAAGGGGAAGGTATTTTTGCACATACATAGTGATGATTAACTGTCTGTCAAAGGTACCTCATTGATGATTGAGAATATGAACGCACAGGTTAAATATCTTGACAGCGGTAGAGATGCCCTCACGGGAAATTCCTGAAAATGCAAACTATGGTTTTGAGTAATAAACGAAGGGAACGCACAACCTCCCTTTTCTGTAAAAAGATGCAGTATCTCTTCTGGTGCACGTTGTTATAATATACCTTATTCTGATCGAACTTTAATTATGGCTGCATCAGCAAATTCCACACTACCTCTCCAATTTAGAAGATTTTTCTGGCTGCCTTGAGCCAGTTTATCCCAGCAGTTGGTCTACTAATTCCCATTAGCCCTGTGGAAGAGAAAATTGTGCTTAAGTGGAAGAGCGATGTGTTCAAATGATAAATTTTCACATACTAAATCCTTCAATTCAGGAATATGAAAACATGAGAAGCAGCAGAAACATCAATTACCCATTTTTTTCTTCGAGTTATCATTTTCATCAATCATTTTCAGAACATAAATGGACACTGTTCTCACTCAACTGTATCTCCCATATATTATCTAAGAAGAATATGCATGTCATGATTGTAAGAAAATGATGTATATGTGAAGTAGAGCATTTTTTTCAAAAGTAACAGAGGAAAGAAATATTTCTCCCCTAGCAATAAGGTTTTTTTTTTTTTTTTTCCTAAAACGAAGGTGTTGGATGCTTTAGAGTCTTTTACAAGCACTGACTAATACAACTATATACAGAATGTGTTTGTTACAAATAAAATACTTAAAGTTTTTGTCTTTCATTTTTGTACTTGCTTTAAATAAAAGATTATCGTTTATGTCTTCAATTCCTCTGGCAAGTCTTTGAGAGTTTCAGCTCTGTAGACCGTTAAGTTGCAAAACAATACAGCTCCTGCCTTACAAACTGAAATGCCCTCACTAATAGAGAGTGACAGAGAGAGTATTTAAGTCCCCAGGTGCCAAGGGGGGCTACTTATGGAACTAGTAACATTTTAAGGGTTCTCTAGAGGTTCAGAGGCTAGGTATTATCTATTTCTTAGAGTTCAAGTTGTTTGTGTCTTTACATGGCTGACTTAAGGGTCTCTGATCAGCAATTTTAGGGAAATGACCAGGAAAGTCTTTTTCCGTGAAGGAAGAGGCCTGATAATGTTACTTATTTCACCACTGATGCTGTAGATTTCACGTTCAAAATGAACTACTAGTTTAAACAACCCAAACGTGTCTTCATCTCTCAAATTTAATTTTCACTGTAACGATCTTGTTTCCTTGTGTGACTCAAAGGTCTCTGATGTAGGGAAACATTAAAATAAATGATAAACAAAAATATTTAGCTTTATTTTTCATTGTTGATTGAGACTGTTCCTCTTTGGAAAACTATTCATTAAATAAGCTGCCATCTGACCCTTTTCACTAAACTTGTGTCTGACGTTTTATTACTCAGATGTTACAGGTATTTGATTTTCCATATTTCCTTTTATCTTTTGACATGCAATCTTTTGTTTCAGCGTGAAGAAAGTAATGAATTAACTGGGTATTTAAAAACTCATAAAAAGCCAAGTATATCCCTTTTTATTGTCCAATATTGTTTTCCAGTTATTATAAATTGGCCTAAAAAGCTGAAACTTCAAATTAGTCTTTTTTAATATAATTCATCATTTTTATAATCTCAGTTGATGAGAGGAAAAAAAATGTGGGGCGAAAGAATATAAATAAATGATAAAACGGCTCATGGTGCATTTGGCTACTGTACAGGCAACTATGGCCCCATTTTTGCCTGTTGGTACTGTTGATACTGAAAAGAATTACCTTATGTATCTTCTGAAATCTATTCACTAGTTGTGTTAGCATCAATATTTTGTAAATAATTGCATTTTTTTTACAAACATCATCACTTTAAGGGATTAAGTTTAGATTGCTAAAATTGCTGAATATTGTTTCCCTAGCTTTCAATCATCTTCTCTGAGATGAAGATTCCCATTAACTGCAGGCTCCCAACAGTTAATTGTATCATCTCTGTACAGTGGGCCCTGCTATGGACTGAACTGTGTCCAGCCCTAACCCCCCAGGTGACTGTATTAGAGAGAGGAATTTTAAGAAGATGATTAAGGATAAATGAGATTAAATGAGATCATGAATACGGAGCCCTGATTTCACAGAAGTGGTGTCCTTATAAAAGAGGAAGAGATACCAGACCCTTCTCTGTCTCTCTCCGTCACACACACACGCACCCAAAATGCAGCCATCTGTAAGCGAGTAAGAGAGAGCTCACCAGAAAATGAGGCCTGCTGGAACCTTGGTCTTGTACTTTCCAAGCTCCAGCACTGTGAGAAAATAACTTTCTGTTGTTGATGCTTCCCAGTCGATGGTATTTTTGTTATGGCAGCTTGAGTAAACTACGGCAGATCTTTTTAGTTTCTATCAACAAGGGCATCTTCTGTAGCTTGGTGGCCTGTTGTTTTTCTTTCTTTCTTTTTTTGGGGTACCTTTGTTTATTTGCTGGTTTCTTTTATTCATTCTTCTTTCCTTTTTTTAGACTATTTTTTGTATCAGTTTTAGGTTCAGGGCAAAATAAGCAGGAGACGCAGGGGTTTCCCATATTCTCTGTGCCCCCCACTCGTGCACAGCCTCTCCCATTATCAACATCCCTCACCAGATGGTACATTTGTTGCACTTGATGAACCTGCATTGACACATTATCATCCAAAGCTCACAGTTTATGTTAAGGTTCACTATTTCT
Organism: Delphinus delphis; assembly: GCF_949987515.2. Lineage (NCBI taxonomy): Eukaryota > Metazoa > Chordata > Mammalia > Artiodactyla > Delphinidae > Delphinus > Delphinus delphis. The sequence goes on from NC_082683.1 coordinate 170,865,117, forward strand.
GGTGTACTTTCTATGGATTTAGACAAATGAATGATGTCTGTATCCACCATTATACTATCATGCATTGTAGTTTCACTGCCCTAAGGATTCTCAGTGTTCTACCTGTTCATATACCCTCCCTCTCAAGCCCTGGCAGTCACTAAGCATTTTACTATCTCAGTAATTTTGCTTTTTCCAAAATGTCATTTAGTTGGAATTATACAGTATGTATCTTTTTTAGATTGGCTTTGTTTTTTTAGTAATATGATTTAAGGTTGCTCTGTATCTTTTCATGACTTAATAGCTGATTTCTATTTAGAGCTGAATAATATTCTATTGTCTGGATGTACCACAGTTTATTTTTCTGTTACTCACTGAAGTACGTAGTGGTTGCTTCCAGGTTTTGCCAATTATGAGTAAAGCTATTGTAAACATCCACACACACAATTTTTTGTGGGCATAATTTTCATCTCTTTTGGTTAAATACCAAGGAGCACAATTACTGGATCATACGGTAAGAGTATGTTTTGTTTTGTGAGAAACTGCCGAAGTGTCTTGCAAAGTTGCTGTAACTTTGTATTCTCTCTGGCAATAACTGAGAGTTCCTGCTGCTCCACGTTCTATTCAATGTTTCGGTTTTGTCACTGTTCTGGATTTTAGCCATTCTAATCTGTATATAGTGGTATCTTGTTTTTACTTGCATTTCCTGATGACATATGATGTGGAACATCTTTTTATATGCTTACTTGCCATCTGTGTACCTTTGGTGAAGTGTCTGTTTAGGTCTTTGGCCCATTTTTTAATTGAGTTGTTTGTTATTGTTCAGTTTTAAGTGTTCTTTGTATATTTAGATGACAATGCTTTATCAGATATGTCCTTTGAAAATATTTTCTCCCAGTCTGTGGCTAGTCTTTTCATTCCCTTTACAGTATCTTTCACAAATCAGAAGCCTTTAATTTTAATGAAGTCCAGCTTATTATTTTTTTCATGGTTAGTGCCCCTGGCATTGTATCTAAAAAGATACTGTCATACCTCAGATCATCTGGGTTTTCTCCTACATTATCTTCTAGGAGATATATACTTTCACATTTTGTATTTAGGTCTGTGATCCGTTTTGAGTTAATTTTTCTGAAGGTTGTAAGGACAGTGTCCAGATTCTTTTTTTTTTTTACACTTGTTTTTTCAGTTGTTCAAGCATCATAGAAAAGACTATCTTTTCTCCATTATATTGCTTTTGCTTCTTTGTCAAAAGTCAGTTGACTATATATTTAAGAGGGTCTGTCTCTGGACTCTGTGTTTTGTTTCATTGATCTTTTTGTCTGTGCTTTCACCAATAACACACTCTCTTGATTACAGTAGCTTTATAGTAAGTCTTGAAGTTGCATTATGTCAGTCGTCCAACTTTGTTCTTCTTCAACACTGTGTTGGCTATTCTGGGTCTTTTGCTTCTCCATATAAACTTTAGAATCAGTTTGTTAATATCCACAAAATATCTTACTGGAATTTTGTTTGCGATTGCATCAAGTTTATAAATAAAGTTAGAAAGAACCTGACAGTTTGACAATATTGAGTCTTCCTATCCATGAACATGGGATATCTCTTGACTTAGTTCTTTTATATCTTTCATTCAAGTTTTATAGTTTTCTGCATATAGATCTTGCACATATCTTGTTAGATTTATAACTATTTCATTTTTTGAATGCTAGTATAATTGTTTTGTGTTCTTAACTTCAAATTCCACTTGTTCATTGCTGGTATGTGGGAAAGCAACTGAGTTTATTAACCTTCTATCCTCCAACTTTGCTGTAATTGCTTATTAGTTCTTGGAATTTTTTTGTTGATTTTTTTTTTTCAGATTTTCTACATAGGCAATCATTTATCTGCAAACAAAGACAGTTTTATGTCTTTCTTGCCAATCTGTATATCTTTACTTTCTTTCTTATTGCATTTGCTAAGACTTCCAGTGTGATGTTGAAAGCACTGGTGAGAGGGGAAATCCTCTATTGTTCTTTACCTTAGTGGTAAAGTGTCATGCTTCTCACCATTTAGTATAATGTAAGCTATAGGTTTTTTGTTGGTGTTTTTCATGAAGTTGAGGAAGTTCCCCTCCATTCTTAGTTTATTGAAAATTTTTATCATAAATGGGTGTTAGATTTTGTCAAATGCTTTTTCTCCTCTATTGATATAATCATGTAATTTTTCTTCAGCTTATGGATATGATGGATTACATTAATTAATTTTCAAATGTTGAACCAGCCTTGTTTACCTGGGATAAAACTCACTTTGTTGTGATATATAATTTTTTCTGTACATTGTTGGGACTTAATTTGCTAATATTTTGTTGAAGATTTTTGCATATGTGTTCATAAGAGATACTGATCTGTAGTTTTCTTTTATTGCAATGCCTTTGGTTTTGGTATTAGAGTAATGAATGCTAACCTGATAGAATGAGTTAGGGGATATTCCCTGTGCTTCTATCCTCTGAAAGAAGTTGTGGAAAATTGGCATAACTTCTTCCTTAAATGTTTTGGGGAATTCACCAGCAAATCCATCTGGACCTGGGGCTTTCTGTTTTGGAAGGATGTTAATTGTTGATTCAATTTCTTTAACAGATATAGACCTATTCATATTGTCTCCTCTTGTGTGAGTTTTGGCAGATTGTCAAAGGAGCAGATTTGGCAGATTTCAAGGAGCTGGTCCATTTCATGCAGGTTATCTATTGTGGGCGTAGAGTTGTTCGTAGGATTCCCTTATTATCCTTTAACTGTCCTTGGGATGTGTAGTGATATACCCTCTTTTATTTCTGTACTCTATTTATTTCAGTAATTTCTGTCCTCTTTTTTTTTCTTTAGTTTCCCTGGCTACAGGCTCATTAATTTTATTGATGTTAAAAAAAAAAATGGCTTTTGGTTTCATTGATTTTCTGTGTTCAATTTCATATGTTTCTGTTCCAATTCTTATTACTTTTTTCTTCTTTTCACTTTGTATTTAATATGCTCTTCTTTTTCTTGTTTCCTAAAGTGCAAGCTTAGACTACTGATTTTAATCTTTTTTCTTTTCTAATATATGCATTCAATGCTATAAATTTCCCTCTAACCACAAATTTCAGTAAGTTGTGTTTTCCTTTTCATTTAGTTCAAAATATTTTGAAATTTCTCTTGGAATTTTTTCTTTGACTCATGTGTTGTTTAGAAATATGTTGTTTAAAATCCAAATAGTTGGAGATTTTTCAGATATTTCTATTATTTCTAGTTTAATTCCATCGTGGCTTGAAAGCAGACATTGTATGATTTCTGTTCTATTAAATTTGCTGAGGTGTGTTTCATGGCCCAGAATATGCTCTCTCTTGGTGAATGTTCCATGAATTCCGTGGCCGCAGCTAATTAGACTAACAAGGGTCACTTGTTCCAAGAACAACTAACATGTAGCTTGTACAGTAAACCAATGACCTAATTAACCTGATGAGGTAGAGTAATCACATTTTCTCTGCTAGGAGGATAACGAAAAACATGTAGGAATTTGACAGTTTTAGGAGCTACAACTGCTAGTTTATGGGAGCTAGTTGAGCCTAAAAGATGTATGATGCTTCATGCATAAGTTGAAGTTGCTCAGGAATGGGAGCTAAGAGGAGAAAGTTACTTTTAGTGGGAAAGAAAGGAAACAATCGGAATGCAGTTTAATCAACTTAATGGTATAAAATGAGAATGATACCCACACTTTTCTTCTTTGCTAAGACTATTGCAGCACCCCTCAATCCACACTCCCCCTCCCACTCCTGTCTTCCTGAGAATGGCTGCATTAGGACTGCTGGCTTTGCAATTTCAGGGTGGGGGGTCTCAGCTCCCTTATTGCCCTATGGTTATGCTTGTTACCAACTCCACCATCTTAACTAGTCATTTCTTTCTTTTTCTTTTTTTTTTTTGCAACAGAAGTAGCCTCATAAGACCTGTTGAATACCGTCCTTTTGAAGAGCAAAATTTATGCAAAGGCATGTCTAGTGGTGTTCTAACATTATGGAGTTTTTGTATTAGGTACCTCATTAAAATTCTCCAATTACTCCATTAAATTTGTCCATACATATTTCCCTATATTGTACCTATATGCTGAATCATATGGCATAGACTATCGAATAACATAACACGAAATTTCAATTTACACAAGGCAGAATTTAATTAGAAAAAACAGTTTATTTTGTGAGAATAGAGGAGATTAACCTATATAAGAGTAGATTTCAAACATGACGTTAAATAAAAACAAAAAGTTACTGTGTATGTACTTCTTCCAACCTCAAAGCTCTAACCTTCTGATCTTTTTTTTAAAAAAAAAAACCTCAGAGTATTTAGTGATATGTCAGGTTATTCTCTACAAAATATTTTCTTCTTAAGATCAATATTACTTTAGAGTTGAGCAAGTTGGGAGTAACCAGAGACATAGATGAATAATTTTTACATCTCCTTTTAGTTATCACAATTTTAGATTGCATTTTGAATATAATCCCCATCATCAGACATTTTCTTTAAGCAAAAGTGTTGTGAGATATCTTTTCCTGCCTAGAGGGAGGAAGAGCACCCATGAGAGTCTTTATGAGTTACGGGAACAGACGCCAGCCTAGAATCTCACTAAGAGAAATATCTGGCAGCCCTCGTGCCATAGAAAATTCTGTTCTCTGGAATCACCAACTGTTTGGCGTCCGGGTTATGAATGATATTAACTTGTCTGGAAGTGGCAATCTAAATGGGTCAAGTCCAGTTGCTGCTGACTGTAACAATACCTGTCCTAACACCGGGATATCTAGGGAATAGTGCCATTGAGAGAAATGGAAAAGCAAAACTGAAGTATAAAATGACTTTGTGTTCGCTCTCTGCTTTATTCACACTGGCAATTTAAAAGCCCCACATTTTGATCTTTTCTGGCACAATACCCCTTAAATGCATTCTTCCTCGGTGTCTTCAGGGTGGGGGTGATGGGTGGCGATGCATTATTTTAAGTGTCTGTTGCTGTGACCTGCAGAGGCTTAAGACAAAACCCTTTTGAAAAGGACCGAGAGACAAAGCAGATTAGTCCTCCCTGTGAATGCCTAGATATGCAGTCTAAAGAATGTGTTTGGCCCACCGTTGGCAGACTATTTAGTTCCTGCCAGCAATGAATTCTCTAGCGTGACAGTAGGATTTGTCAGTGACTGCTGCTTGACGAGATCGCAGCAGTGAGGTGCAAGAAGATGGAATGAAATCACCCTGGAGCACAGCCTCCAAAGGTTCAGTACGGTCCCGGGATGCAGGACACCGTGGCAGCCGAGCCTGCAGCTAGACTTTTTCTTTCTTTTTTTTTTTTTTTTTTTCCAGACTGCAGGTAGACGTTGCAGGCGACTCTTCTCAGCCAAGATAGTGTACCATTTGTCAGAGGAAGAGGCTTCACAACTAAAGCTAAATTTTGAAATGGCTTATCTTGGAACTCAGAGCTGTAAGGGCACTCTGAGGTCTAGTACAGTCAATATCATGGGAAATTTAAATGACAAAAATTCAGGAGTTCAAATTTGGAGGTGGGGAGAAGGAAAGAGTGAGCATGGAAAACATGCCTTTCTGAAGTATGGGTGATTTGATGAGTATATACCCTGGAGTGAACGTGATGTGGGAATGGGGGATGCAGCTGTGACCCTAGGCCTCTCTGGTGGGGAGGTCATCCCCATCTTCAGGCAGCCACTATGATCTCAACATGCAAAGAAACACAGTGAGTCCCGTACATATGAACCTTCAAGTTGCGAACTTTCAAAGATGCAAACGCGGGTGTTCACATAGCCAATCATGTAAGTTAGTTCACGTGTCTGGCGTACGTTGTCACGTCTGTGCGTCCTCTACAAGTGGTTGTGCTTTTGTGTACTTTACAGTACTGTATAGAGTACAGTAGTACAGTACCTTGATTCCTTGCCTATTCACTCGATGCCAGCCCCTGTATGCCAGCTGTTGTACTGTACTACTGTACTTCCCAAGGTACCGTAGTATAATATTAAACATCTTTTCTTTATTTTTTATGTTTGTCTTTTATGTAGTATTTGTGTGAAAAGTATTATAAACCTATTACAGTACAGTACTATATAGCCAATTGTGTTAGTTGGGTACCTAGGCTAACTCTGTTGGACTTACCAACCAATTGGACTTACGAACATGCTCTCGGAGCAGAACTTGTTCTTATGTAGGGGACTTACTGTACACGTTTACAGCAACTTTCCTAAAAACAGGCCAACTCCTGTAAATCATTTCACCTTATTGTGACTAACAAGGTATACCATTCTCGAACCACTTTATAATCTATTTGTAAGGGACATTTTGTTCAGATATAATTTTCATCTTATGCACTGACTTTAGAATATCACCTTTAGGTAACGTGAGCACCATTTGGTAAGGCTACATATTTCACGGGACAAGGGAAAGAGGACTTTTAAAACATGCCACCATTTGTGAGTGACACTCAAGCAAACAGTGCCACCCTTCCTAAGAAGAGCACTGTGCACATCAGTTTGTGCATTTTGGTAGTATCGTGTGAAATGCTTACACACCTTTACATTACTATTGCATATGTGGTAAAATTGCCACCAAAGATTATTCCTTCACACAACAATGTCAAAATAATAACTCTTATTATCTCACATACTTAGAATGTAGCTGGACCTCTGGGTGAGTGCTAGATGGCCCATTGGAGTAGGGAAAGAAAACATTAGAATGTGTATTTTTTTAATATAAAAAAAGAAGAAATTGATCTTGATTTACTTTAAACATAAGTGGACAGTTATACCCTCAGTTTTTATGTCCGACAAAAGTGTCTTGTGTACAACACATGAGTGCACTGGGGAATATTGGGAATTCCATAGGAATCAAAATATACAAATGCTTGATATTATTGTTATTATTTATTTTAAATTATAAATCTTAAGCCTGAGGTACAATAAATGTTTTCCATTGTTTAAGGATCCGATCTGGACAACAAATATTTCACGGCTGGTGTTTTAACAAGTAAATATTGATTTTAATGATCTAAATATCTGATTAATTAGCACTGTCAGGACAAAAAAAATTATTTAACTACTGTGATAACCTACCTTCCTTTCTATAGTTCAGTTGCTATTTATTTCCTCCTTTTAGGACTGTCTGATTGTCTGGAATCTTCTACATGTGTTTAGGTAGAAATGTTTATCTTTTGCAGTGCGATAATTTAGTGGCTTTCAATTTTCAGAAGTTTTTTGGGAGGGTGCACAAATTTCACTGCTGTTGAACACAAAAGTGGCTGTCTTTTTTTTTTTTTTTAATATGGTCATTGATTTGCTAAGGGAAGTGCAATGCCCTTGTTTCTTTTTACATTGAGGTAGTACCCCTGTTATTAAAGTGAGGGCACATGTTCTTATAAAAACTTAGAGAGCACGTTTAAGAGAACCTTTCACTAATCTGTTCAAGTGCGATTTAAATAGAAGAGCTAAATATACTTGTCTTTTGTTCTCAGTGGAAAACGATGTTACTTCCCGAAAAAGACAATCTGTTTCCACATGTCATAGTGTTAGGCTGATAAGTTAACAACCAAAAGAATATTGAATTTAACATTATAATAAATATTCATATCCGTAACATAGGAGTGTGACTAACTCTAGACTGACCTTAACACTTGCCCCAGCTGGTCCCTTTAAAAAAAAAACTCTTTTCATTTATTATCTTCCTATCCACACCCCTGCCACCCATACGCTTTGATTGCTACTGGAAGACATGACTATCTGACCTTTCGCTCCTGGCCTAGGAACCCATCTTTTTAGCTCCAGGAGTTTCAGAGATATAAAGTTATATTTTATATCCAAGGTTACATTTTATATCCAAGGAATCAGTCATAATTAGAATTTCATGCCAGTTTTGGGGAGAGAGGGTTTCAAGGCAGGTCAGTGCAGGGAAGCCTTCAAATCGTAGCTGATTGGACACTGCTTACTCTCCTGAGGCCTAACTCAGAAGAAGAGGCTCAATCTAAATATCAAGGTAAAGTTGAGAAACATTTTTATAACAGAACTTTTTAAGACGTGAAGGGCCTTGTGAATTACCTAATCCAATCTCTTCCTCATGTTAAAAAGAAAAGTAATTGAAAGAAGAAAGATTAAAACATTATCATTGTAATATTTATATAAAGAAGGCTGTAAAATTCTAAATATGTTTATGGCATACAGTTTTATATGTGAGTAAAAGCATTATCCAAAGAAGAGCTGTGATGGAAATTTCCAAGGTGGAAAAACAAAACAAAACAAAACACCCCAAATTTCTCCAGAAATGGAATATGTATGTAAAATTTGCAAATAGATTTTTTTTTTTTTTTTTTTTTTGCGGTACGTGGGCCTCTCACTGTTGTGGCCTCTCCCGTTGCGGAGCACAGGCTCCGGACGCGCAGGCTCAGCGGCCATGGCTCAGCGGCCATGGCTCACGGGCCCAGCCGCTCCGCGGCATGTGGGCTCTTCCCGGACCGGGGCACGAACCCGTGTGCCCTGCACCGGCAGGCGGACTCTCAACCGCTGCGCCACCAGGGAAGCCCTAGATTTTAATCTCAGACCATAAAACCCTTAAAAAACATCACCAGTGAGTAACCATGACAGGAGAATAAAAAGGAGTCCAAGCATACATTATACGAGAATAAGAATGAACAAAATCAAATTTGGGTCCAAAGTAAGGACAGTACAGAAATAAAGTAATTGGAGTTGTGCACAGAAAAAGTTACCCTAGAGATAGAAACAGATCTAAATGAGGATAAAAATCAACTACACAGATCTTAATAACTCTTACTGTCAATGAAAGTAGAATCCCAAAAGAGAGACTGGGAAGTTGAACAATTCATTGGCTGGCAATAGAAGAAAATAAAATGTGAAAACAGCTAGATAGGGACTTAGATGTTATTTTAAAGTTAATGTACTGTGAAAAGGAGCAGGGAAATGCACAGACCCAGCATCGCTCTAATAACTAAAGTTTAGAAAATTCAAAAAGTTGGTGAGAAAATTCAATGCTTCTTTTTCATATTCTATACACAGAGGAAACAGTCGAGAGAAATCTTTATAGTAGCTTTGACACAGAAGACTTAAAAAAATCTGATGAACTGGAAAACATCATTAGCAAAAAAAAAAAGAAAAAATATAATTGTGTAGCAGACACATCCTTTTAAGTGGGAGGCAAAAAAAAATGACAGTTGGGAAACTCAGTGGGCCCTTTGTAAATGCTGCTGGGGGCATGGGCAATGCCTTTTTGGGGGAAGCATTGTGTTTCTCTTTGTATAAATTTTTTTTATATTTCAAGGGGACAAGCTTTGATCAGCTCCCTCCTCCACTCCTTCAGTAGGCTTTCTTGATGTTGGCTTCCCCCATTTCCCAAACATTAGCTGCATCGACTTGCCCAGTCCCATGCTTTCCAAAGTCATTTTATTTCTCTGACCTACCTTGTTGAGAACATTGAGAGCCCCAGACTTGAATTCTCTCAAATACCTGCCCCGCCACTATCCACCCCACACTATCCATCTACTTAACTTTAATCTACCCCAGCCTTACTTCCAAAACTCCAGGTTCACCTGATGGGGGATGTCTCTGGTTTTAATTTCAGCTGCTCCATCAACACCCTTGATCTCATTCATTTCCATCTTCTACCAGGACTCTGTCTTTAGATTGACCAAGATGGCCTTAATGTTCCCCTCCCCAAAGGCTCCTTCCTGACTTTAGGCCACTGACCTCCATTTTCTTAGAGGATGTACTTTATGAAACTCATCATTGTAAACACTTTGCCCCTCCACGATGGAAATCCTTTTAAAGCATCTTGCCGGTTTTACAACCTGGGAATATCTTTCTCAAGGAGTTGAGAGCCATCCCTTTGAAAGGTGGTTGTCACGGAAACCTGGCCCATCTCCCAGTTTCTGTGGGAGGGTAGGATACTAGCTCCAAGTTGTACACCTACCTCCTGAGATGAAATATGAGAAAGTTTACTTTTCTCTGGAGTAAATCCCGTGATTAGATGGCCTATGATCCCCTTTCCCCAGATCTTCAAAGTTTTCCAGTCCTTTGTTTCAGTGGAGTTGAGCTCAGACTGAGTTCCGGTCTCTCCCCTACTGTAGCAGCCTTGAAGAAAGCTTTTCCTGCCTGTTTAACTTTGTCCAGCATGATTTTTAGTGTGACAAGTTATCTCAACTTTTTCTAACCTTTTAAAACTCTTTTTTGCCTATTGGGTCACCTTATCAGCTGTAATAATGCTTAGCTATCCCGTACTCCCTAAATAATCCTCTAGTCCTCTAGTTACCAACTTTTTTTTTTCTCTACCTTCCATGTCTTTTCAGTGATTAGTGGCCACTTTCTTGTTCCATGTAATTTTCTCAACTACCATTTACTCTTCTAATTACCATCATCATTCCACTTTAGCTTTTCTTGCTGTTATCACCCATAAACTACAAACTGCCCAATCTGATAAACACTTATTTCTTGCTCAGATGCTTTTGCTGTGTTGTTGTTGTGGATTTCTCCCTTCCCCTTGATATCCTTCCTTCTCCTGGCTTCTCTGACAACATGGTTACTTACCTGGCTCTACTCCTTCCTCCTTACCCATTGCTTCCTGACCTCCTTTGTTGGATTTTATTTTTCTAGCCATCACTTTAACATTTTTAATCGTTTTCTTTTTCTCATATTCTAGTCACACTCTTAGAGCTTATCTATACCCAATAACGCTGATAGCACAAGCACCCGTTCTGACTTCCACATTCAGATATCTAACCACTGAGTGGACATCTCCACTGGATTTTTAAACAGACTCCTCAGACATCATATGTCCATCATCTGAACTCACTTTCTCTCCAAAGGTGCGTTTCTTCCTTTGTATCCTATCTCTGAAGCTGGTACAAAGATTCATGTCGCCTTCCGAAGTCCAAATTCTGTGAATCTTCTCCACACCCTCTTGTCTTTTAAGTCTTTTTTTTTTTAGTCTTTAAAAACTTTCTTTATTTAAATTGAAGTAGAGTTGCTGTACAGTATTATATAAGTTACAGATGTACAGTATAGTAGTTCACAATTTTTAAAGGTTATACTCCACTTACAGCTATTATAAAATATTGGCTACATTCCCCGTGTTATACAATATGTAATTGTAGCTTATTTTATACCTAATAGTTTGTATTGCTTTTTCCCTACCTCTACATTGCCCCTCCCCTATTCCCTCTCCCCACGGGTAACCACTAGTTTGTTCTCTAGATCTATCTGCTGCTTTTTTGTTATATTCACAAGTTTGTTGTATTTTTTAGGTTCCATGTATAAGTGATATTATACAGAATTTGTCTTTTCTCCATCTGACTTATTTCACTTAGCGTAATGTCCTCCAAGTCCACCCATGTTGCCACAAATGGTAACATTTTGTTCTTTTTTATGACTGAGTAGTATTCTATTGTATGTAGTATGTATACGTGTGTGTGTATCTCACATCTTCTTTATCCATTCATCTGCTGATGGACACTTAGATTGCTTCCATATCTTGGCAATTGTAAATAGTGCTGCTATGACCATTGGGGTGCATGCATCTTTTTGAATTAGTGGTTTTTTTTTTTTTTTTTTGGATCTATACCCAGGAGTGGAATTGCTGGGTCATATGGTAGTTCTGTTTTTAGCTTTTTGAGAAACCTGTTTTCCGCAGTGGCTGCACCAATTTGCATTCCCACCAACAGTGCATCAAGTCTTGCCTCTACAAACCTTCTCCCCAGCAGTCCCCTTCTTTCCATCCTTAGTGCCACATCTTCAGTTAAGATGCTCATCTTTTACGTGATCTGTTGCTACTAGGAACTATTATCTGTTCATATGGTCTTCCCCCACCCCCTCTCTATCCTCCGCTCTTGTAACAAAGTGATCTCTCTCTAAGGCATATATCTGACCTTCACTCTTACTCCAGTTCAATTTCATTGTTACGATGACTCCCTGTCTCTTACTGAGTAAAGAGTAAGTTCTTTGGCAGACATATAAGGCACATGTAACCTGGATCATGTTAATCACTTAAATTATCTCAACTACTCTTCTTTTCCTTGCAGTTCAGTAATATTGAACTATTTGCTCTTTATTAACACGCCAGTTCATTGCCTTACACATTGTCTCAAAATTCGTCCCATTATTTAAGACTCAGATATTATCTCCACTGAGAAGTTTATGCCAAGCTACACACCTCCCATACTCAATGACCATTTAGTTAGTGTCTGGCATAAGTAGGGCATCAGTAAGTTTAAATTAAAATTAATAGAACTATTAAATAGGATAATGGAATCCTCCTGGAAAAAAAAAATCTACACTTACAGTTCTTTTAAAGTACTGAAATACTAAGTAGGATAGTGTGAGAAGAAAAAATGAGAAATGAAATTTTAGGATGGTTATTATACTGATGCTTTGTAAGTTGGGAAGATATATAACATAGAAGGGTATGGTAAGGACTCCTGAAACCCTTCCTGTGCTGAAAAATATTTGTGGAATAAGGACACATCAAAATTCTGTCAGAAAGCACACTGTACCTTATTAATTACTCAGTATTTTAAAATATTGACACAATTTCTTCAATTCCAACTACAGCTAATTTAGTGAGAAAATATAGATGCCTCTCTTTCTCTCTTGCTGAAGGGCAGATCAAGAAAGTTCTAATACGTTTTTTTTTTTACAGTATGCATTTTAGTTTTTGCAATAAAACTTTTCCAGATTTCCTCACCTTGTAAATTGTAGCTTACCTTTTGAGATCACTGAGCTTTTTCTTGGGAAGAGAATAGATAATGGCAAGATAGTGAATTTATACTAATTAGATCATATTATGGGTCGACAGATGCTAATTAATTGAACTGAAGGCTGTGGTTACAGTGATTTATATACAATTCTGTAATGGTGCATGAAAATATACCCTTTAATAACATTTACTGACTATTTACCATGCGCCAGGTCTTCTTCTAAGCACTTTGCATGAATTAATGTACCTAATCCTCTCAACATTCCTTTTAGATGGGTATTATTGTTCCATTTTTGCAACCAAGGAAACAGAAAAACAGAGTTTTAGTATCTTGGTCAAGGTCACACAAGTAGAAAATGGCAAGTGGTTTATCTCCAAGCTCATGTTACTGGATTTTAAAACTCATGCTAAATAAATACAATGTTCTGATACCTTTTTAATTATATGTCCCTTTATACTATTCAAATATTAATATACTTGATATTAAAAATTCTGTTAAGTTCTGGGGACTCAAATGATCTATCTTTATATCATGTGTTTTCTTCCAGAACACGTATAGTTCCATCTTCTGTTACCCTTCTCTATTGCTTTTGCTACAATACTTCTCAAATGCTGACTTGTATTCATTTTATAATTTGTTTAATTTTATGATATGTATTATCTGTACCCATTCTTTTAAGACCTTTGAAAGTATCAACTAAATAAGTTAATAACTTAAATAAACCGTGTAACACATCTATTGATATATTTTTGATACACCCATTTCACAGATGAGAAAATAGAGGCAGAGAAAGGTTAAGGAGTATTTCTAAGGTCACAGAGCTGGCAAATGATGAAGTAGGGATTTCAATTAGGCTATAAGGAGCCTATGCTCCTTATTAGAGTATGTTCCCTATGCTTATCAGTATTTAAAATCAGTCTTTTACATTGAAAATAATCTCCTTGAGCAGAATGAAGTCTCTTGTTTATATTTTTGATCTCTTATCACATAGAATATATTTTAAAAAGACTTGTAGGATTTAATTAAATTATTATCTTTGTATACCTGGAAAACTTAAGCTATAGGTGCAAATGAAAGGAAGCAAAGATTTATGCATTTCTATTCTCTGCTTAATTTCTCTTGATACTTCAATAGTTGCAAAGTTCTTTCCAAAACTTCAGGATGTCCTTAAACAACTCTTTAGAAGCACTTTGTAAAGAAATAGGTAATCTGTTAATGGTCCCTGGGGGCAATGCCAATTTAGACACTTAGAAGACCTGCCAGATTTTACAGTATAAACTCATCACTGAGCGGAGATTAGAATGGGCCGTTGACATAATTGCTAATCCTGTCCTGACAATCTATGTATGTTGTGGCCTTACCTGGTGCTACACACTGGGTAAACTCCTTGGTGTTTGCCAAAGAATAATCCCGGCAACTGTAGGATGGTCACTGATTTTAATTCCATTGTATACATCTAGAAACAAAAACTTGGAGAAATTAAATGACGTTAGTTTCACACGCTGTTACGTTTTGCCAGCTGACCAGTGAAGGAGGGTGGATTTTAATACCTTAGACTTGTCTCTGGGTTTGACTCTGGAGCCAACTTAGACATTGCCAAAAATCAACTTTTATTTTTATTGTTAAAATTTTACATTGCCTCGGGCTTCCCTGGTGGCACAGTGGTTGGGAGTCCGCCTGCCGATGCGGGGGGCGCGGACTCGTGCCCCGGTCCGGGAAGATCCCACATGCCGAGGAGCGGCTGGGCCCGTGAGCCATGGCCACTGAGCCTGCGCGTCCGGAGCCTGTGCTCCGCAATGGGAGAGCCCACAACACTGAGAGGCCCGCGTACCGCAAAAAAAAAAAAAAAAAAAAAAAAAAATTTTACATTGCCTTTTCAGAATGAAAACCATGAATCCATAAAAGAATCAATGTTGGAAGGGCATGCAAAGAGCAGTAAAAGAAAATGCTTTGATATTTGCTGGGCCTACATTTTATAATATTTGTCCATGGAAGCTTAGGTTGCTGTATCTTAATATTTACCTCAGCATGTATGAAAACTGTTACTCGGGTAAAGGGAAGTCTTATGTTCTACAACATTCTAAATTGTAGTTTTTAGTTGTAGAAGAAATAGTATAGCCAGTGATTAGAAATCTTTTTTTTTTTTTTTTTTTTTTTGGTCTGATAACATGCTTTAAGATAGGAGAAGAAAATGAAGGAAATTAAAGTAACAAGGTCAGGGATAGCAGATGTATCCTTGTTGCTGTCCTGCGGGGAGAAAGACAAGTGAGTAGCTGGCAGGAAGCCCAGAATCCCGAGGTTGGCACTCCCAGCATTATTTAATACAAGCCTCGAATGCTGACGTGAACCAGAAGCCTCGGATGGGTAAACAGAGCATGCAGGCTACGCAGTGACACAGGCCGATAGTGTTTCTGCTCTGTTTTAGCAGGAAATGAATATGAAAGGGTGACAAGAAAGGACAGAAGGAAAATCAAAAGTTTCCATTTGCTGCATTGAGGTTTAGGGCCATCATTCTTTTCTCCTTTTAATTTTATTATTAAAAATTTTCCCCCTAAACCTTCTTTGTCTCTCTAGGATAGTATTCCTCACTCTCCGTTCATAACTTCAAAACTTCCATTGCTTTCTCTGCAGTCAAGGTTAGATACTCTCTTGAAATCTATGACATTTATTTTCATAGCTCCCCCGTTCAACTTTTTCATATTTAGCCTTCACTGTGATACCCACCACTTTGTTTTTCCCCTGGGGCAATAGCTTATGCTTGGGTAAGCTATATCGTCTAAACTTAGCTATTTCAAGGCCCATTTCGTTAAACTCAAGCGAGCTCTCTGTTATTTGAGAATTGATGTTAATGAGTTGATATATTATGCCTTGTGGGCAACCCATTTGCATTTTAACTGGTGCTTTTTGAACGCCTGATTCCACAGAAGAAACTTGTAACACTAATATTGTAAGGAAAGAGACTTTTGGGGAACACTTTTTCCTCAAACCATATTATTCTGGTAGTGTTTATTCAACTGTCTTCCCCCAAAGTAGCCCCTGCCTCTATTACTTAATCTTGTCCTTTTAGGGGCCAATTTATTGATGTTTCAAGTATTGATTTAGCAAATATATATTCCCTACCCAGTACCTGTCAGGTACTGAGCTTGGCATCAGTGTAGCAAAGATGAAAAAGATAATGCCTATACTCAAGGAGGTCAAGGCTAATGGGGCGACTGCCACATAATTATAAAGGCCACCAAAATATGATAGCAGAGATATGCATAGGAGATTTCAGGGGCTTTAAAAAGAGTACCCAACACAGGTGGCCGTGGGATAAGAAGCAGAAGAACAATGAGGAGGAATTCTGGGTGACCTGATATCTGAATTGTACAAGTATCAATTTGCACTGATAGCTTCAAGTACAAGTTAACACAAAAATAAGTAAGAGAAAGAGGAAGGCCGTAGGAAAGGGGAAGGGAATGTGAGTTAAAGAGAAGGAATGGCATCAGCCAGTAAAGTCAAGGTGTGTAGAGAGCTACGAGCAACTGCATGTAATAGAGCATTCAGTCTGAATATGAGAAGGGGTAAAAGATAAAGCCGGAACTATGGCCTGTCAGATCAGACTTCTTAAAGGAAAACTTTTCCTTTATTTTTTCCCAAATTAAAAAATTCCTAAATTGAAAGACACACTTTGACGTAGGATAATGGATCTTCAAGGTAGATATTCACCCGTTCTTTATGTATTCATGGCCATGGCATAATGGCTTTTTTACATAAATTACTTTCTTTCCTCTCTGTCTTTGAGTTTCTCCACTGTATTTAATCTCCTTCATTTATTTACTCCCAGAAATGATGCCCTTCAGGAAGGAATAGTGTCTCAGAAGTTCAGAATTTCAACATTGAGTTGAAGGTTTATTTTTTTCCTTCCATCTTAGTCAGGACTATACCTAGATATATGAGCCCTGCTTTAAAAATTGCATATGCCAGGGAGGGACAAATTAGGAGTTTGGGATTCACATATATACACTGCTGTATATAAAATAGATAAACAACAGGGACCTACTGTATAGCACAGAGAACTATGCTCAATACCTTATAATAATCTAAAGGGAGAAGAATCTGAAAACAGTATATATAGAGAGAACCGAATCACTTTGCTGTACACCTTAAAGTAACACAGCATTGTAAATCAACTATACTTCAGTAAAAAAGAATGAAAACAAACATAATTGCATATGCCTATGAATTTGCGTATACCATATTTAGAGAGCATGAAAAATATTATCTTAACCCAATTTCCTTCTTTCCAAAGATGCCAGTGAATAGGACACCAGACTAAGTGAAAGGAATCAGTTTCTCTAGTCACCAGCCTTTTATTCACTCATATTGGGTGTTGGATGGGACACCTGTCTTCAGGGATCTTTTATAGGCATATACGCCATGAAACTAACAGCAATACAGTCTTGAACAAGACAGTTAAATTTTAGAGACTTCAGGTTCTTCCTTAATAAAGTAAAGTAAATGTAAGTGTATCTGAAATAGTGCACTACCCTGTCCAAAACGTCTAGGAGTCTATTCAAGAAAGAACTGGTGGATTTTTTTTCCAAATTGAAAATATCTCTGCAAGGTGTATATTTGAAAATGTTTAATTTATATTTTTAACATATGTATATGCACGTTTTATGTTATAATTCTAGCTTACCTATATAAGCTTAAAATACACTATTACAGTTATGTATTTTCTTTGTAATAAACTGTATTTTAAAACACTATAATATTAGTTTAACTGGATTTTCAATATTAATTTAATTGTGGCAGAGGAATACTTAATCATGTTATTTTTTACCAATTTTTAAAAATCACAGTATTTTAGAAATGCTGAATTAACACTGAAGAGAAAAATGAATTGAAATCTTTCTTTGATTTGACCTAAGAAGACTCTGAAAGATTTACCTTAACATATACCAGAAAAACATCTCATATTTTTCATAAAAAAACTAATGAGGAAAAAATTAAGGTACATGGCATATTACATGAACTTTGAAAATGCTGAAAAATTGAATTTTACTTTTAAACTGAAATGCTCTTATAAAAAAAAAATTCCATTCTTTGTTTATCTTTTACATAAAATAATAATTGCAGACATTTTCCTGGTCTTCCCTGTTCATTTTGGCCAAGAACGAAATTTAAGTTCATCCCCATAAATTTCCTCTGGGGCCTAACGTATAATTACTGTCAAGATAGTTTGATTGATGGCACTTTGGAAAGATTTAGTGATTCATCTAACATGACATGATGAAGTCCCTACACAGAGCTGAGGATGGAATTCAGACCACTGGGGTAATCATAAAGAAATCATCTCTTTCATTTTAAAATAGATTTTAGTTTTCCCACATTATTTGTTGTTGGCCATTTGTTGAATATGTGTTGTTCAGTTGATACTTGAATCTGCATTCCAGACTTTTCTAATAGAATGTAAGCTTTCATTCTCTTTCTTCAGTCTTTTAGAACACACTAACTTTAATTACAGTGTTTTCTGAAATATACATTATAGACATTCATTGCTGACCAGATATTATCTATAAGCTACGTGTTATCTATGTCCTAAGACGTGATTTCAGGCCTCTCTTCCATGCACCCTCTACTTCTGTCCCTCTTACCAAATCCTAATAAAACACACTGTTAGTAGAATTAACTATTCCCAAGACTTTAGCCCTCAGAGGCTCAGGATGGGGTCCTGCTCACCACTGTGTCATCAGACCCTGCTTAGTGCTGAACATATACTAAGTACCAAATAAATATGCAGAAAAACGAAGAAAGCAATAAAGCAGTTAACTAAGTGTATTGCTAAGAGATAACAAAATTTAACCTTTTGGTTAATTTTCAACACTTTGTTTAAGATTTTTAATTCTAATCCATGAACATATGCATTTTGTTATCAAGCCATAGTGCGTATTTTGCTTTCTTTTCATATATGGCTATAGAAACATAGAGGAAAATACAACCAGATTCCAACTAAAATGTTTCAGCTCTTCCAATTAAAAATTAACAATTTATTATAAACAATTATTTATCTTTATACAGTTTAAGTGTTAATGGTTGCACTGATTTAGTTGAATAGGGTTTATTTAAGCAATTTAATACTGTTTAAATTGTTTTTTCCAAATATTTAATATTATAAACAAAACTGTGATGACCATGTGAATGAATTGTCTTTCTCTGGCCAGTTGGCACACAGTTGGTAGTTAGTGAATTTGTTGAGTGCATTGATGAATGATCAAAAGTCCTAATTAATACTTTCCGTGTTTTGGAAGACAGTTAACAAAAATTATATTGGAACCATTTAATAAATATGTCTGAAAGGCTCCTGAAAAGATTTAATTAGATTTTCATGGTAAGGTATTTGTTAAAGCCCTCAGGAACCAAGAAAACAGTAAAAAAGATTGTTTGATCACAATTTCTTTGATCATATATTCACATTTTATCAAAAAGTAAAAAACAGACTATATATTTTAGAGATAGTTAGATTTCTAGCAAGTCCCTAGGTTAGTTGTAATGATCTAGCAGAAGAATAGTTAAAGGTTTATGGTACCTTTTCTATTGGTAGCTATGAAGATAAGTGATTTTTTCTCTCTGAACTGGGTCAGTTACTAGCTGGTAGAAAAACATTCTCAACATCAATAATGCTAACCTCTATTTTGAGAACAGGGACCTTTCTTGACCAATTTAATGTGTCAGATTAGTGTTTAAAGCATGTAATTGTTTAATTATTCAAATGAAATTTTATTTATTAAACCAGTAATGAATAGGTGTTGTGCGTGCCTGGAACTGTTCATTTCCGCATTCAGACATATTTAAGGAATACTTACAATGTGTCAGGCCCTCAGCTCTGCCTGATGATTCCATAACTATCCCCTGAAAAATCTAGGGTGTAATATCAATGCTGTGTTTTATTTTATTGAAGTATAGTTAATTTACAATGTTTTGTTGGTTTCAAGTGTACAGCAGAGTGATTCAGTTATACATATATCTGTGTATATATATATTCTTTTTCAGATTCTTTTCCATTAGAGGCTATTACAAGATACTGAGTATAGTTCCCTGTGTGCAGTAGGTCCTTGTTTACCTGTTTTATATATAGTAGTGTGTATATGTTAATCCCAAACTCCTAATTAACTGCCTCCCTCCCGCCCCGCTATCCCCTTTGGTAACCATGTTTGTTTTCTGTGTTTCAATGCTATATTCTCACTGGGGACAAGGGACGTAATTAGTACACTTGATAGTACTTTTACATGAAACTGAAATTAATATTACAGCGCACAGTAATCCTATCAGTGTCACATCCACCATAAGTGGAGCCTCTTGGGTTTTCAAGGTGAATTTTCGTTTAGGTATTCATAAAGTACCAGCAGGAATTGTTGCCAGTAGTGGAGCGGCAGAGTGGTCAGCGTCCCATGGAGACAAGGTGATTCTTTTAGGATGAGAAGAACGTTCACTCGAGCAGGTGGCACTACTGCCGCTTGGCTTGTTCTGCTTCAGCTCTGTCAGCTGCCTATCCAATATTCAAAAAACAAAGCAAAACAGAAAACATGAAAAATAGATACTTTGGGTCTTTCTGGACATGTTATTACTTGGGGCTTTTTTAATGCTTTTGTCTCAAAAGGAATTTTCATAGAGTTTAGTAGTTTTCCAGTAAACGATCACATATTTGAAAGATATTGGACATCTCAATAGAGTTGCAGTTGAAATGGGATTGACTGGTTTCCATATAATGACAGACCCAAACCCCCCCCCCCAACACACACACAAGGAAAAAAGAACTCTAACCTCAGCAGATAAAAGTGGAGAGGGGAGATGATTGAAGTCTGAAAACATTTTGAAGGATGTGCATATAGTAACTTCAGATCTCTTTATTTCATCTCTGATTACCAGAATAAGGGTTGCCTTTCACAATTGAAAGGGATTATAAACATATGAAACTCTTTTCTCAGAAAGGTGATGTTGTTAAAAGAGAGATTCAGGAATAGTTTAGATAACTTAATTGATGGTGGACGCATGTCAGGCTGTGTCAAAGGAAGATCTTCAGTGTAACATTTTGAGACAACACTTACTGGAATGCTTAAATGATTGAGCTGCCCCAGGGTAACATTTTTCTCATATTTTTTACACTTTTACTGGTAATGGAGACATTTAATGTTTCTTGTCAATTTGTTCCAATAATAGTGTGGCTGCAAATGAGTTGGCCCATTGCCAGAAAGTCATAATCCTATTTTTTTCCTCCTAAATCCTAAGGCAACCTTTAAAGGAGAGCAAAGACCCTGCATCTTGCAGCTGCAAGGGCCCTTCTTGGAGTTAAGGAGGAGGTAGCCTCTGCCCTGTGTCATAGGTTTTTGGGGAGCTGCTTTAGGCAAAGAGCACGAAGCAGGTTTTCTCACAGAAGATGCCCCGAGCACCGACCCATCATCCCTCATTCTGGATGATTTTCTGTTTTCTCTCCAACTTTAACCTTTACTCAGTTCTTTTACTTTTGTATTTCAAGATGCTCATAGATACTGGATTTGTACTTTATACCGCGTCATTTTGTTGGTATGGCAGTTCTACTCTCGGTGGTAACATTCTTAATATATGTATATATGTATGCATTTATCACTATAGTAACATTCTGTAATGGAGAATATTACTATATTATATTATAATATAGTATTATATATATAATATATTATAACTAAATGAGTTTAGTTAGTTATTATATTATAACTAACTAAATGAGTTTACCTGTGTGTGTCTTTTCTTTCCATCTATGCTGCAAATTCCGCTATGGAGGAACATCTCTTGCAGGTCCAACACTGTCTTCCCTGAGTAGTTTTGGAAGGCATGCTGAATGCATCAGGAAACTGAAATCTGGATTCGGTTATGTCTCACTTCTGTGACTTTGATCGGATCGTTCATGATTTCAGTGTTTTAGCTTCAGGATCTTTAAAATTACAATTTTAAGTTCCACGGTCTCCAAAATCCCCTTTACCTCTAAAATTTGATGACTCTGTTATCTTCAGGAAATTCTAATCAGAAAGGATAATTCTGGGAGAGGGGAAGTGGTTGGGTCAAGAGGGAGGTGGATTAATTTAGAATGAAAATGTGTCATGGCATAACAGAAAATCAGGGCACCTTTACAAGACTTCCATGCTCAGACTGCTACCCAAGGAGGAAGAACTGGAAAACTGGGGGAACAGGATTCTGAAAACTCTGATAGTAAGAATATAAAACCTCTGTCTCACAAGAGCCAGAAACTCAGGGTGGAAGCGCCTTCTTCATTATCATTTTGCTGTTAGTTTTAGCTGTATTAATTAATTAGACACTGAGTATGTATTTATGGATTAATTTAATATATAGATGATTGTGGGGTCTGTTTTTTTCCACTTGATGTCACTCACAGATGACGTCAACTAATACTAAAAGCCAAAATGCAAACGTTTACCACGTGTAAGTGACGTGACAAGTGTAGACTGACTCAGGAGGGGAGACTGTGGCACATGGTGCCGAGAAGATCTGGGTCACGCCAGGCCCTATGGGATGACAGCTGCATTGTCGAAGGAAAGTTAAGGAGCCACCTGGGCCTCCATCTCCTTGTCTGATAAATGGTGATAAAGATATCTACTTCCTATTGTTATTCTGAGAAGTAGATGCTACGTCAGAAGAGCTTAGCCAAGTGCTTTTCACGTGGCAAATACACAGTACCCAGCAGTTTAAAAACAAAAGGAGAAAGGAATCCAGTTTTTCTTTACACAGCTAATATTTAAAAGCAAGGTTTTCATTCAGTGATGGTTGGATTTTTTTTTTTTTCCCGGTACGCGGGCCTCTCACTGTTGTGGCCTCTCCGGTTGCGGAGCACAGGCTCCGGACGCGCAGGCTCAGCGGCCATGGCTCACGGGCCCAGCCGCTCCGTAGCATGTGGGATCTTCCCGGACCGGGGCACGAACCCGTGTCCGCTGCATCGGCAGGCGGACTCTCAACCACTGCGCCACCAGGGAAGCCTCAGATGGTTGGATTTTTGTGTTGACTTTTTCTTGTGTTTGTGTAGTCCCCATCATGGTGGCATCTTTCTTCTGATAAAATGATGGACGAATGCAGTCAGAAGGAACATTCAGTGATGCTAGCCATGTTTCTGTGAACTGGAGGAAAGCTTTTGAACTTAGATTCAATCTGGAAGTTCTATTTTTTGTCTAAACGTACAGGAGAAAATAACCCTCTCCCATCAACTTGGTGGAAAAATAAGATAGATTAATGACTAACAACTAAAATTTTTGAGAACTTATCATATACCAGGCACCATGCCAAGAACTTTATATGCATTATCTTATCAAATCCTCACAATAATTTTATGAGTTAAGAACGATCATTATGCCTGTTACAATGATGAAAGCACTGAAGCTTAGGGAGATTAAATAATTACAGTAGTTCACAAATCTAGCAAAGGATTGGAGCCAGGACTTGAATGCAGACAGTTTGACACCAGAATCTATGTACTTACTACTTTTCTATATTGACGTTCCAGAAACTAGCCCCTCGACATCACTGATAAAATTTTATTTTGCCTCTGCTGGCTCTAATCTACAAAAACTTGGACAAGTTAAATGACTGCACAGAGCCTGAATTTCCTAATCTATAAGGAGCAAATAATTACATCTGTTTCATGGGGTTTTGTAATAAGAAAGAACAAAAATGTAAAATGCTTAGTGATATATCTGATGTCTACACTGTATAATAATTAAGACTGTCACCTGAGAACCTGGACGGTGTCATATGCCTTTCAAAAGGGATAGAAATAGGGAAATACAAATGGAGGATGAAGACAGGAACATAAATGGCTGTCACCAGGCATTGACCACAGCAGTGGGGCAAATACTTAACGAATGTAGCTGATTGGTATAATGTGTCTATTTAAATATAATGTCTCTCTATATATGTGTATATTGTCTATATATATGTCTATATATATATATATAATGTCTCTATTTAAAAGCTGAACTTTGAGAATAGAGGAAAGAGATGCTGATAGTATGTAGCAGTGATTTAGATACTTGATACAAGGGAATTTCTAAAGTACCTAGAAGGGCATGGAGCATTTTGAGACCTATATAGGAAAGGTAGTCAAACCTGAAAAGTGGGAGAAGAGAAATCTGCTCTGGGCTAAGGTAAAGACATTTTCATTGCCACCGGTTTCTACCAAATCACCAAATATAATATAAAAATTCAGATCATAACTCCTGTCTGGTACCTGTAGTTCTAAAATACAGTGCTGTATAAACTAACAGGCAGTATGCTTTTTGACTAGTTTCACTGTGCTCGTGCACAACTCATTCAGGTATTGCTATAAATTGATACACAGCTGTGCGGTAGCCTACAAGCGCATTGAGATTCTGGTATCCTGAATGGGCAAAACTTGATAAATGAAATCCCTAAAGAATATTGTTTGACTAGAAATCATGTGTGTGCTTCAAGTTACATTTGCACCAAATGATTCCTGAAGGAAAAGAAATTCATTTTGAAATCTGAAGTCACCTGATTCCTCAGAATGTCCTTGGCATTATATAGATGTAGATGATTTACCGTGTTCACTTTCTGTATCACGTCTCAATACTGTGAATACACCTTTAATCTACAATAATCAAGGATCTTCATTATTTAAAAACCCAGGTATGACAAGATTCCATATCTTGAGGGTGATTCAAAGGTTTCATAGCCTGTCAAACTCAAAAACTGAGCTGCAACAAGACAATAACAAATATCTTTAAAAAGCCTTAATCTCTTTCTTTGGCTACCAAAAGCAGTGAATAACACTTAGAGCCCCTTGAGGGTCATCGGTTAAAATTAGTGGGCTTTTCAGCTTAAATGTTTTGTTGCATGTCTCAGAAATACAAATAGTATGAGACATTTTCATAAATAATATTAAAAATTAGTGATATTTTTCCTCGTTAAAATGTAATCTGTGGGTAACATGTTTGAAACATTGATAAGCTCTTGAGATGACAGAGAAAAGTAAATTATAATGTGTTTTTATGAATTAAGTTTCAGAAAACTGGGGTAGAAATCCAGGTTCCCCTTCGAAGAATAAAGGATTTGTTACATAAAGAGCAGAAGAACGTGGGTCTCTACATGTTGTAATATATAGACCACCGAATATGTACAGACTTAAGTGAAGAAAGTTGTTAACTTTTAGAAGTGACATGAGGAATGAGATTAGGGGTGAATTTTGAAACCAAGAGAAAAGGAATTTAACATTTAACGTGTTCTTCCCCTAGAGTAAATATGTAGAAGAATCAAATACACATCTATTCCAGAGAACATCTTTCTTTATAATGGTGCACATCATTAATTAGGGAGATACTGTCTTCAGGATAGAAGTTAATTAACTGTGAGATCAAAACCTAATGGCGATTTTCCTTTTTACATCACTGCAACAGCACCAAACCAATAAAAGCAGTTACGTTTTTGAGTAAAAGTTATCTGGCCAGAACCTCAAAATGAGTAGTTCCTGAGGCTGTCATCAAAAAGGAAAAGATCGGGCTTCCCTGGTGGCACAGTGGTTGAGAATCCTCCTGCCAACGCAGGGGACATGGGTTCTATCCCTGCTCCGGGAAGATCCCACATGCCGCGGAGCAACTAAGCCCGTGCACCACAACTACTGAGCCTGCACTCTAGAGCCCGTGAGCCACAAACGCTGAGCCCGCGTGCCTAGAGCCCGTGCTCTGCAGCAAGAGAAGCCACCACAATGAGAAGCCCGCGCACCGCAACGAAGAGTAGTAGCCCCCGCTCACCAAAACTAGAGAGCCCGCATAAAGCAACGAAGACCCAACGCAGCCAAAAATAAATAAATTAAGAAAATAATAATTGATTAAAAAACAAAGGAAAAGATCATGAGTTAGTAAAATTTTGGGCATTCACTAACAGAAAAGGAAAGCTAAGATTATATGGTAAGTTATTTGAGTAATATACATATTATATCCCTGAAAAATGTGTCACAAATAAGTTTAGTCATTATTTCATCATAGTTTTTATATATGGATAGACTTTCAATCAGATTTATTCTGTTCATAGTATTGTCAGGATTCCTTTTCAAAAGTGTATAGATTACATCTTCCTCTCAAGGATTCTCACATTTAAAGAGAGCACTTCAAGGTCCTTGAGGAGATTCTCATTTTCTGCTGGAAAAAGATTTTGATTCAACCTTCGTCTTCATCAGAGAGAGTTGGCGTATCCTTTGTTCAATGCTTTTTAACCCACTTGGCAGAAATTTTAGTTATGGGAGCTTTATTCTAAAGACAGAGGTATAAGAGAAGTATCTGTTTATTGTCATCATCCAATACCTGAGTCCAAAGTGTCTATTAAAGAATATTACTGTTAGAGGCCAAACATTAACCATCTTGAAACCTCACATGTAACTGAAGTGCAGAATGTACTTAAAATCATTCACTTGGCCTATTTCTCTTTCTCTCTGAACCAAGGTCTTGCCATTCTTCCCCCAAGGCGCAGTATCTGTGTTTTCGTAATGACTTTTCTTTGTTCCAAGCTAATTGGTTTAGAATGCTCTGTTACATTTTGTATTTTGATGGCCCTCTTGATATAGACCTGACTTAATACATGGAAGGAACTTAAAGACTGTCACATGGTAAGCATTTAATACATGTGTACTACTATATAACAATAATGGCTATTGTTTTGAAAAGTTTTTCACTGACTAATTTGTAAGACTTCATGCAACATAGGATATATGGAGAGCTGGACATTGGAAGTGCACACCAAAATTTAAACACCTATAGGGAATCTGAGAAGATGGTGAGTGCAGCAAGGTTTAAATCTTCCAGAATCCTTCCCTAAAAATAGAGCACAAAGATATCAAAACCAATCACTCAGAGTCATCATGTAAAACAAAACTAGTTTGCCAAAGCATTTGGAGAGATATCCACATGAAGACTGGGTGATTATTAAATAATAAATATATATTTACCTGTAGAGCTAAGATTTGGTGGTGTTTCAGTGGAAATAGTGCGGTATGTAAAGGCTACATTCTCTAACAAACTAACATGAATCGGGACAGGAAGTAAGAGGTGTTCATAAAAAGCAGAATAAGCTTGCTCATTGCCTTATGAATATATTCTGGTTACTAAACAAAGACAAATGATAAAATGTGATCTATTTTCACAAAGAGTTTTGAATTAATGGATGTAGGAAAGAAATACTCTTAAAAACCAAAATTCAACTGAGTAAACTTTAAAGATCTTACTGGCTTTATTCAAAGATTGATTCATCAACTGGGAAGCATCCCATCCAGCATTTAGAAAGGAGCCCCAGGAGCTGTACCAAATGGAAGACTTTTATGGGCGGGAGAAGGTGGGGACAAGGAAAGACTGGATTACCTCATCTTTCTTTGGGGGATGGAAAGGGTCTATGGGACTGATTACCTCACTAGTGCTGATCAGGAAATTTTAGAAAATCGGTTATGATTACATTTCTGGGGAAGGTTGAAACTGCAATTAGGTTAAGTGTTATCTCAGTTTGATGATGTGGGATTAGCCCAAGTGACTCCATTTTAGGTCTGTCGTCTCTCTCTTTTTTTAAGAGGACCATTGGCTGATCACCTCACAAAAATAGAGTCAAACCGACATCACAAACCTTTTGAGGAAAGAACACATACAACCTCACCGTGAAGTAGGAATATTGAAGTAGGTGAGGTTGTATGTGTTCTTTCGTCAAAAGGTTTGTGTAGCTCCTTCAATCATTAGTTCAATAAATAATTATGAAGCTCCAATACAACAGTAAGAAATCAACAGTACAACAATAAGAAATCACCTTGTTCTGATACCCATGGAATGTGCAGGGAAATAGAAAATAGGGTTATTAATCCAATAATCCTGCAACTAAATGTGTTATTACCTCCGTGATAAATGGAGAGGTGTATTGTGCTCTGGGAATAAATAATAGGAGGGCTACACCTAGTCAAAAGTGATACCTGAACTAAAGTGTGAATGATGAATAGCTTTAAGGAAACATTAGCCTGGAGGAGGGGGGGGGATGGGCAGAGAAAGTGCTTCAGAGCACAGGGCAGCCTGTGAACAGGCCCTGACTTAGGAAGGAGGATGGTATATTCTAGCGCCCAGAAGAAATCCAGTCCATCTGATGGGTGCAGACTAAAGAGGGTGGGACAGGAGAAAAGACAGAACAGGAAGGGGTAACTAGTATTGTCCAAGCTGGATCACTTTTGAGACTAAAAGGGCGATACCACCAATGATGACCCCAGCACAACAGGTGGCCATGGGACTCTGACTCACCCTCATTGCTAGCTATGCTGAGAAGAGGTTTTTGTGCAGAGGGTGATGGAATGGTTTGGAAGGGTTCTAAGCAGAGGTTTACTTTTGGCTGCTGCAATGTGGGGAGTGGATTAGGATGAGGCGGACGTGCGTGTGGAGGGACTACCTATTAGCGCGCGCATTTCCCAGAGACAGGCTGAAAGGCAGCTTCTGTTGCTGTTATTTTTGTCTGTTAGGTTGTTGTATTCCTTCTTGTTGCGAGCAGAGAACCTGGCGTAAAATCAGCTTAGGAGTTTCTTTTCAATGGCTGGAGAAGCGCTTGCTACTTTCCGTGCACACTGCTGAAGTATCTAGAGGTAAAGTTAGAGCTCACAGAAGATGCTTATGTTTAGAATTACTAAAGCATAATCAATCTGTTTATTCTCTCTCTCCGTCTCTGTCTGTATATACACATATACATGTACACACACATATACGCATATAGGTATGTACATATACATAGATATATATATATATTCATGTGTTATATTGTTACCAAACTACTAACTATCATTAAAGGTCCTACTCAATGAGCTAACCTTCTTGTGGAGAAGGGTCGGCTACTCTGTGTCCTAATCTTCAGAAATACTGGTGCGTCTGATTTCTTTCTTCAAAAGAAATTTTCATTGTTTAAGTTTGAATAGTAAAACATATTACTTAAAGAAATAAATGGGAATACAGAAAAGTTTTTTGAAAAGGCAGACAACACTGAGAACATCAAATGCTGCATTTTTTCACACCTAGCTGAAATGTATCTGTATATAAAGTTGTGTCCTGCTTTTTTTCAACTCAATATTATATCATAAGGCAGGTTACCAGATTTAGCAAATAAAAGTACAGGATGCTCTGTTAAATTTGAATTCCAGAGGAACAGCCTATACATAGACACACACACACACACACACACACACACACACACACCCCTCAAATATTACATGGAACATACTTTTACTTAAAAATTATTGCTTATCTGGAATTCAGATTTAACTGGATACACTATTTTATCTGGCAATCTTAGTTAAAAACATTTTCCTTGTAATCTTTATAAACAATTATAGATAACACTGGGATGAACACGTTAATTCAGGAACAATATTCTTTTTTATAGTATATATCCTTGGATAGATTCCCAGAAGTAAACTTCGTAGGTTAGATTAAATATATATCTCTCTCCAAGTTTATTTTATGGAAATATTATAGGCCCCAGTTACCTTTCCTTTTTTGTTTATTTGTTTATTTATTTAGCTAGTTCAAGAGCTGAGTTTGTGTCAGCATTGTTTAGCTCACCGTTTTTTTCCCTTTAAAGTATCATGATTGAGATTATCCTTGGAGAATTTATCCTCATTGGGTGGTAATCCAGTTCTTTCTCAAGTCTTACTTGAAATCTTAGATATTTCAGTGATGGGATTTCTGGATGTGTTAGATACACATTTCTGTAGCTTCCCTGAATTCTATTACTGTGCTCAGTTTATCAGCAAACAATCTGTGATATATCGTCTCAGCCTCCCTTTCCTTTTGTCTTCCCCTTTATGGTCTCCAAGTTTTGCCCTTGTATTTTAGCTTCTGCATTTACAAAGTACCTGTACGATAAATGCCTATTCAGTTGGTGTCTTTGAGATTTTCACTTTACCTGCTGGGTGACCTTAGTCAAGTTACCTACCGTCTCTGAGCTTTGGTTTCTCTGTCTCTAATAATTATATGGCAGGGTTTTTGTCATGACAGAATGAGAACTGTTTGGGGAAAACACTTAACATGGCAGACACACAGTAAGTGCTACAGTCCCGAGAACACTGATGCAGACAAGGATGAACTGACTTGAGCAAAGGTCTGGAAGAGGGATCCCTTACCTGGCCTGGGCATGCAGGCCTTGATCATAATCATCATCTGGGTTCCAGGATTCAGGTTCTTCCTAGACACTGGACATTGGAAAGATGAACTGATAATGACTAGACTTTGACTTTGGAAATGACAGTAGCTCCACTCAGCACGCACGCTGGGGCAGTGAATGAAAGCCTGCTTAGATGGATGACGTACGGGTCATGGTTGGGTACGTGCCCCCTGTACTGAAATGGATAGGGATGGGTAACAAGGTCCATATTACTGATCACAGCTAAATCTCATTTTCTCCACTTCACTGTATTTCTCAAGAACACTGCATTTTCGTAAACGCCTACCATTCGTTACATAATGTCCAGGAGGGGCTGCTCTGGCTTTGGTTTTTGCTCTTCGATGCTGTCCACGTTGTCTCTTGCTAACGCTCTTTGTGCACACTCTGGAGTATTCTACCAAGACCACGGTGCTTAGAAGAGTTTTTTTTTTTTTTAAAGAAGATGTTGGGGGTAGGAGTTTATTAATTAATTAATTTATTTTTGGCTGTGTTGGGTCTTCGTTTCTGTGCGAGGGCTTTCTCTAGTTGTGGCAAGCGGGGGCCACTCTTCATCGCGGCGCGCGGGCCTCTCACTATGGTGGCCTCTCTTGTTGCGGAGCACAGGCTCCAGACGCGCAGGCTCAGTAGTTGTGGCTCACAGACCCAGTTGCTCCGCGGCATGTGGGATCCTCCCAGACCAGGGCTCGAACCCGTGTCCCCTGCATTAGCAGGCAGATTCTCAACCACTGCGCCACCAGGGAAGCCCCTTAGAAGAGTTTTGTAAGCCTCTGGCCTTTTGGCTGAAAGAATAACTAGCTGATTGTCCCTGAGCAGAAAACAACCCTCTCACTAGAGGACAGTTAAATTCTTCCCTGATTACAGCAGTAGCGGAGGATTTCACTGTCTGATCACTTGACATCACTGTCATATAGGCCTCATTTTCAGTGATCCACTCACACTTCTATCCGTTAATTATTACAATATATATTTAATTCCTCCCAGAGTTTAGTGCCAAAGAGCATTAATGAATCTTTTGATCAGAAAATGAGATGTGTTACTTCATGTGCTCCCTGCAGCCACAGAAGTAGGTGAAGGACTGCAGTGTGGTTGTTCATTCGTACCTGGAATATCTATTTGTCAGCACTTAAACATTTTTTTTTTGTTAATGTTGAAAGTATTAAAATGTTTACCTCTTAAAATTACTTTGGATCAGCGGTCTAGGTATAGAATCCAAGTAAACCAATGAAATAAATCAGATACTCCTTGAAAATGTATAACCCGCCCTGATGATTCACTTTCTTAGTGAAGGAAAAATGCAGCTCAACCTCAGGCACTGCTCGCTCTCCGGAGCCGCCTTCCTTGTATGCTTAGTGCCATTTGCTCGCATCTGCCCAGACTTTTGGTTAATTCATTGCTGTTCAAAGGCTTTATCACTGGGTGGCACCCTGCCACCTTATTTGGATTTTCTTTCCTTCCTTTCCTCTCTCTTCTGCAGTGTAACCGTATGGTGGTCAAAAGTCGGGGTCTGCACCCAGACACTCACGTTTAGGATCCAGGCTTTGAAATTTATTAGGCTCTGTGACTGTGGAGAACCTAGATAATGTGTCTTCATCAAAATGATGATAACAGTGGCAAATATTTTATAGGGTTCTTGT
Organism: Delphinus delphis; assembly: GCF_949987515.2. Classification (NCBI taxonomy): domain Eukaryota; kingdom Metazoa; phylum Chordata; class Mammalia; order Artiodactyla; family Delphinidae; genus Delphinus; species Delphinus delphis. The sequence continues at coordinate 170,896,673 of NC_082683.1, forward strand.
GAGAATTAAAAAAAAAAATGGAAGCACTTAGAAGAGTGCCTGGCAATTAATAATCATCCAATAAAATGTATCTTCTATTTTTTCATTACCATTTCAGGATGGCACCATAGGACCGGGGAATACAAATATATGGGTAAGTCGCAGAAGTTACGAAACAGACAAAAAACAAATAACACCAAAAAAACCTGTGATGATGGTGACAGAGGTTAGAACCAGCACGACGGGGACAAGAGAGTGAAGTATTTATAGCAGACTTGGGGCTGTGGTCCAGTAATAACTAGTTCCCAACCATTTATTGAGAGCCTGTAAGTATAAGTGTCTGGGCCTATTCTTTACAATATTTCCTCAGGTGTCTTTCACAACTTCTGTATGAAGTAAATATTTTACGCCCATTTTCTAGATAAGGAAACTGAGCCTAATAGAAGTTAGGTGATTTGTGTAAGGTCATTTACCCTGTAAGTGGAAGACCCCAGATTTAAATCCAGGTTGGTTTTATTCCAAAGTTCTTTCTACAGTGTGTTTTCTGCTCTGCCTGTATTTTTTTTTATTCTCCGCTGTTACTGGTTACAATTTTAATACCTACTTCTCAATATAGTTCCTATATTCTGGAAGGGATTGGGTTGCCTGTGACACCTAATAAGAAAATCATAAATATGTCTGCAGACTGAGACTCTTAGATTCTGAGGTAAACGCTGAGCTGCCAGAGCTGCCCGTTCTTCACTTCGCTTCTTAAAATTTCTATGACATCCCCATTCCCTCTGTTGGCTGTGTCAGCATTTCCACTGCTGCTTGTGCTGATAAAGGCCCCTGAACACACACACCACACAGAAATCACTTGGTGACATGTTCACTAGGGCACCCGGAAGAGGAGGGAGGTCTAGATGGGAAGGACAGTGTCCTGAAGCTTGCTCTGCTACCCAGCAGGTCAAGGGGACAATTCAGAAATGGCTTCAGACATGAGGCCAGTTTTCCCTTTGAAATGCGTGGGGCAAGTTAGGATTCCCAAGAACTTGGGAAATCAGTAGATTTCAGTAGAACTTCAGTAGAAAAAAGTGAGTTTACAGTCTTTGTTTTGTTTGTTTCTTAGTGTTCTTTTCCATCATGGTCCATAATAGGATATTAACTATAATTCCCCGTGCTATACGGTCGGACCTTGTTTTTTATCCATCTATAAACGCTTACATCTGCTAAGCCCAACCTCCCAGTCCATTCCTCTGCCAACCGCCTCCCCCTTGGCAACCACTGGTCCATTTTCTATGTCCATCATTCTGTTTCTGTTTCATAGATAGGTTCATTTGTGTCATATTTTAGGTTCCACTTGTAAGTTTTATCACATGGTATTTGTCTCTCGCTTTCTGACTTACTTCACTTAGTATGATAATCTCTAGGTCCATCCATGTTGCTGCAATTGGCAATATTTCATTCTTTTTATGACTTAGTAATATTCCATGGTATATATGTACCACATCTTCTTTATCCATTCATCTGTCAATGGACATTTAGGTTGCTTCCATGTCTTGACTATTATGAATAGTGCTGCTATGAGCTGAAAGAACTGAGTTTATGTTTCAATGAAAATACTAGATAACAAAGCTATTGTTGTGTTTTACATAAGATATAGACCGATGACATAAAATAAAGAAACCAGGGAGTGTAATAAGTGGAAAAGAAATTGCAGGGAAATTTGAACATCATACCCTTCGAGAATTATAAGCATTTACTTACAAGCATCACCTTTTAATATCTTCACTAATGTGGAACATTCCTCAAATATTTTCTTTACTGTTTTTCAGGACAGATATGAAAACTTAGGTGGCTTAGAATACGAAAGCAGTGGCTCTACGTGGCGTGATTCTAAGTGTCCAGAAGCCCTCCCTCCCTGTCAGAGTACGTTAGACACACGCCGACACACACGCAACCTCCCAAACGGCACACCTCCAACCACACACATGCACAACCAAACACAGACACACCACACCTTCACGTATTCCAAACACAGACAGGAGCACTTGCCCCTCCCACCAGCAAGGGGATGAGCGGAGAGGGATTGTGGACCTGGGAGAGTGAGGGTGAAATTTGCTGAAAACTGAAGTTCCGTGTAGAGATTTCAGGACAGACCTGGTGTTTTTGATTTTGACGTATTTAGATTCAGAGTGACTTGAAATACCTCACATTCGAAACTGCTATTTGTCAAATATTCTTCCATATGAATGTGCTTCTGATCATTTCTAGAGAGCTAGTTTTTTGTTTTTGTTTTTGTTTGTGGTACGCGGGCCTCTCACTGCTGTGGCCTCTCCCGTTGCGGAGCACAGGCTCCGGACGCTCAGGCTCAGCGGCCATGGCTCACGGGCCCAGCCGCTCCGCGGCATGTGGGATCTTCCCGGACCGGGGCACGAACCCGTGTCCCCTGCATCGGCAGGCGGACTCTCAACCACTGCACCACCAGGGAAGCCCTAGAGAGCTAGTTTTGATGGACAGACTGCGTGTGCTGGGGACCTGGAGCTAACGGGGAAATAATAAGAGCAGAGAGAGAGGCTGCCAAGGTGTCCAAACAGACTCAACTAACACAGTGATTTGTCCTGGGGTCAGTGCTGAGTGAAGGCCTGTGGACACCACTGAGAGCTGTCCATGGAGTGAATGCGGGGTTATACAGAGAATACTGCTGCTAAGGAGGATTTTCTCCTACTTACATCAATGTGATGCTTGAAAGGTCGCTTTGGTCTGTGTAAATCCAGAGCTCATTGGCTACAAGTAAATTACAAGAGACATTTCAGGCTTCGAATTCAGGCAACTATAAATCCCCAATCCTAAATTCTTCACACCAATCCAAGGCTTAATATTTTTTATCTTTAAAAATAGTAAGTTTGTCTTAGTTTGTCTTTTAACTTTTATATTTTGGTAAATGGAGTAATATTTGGGTAGAGAGAGTTAATGAAAACATGTTTGGGGAAATTGAAAACAAAAGGCAATGATGATTAATGTAGACAGACTGACCTGTTTCAGAATTTAGTGGGGATTAGGAGGGTGCTTTATCACAATGTCTTATGACGGGTGGCTCGATCTGGATATGTATGAAGATTTTAATTCATGAGCTCCGCTTTAGGTAACACTATCTCCACTTACTTCCTTTCTCTGGTTACATAGGCCACAGCCTGAGTTGTAGTCTGCCATTCTCCCTAATGTGTTAGATGTTTTTCCTAAGAGGCAGTGGAAGAGAAGATACTGCTTTGAAGATCCATTAGCTTTAAACTTACTTCCCCTTACCCAATTGATAAAGCCAACATCTGTTGACCTAGAGAGCATTCCTGGAAGGGCTGTTTCTTCACTCGTACTTCTGGCTGTGGAAATGACTTACCAGACAGGTGGAGACCAAGTTTGGTTTCAAAGTGCATCATGTTGGGTTATATCAGCTGCATTCAGTGTGAATCAGTGTAAGGTTGTATTTGAGTTTATGTTTAAGAATTTTTACCATAGCAGAAGGAAAAAAAAATGAATATACCAAACCTGAAATCTATGAAATTTTGTTGGTTCTGCAAAATTGGGAATTTCCTTATCCAATATTCTGTCAAAAATATTTAGTGGAAAATCAGTACAGAAAAACATGATGATGAGTAATTATACGCTAAATATGGTCAATGTGGATATATTTTTTTGATGTTTCAGATAAAACTCTGCCTTCATTCTTTGTGATTGTAACATTACTCTCTTCACACCCCAGCTGTCCGGGTAATTCATGTTTTTATCTAACTGTTTACAGTATATGTGATGGCAATTCAAGAGAAAAATACAGAGAAGGGACATCTTGCTTCAAATGACATTGAACTAATGGTTCCTAAATTATCTGATTGATTTATTGATTCATTAATTCATTTATTTATTCAGTAAGCAAATATTTATTGGGGACTTACTCCATGCCAGGTTCTGTTCTAGGGTTTGGAGATGGTCTTAAAAACAAGACAGACAAGAATTTTCTCCTCAGTGGGTCTTCTACTTTAGCAGGAGTGACAGACAATAAACAAACGAGTATTTAGCTCCCAGATTCCCATTAAAATATCATGAAACCAGAGAAGGAGAACAATAAAAATCTCATAACATAGAACATGATGACTGCAGGGAAGTCAGTTTCAGAAGAAATTTTATTAACTTTAAGTTTGATAGAAAGAGAAAAAGCTTGTTAATTTCAACGCTTTACCTCAGGAAACAGCAAGCTTGACTGCTTATAGGCAGAAGACAGTTTCCTGCCTCTGGAAAGATGTTCAACATCACTAAGCATCAGGGAAATGCAAATAAAAACCACAATGAGACATCGCCTCACACCTGTCAGAATGACTGTCATCAAAAGAACACAAATAACAAATGTTGTCAAGGACATTGGAGAAATGGGAACACTTGTGTGCTATTGGTGGGAATGTAAATTGGTGCAGCCACTGTGGAAAACAGAATGGATGTTTCTTAAAAAGGTAAAAATAGAACTACCATATGACCCAGCAATTCCACTCCTGGGTATATATCTGGAAAAAACTAAAACACTAATTCAAAAACATACATGCACCCCAATGTTCATAGCAGCATTATTTATAATTGCCAAGGTATGGAAGCAACCTAAGTGTCCATTAACAGGTGACTGGATAAAGAAGATGTGTGTATATATATATATATGTATTACACACACACACACACACACACACACACACACACACACACAATGGAATACTACTCTAGCCATAAGAAAGAATGAAATTTTGCCATTTGCAACATCATGGATGGACTTGGAGGTCATTATGCTAAGTGAAGTAAGTCACACAGAGAAAGACAAATACTGTATGTTATCACTTATATGTGGAATCTAAAATATTCAGCAACCTAATAAATAGAACAAAAAAAGAAGCAGACTCACAGATACAGAGAACAAACTAGTAGTTACCAGAGTGGGGAGGGAAAGAAGGAGGGGCAATACAGGGGTAGGGGAGTAAGAGGTACAAACTATTAGGTATAAAATAAGCTACAAGGATATATTGTACAGCACAAGGAATATAGCCAATAGTTTATAGTAACATAAATGGGGTATAACCTTTAAAAATTGTGAATCATTGGGGCTTCCCTGGTGGCGCAGTGGTTGAGAGTCCGCCTGCCGATGCAGGGGACACGGGTTCGTGCCCCGGTCCGGGAAGATCCCACATGCCGCGGAGCGGCTGGGCCCGTGAGCCATGGCCGCCGAGCCTGTGCGTCCGGAGCCTGTGCTCCACAACGAGAGAGGCCACAACAGTGAGAGGCCTGCGTACCACAAAAAAAAAAAAAAAAAATTGTGACTCATTATATTGTATACCTGTAACATATAATATTGTGCAGTAACTATACTTCAATTAAAATAAGACATTTCCTGCCTCTCCCATACTGTTCATCCCTTGGCCTAAAGACTCTCTGATCTACCAACCAGTGACCTGTGCAGGCATCTTCTCACCACCTAGATGATGTGTCCACAAAATTCAACTTTCATTCAGTAACTGCTACCAGTTACTGGAGTAATTTGCCTTGTGGAATGAAGGTGCTGAATGTATTTTATCAGTAACTTGGAAAACTGTAGAGTGAAAAAAAATAGAAAAAAAATGTAGAGCACAAAACTCTATGTTAGCATATTAATTGTGTATGACAGGAGGAAAACAAAAATCTATAAATACTCTGATCTTTCCTCCTCCCCCATCTTCTAATGAGGAAGAATCCTTTGTTCCCTTGTTTTTAGACCTTGTTTGTGTGTGGTGGTTTGGAAAATGAGTGATGATAAAAACGTGGAGAAGACCAAAGTATTAGATTATAGGTTACTATGTTGTAAGCAAGAGAAAGTGGCTTAAAGGGTATTTCTGTCTCATATCACAGTTCAGCGGTTAAGCGCCACAAGCCAGTAGGTGCCTTGCCGTGCTCAACGTAAGACTTCTGTCTCAGCATCTCAGGTGGCTGTGCTTTGCACACCAGCCTTCAGTCAGCAGGAAGGAAAAGGGGCCAGAAGCCTATGCACACATGTGGTTTTAGAGGTATAATCAGGAAGTGGCATCTCATCTTTACTTTTGCTTCTACCCGAAGGGTTAGAACTTTGTCACATGTCCACACAAAGCTGCAAGGGCATCTGGAAGGGCCAAACTCGATGTGGTTATGAACTCAGCTAAAACTTAGGAGTTGCATTATTAAAGTAGGGATGGATACCTATCAGGGGACAACTTGCAGTCTATACCTTAATCCACTCCTGTGGCCACCCTAACATCCATCTGTATCCTACGTGCCATTCAGAGAATCCACACAGTCACCTCCATGGATGACAAAGCCACATCCGGTTACTAAATACATACATACAAACATTTATTCATTTGTTTGTTTATTTATATCTTTGATACAGCTCTTTTATTTGTTATTTTTTTAAAAATTAAAACATTTTAATTTTATATTGGAGTATAGGTGATTTACAATGTTGTGTTAGTTTCAGGTGTACAGCAAAGTGATTCTGTTATACATATTAAAGTGCCGGATCTCTGAATGGTGATGGGTTCTCTTCATTGTCAAAGTGTGGTTCCTGGTGTTTTGCTGACTTATATACTAGTGGATAAATTAGCTGCTCCCTTCCTATACACATTAAACTGTAATGGAGAAAGTACAGGATAACGTCAATTAAAAATCTCACCCAGAAAAGAGAGTAAAGGGAAACACAGAGCAGTCACTTGCCCATAACAAGTGATCAGATCCTGCTGGGCAAGTATTGGCATTGTAAAATGTGCTTGCTTAGCTCTTGTTCTGCTCTCTAGAGGAACCCCCTTGGTCACTTGTATTTCTGGTCCCTTTGTCCATTTCCTTCTATAGCCTCATTGAAGTGCACACTGGAAAATGTGCTCCCCTTGAGGGTTCACAGCTTGTACTGTTTGGGGGCAGAGGAGTTTTAGGAGTCAAACAATTACAGGTATTTCAAGCCAGGCTGTGCTTTCCCTGGCAATGAAAAGCCCTCCATAAGTTAGCAGATGCCTTTCAATTGCTTTCCAGTCAGTTCCATGTGAAAAGTCATTAGTGCACGTTGTATCTAGATACAGTTTGTGTGTGTGTGTTAATATTTTTAAAAATTTTATTGGAGTATAGTTGCTTTACAATGTTGTGTCAGTTTCTGCTGTACAGCAAAGTGAATCAGTTATACATATATCCACTCTTTTATTTTTTATTTATTTATTTATTTTTTTTGCGGTACGCAGGCCTCTCACTGTTGTGGCCTCTCCCATTGCAGAGCACAGGCTCTGGACGCGCAGGCTCAGCGGCCATGGCTCACGGGCCCAGCCGCTCCGTGGCATGTGGGATCTTCCCTGACCGGGGCACGAACCCGTGTCCCCTGCATCGGCAGGCGGACTCTCAACCACTGCGCCACCAGGGAAGCCCTAGCCACTCTTTTTTATATTCTTTTCATATATAAGTCATTACAGAGTATTGAGAAGAGTTCCCTGTGCTATTCAGTAGGTCCTTATTAGTTATCTGTGTTTTATATAGTAGCATGTATATGTCAGTCCCAATCTCCCAAGTTATCCCTCCCCCGTGTTAATTTTGTAATGCTATGATTGTCATTAGATAATGTATAGTTGAGTTGTTAGACTTGTGATATGTTATTGAATTATATTTTTACTCTGTTTGGAAAAGTGGACTTATATGGGTCATGTGTTAGCCTTGACGAACAGGATCCTTGTTCTTTTTTTTCCAGCTTTATTGAGATATAATTGACACATTACATTGTGTAAGTTGAAGCTGTACACACGTTGATTTGATACAATTATATATTGTGAAATGATTATCACAGTCCTGTTAGCTCACACCTGTATCACCTCTTTAATCATCATTTCTTTTGTGTGGTGAGAACATTTAAGATCTACTCTCCTAGCAACTTTCAGGTATATAATACAACGTTGTTAAATATAATCACCATGTTGTACATTACATCCCCAGATCTTGTTCATCTTATAACTAGAAGTTTGTACCCCTTAACCAATATCTCCCTGTTTGCCCCTCGATACAGTTCTTAAACCTGAAGTCTCTCATTTATTGCTCTCTGTGCTCAGGTTCACCCTTTCTCCCACACCTTAGTATGGTTTCCTTTGGTCCATATGAGACTAGGCTTGGTCTGGTCTTATTGTTTGGTGGTAGACAGTTGGCTTCCTCACATTATCAACACCGACTTCCAACTCATAATAACCTGTGTCTCCTCATCTACTGCTAAGTGAGTGCCATAGATTTTAGGGTTGTGAGAGCAGCACTTCTAGTACAAATTTCTAGATCAGATCGAATACAGTCTAGTTTTTTTGTAATATAGAGACCTTAAATATAACAACTTAAGATAGATTTTTTTCCTTTCTTAAATAAATAGTCCAGAAGTAGGTATTTCAGAGCTCTTACAGCATTTTTTTCCATCTTCCACATTGTTTTTGAGGATCGGTGTGTTTGAACCCATTCTCAGTGACTCTTAGACTGGGGGGCCGGAGTGGGGGAGAGGGTAAGGCTAGGGAAAGAGCATGTACTCATTCTTTTTTAGGGATGTGACTGCGAAGAAGCACTTCTGACCGGTGTCTCTCTGTGCTGCTCTGTTAAAAGCAATCATACAGATGCACTGATGGCTCTTAAGAGGAGTGCTCAACTCACCATTAGCTGAGGGCCCACTGTGTGCAAGGAACCTGTGCTAGGTATTAGAAGCAAGAAGGAATAAAATGCCACAGTGCAGGAAAACAAAAAAAGGAACTTCTGCTCCCATCTCATTGGTCAGTCACATGACCCCACAGAGCTGTACAGAGCATGTGAAATGAATCTTTAGGCAGGTAGTCATGTGACTAGCTAACATATGGAAATTTTATTACTAAAGAAAGTGGAGGTGAAGTTGGTGGAAATCTGGACCACAGCCAGATTGAGTTACTGTGAATAGAAATCACATCACACTATTAATAGCTCTTCTCTCTGTTGGGGGAATCCTGTATGCTTTTCATTTTATTTTCTATGATTTATTTAGACTTTATCCGCTTATTTATTTTATTATTTCTCTATTTCTTAGATGTTTTACCATGATCATCTTTCTGCAAAATCTGTGACTATTTTAAAAATTCAATAAACTGAATCCCACAACTATGCGTTGTGAGAGATGCTATAATAAGTTGTCTGAAGATTTAGTGCATAAGATAAGGTTTCAGAGGATTCTGGAAGAGAAATTCTGGCAGAGGAATGACAGAACTGTAGACGTGATAAAAGAAGAAGAAAGATCTTGTTTGCCAGTGATGAAGTTACTTTCTGGGTCTTGAGAAATGGGACACATTAAAGAAGAGTTGAACTAAGAAAGAGGAGAGAGAGAGAGAGAGAGAGAGAGAGAGAGAGAGAGATTGAACTTCAGTTAAGCTTAGTGATCTGGAGAAAGGATATTGCTTGCTTCCCATATTAATAATTTAAATAATACTATTTCATGTTAAGTAAATATATTGCTGTTACTATAGTAAGACGTATTTTAATTATTTCCCAAAATCATGCTAAAAGGGGATGATTCCAGCTCAGCCATGCTCCATGAAAATAACTACATCAGGAAATCTGTGTAAAATAATAATGGTTTAGGTGCTTGATTTGAAGTTGTCAGAAAAGAGTCAAATTGTAATGACAAAAAGAAAAACCCAAACGGTCCACAGGAAAATATGTTTTGGATTTAAATGCCTGAAAAAACTCTTTATATGTGTACTATAGAGTGTTATTAGAACAAACATTGAGATGATGCCAAGAGATCTTACAAAATGGTACTTGGGCATTCTGAAGTTTATTTCTCCTTACAGATATGTTTTAGCAATATTAACCATCTAAAGAAAAACAAATAGTGGTTTAAAAAGAAATATTTTTATCCTTGCTGTTTAAAATGTGACTGTTCTTTTTGGTAACTAGCAATGAGAATTTATTCTCACTCTGTTAAACAATTTGAGTAAAAATCAATGTGGAATGGCTGCTGAGAGTTAGGCCATAAAATGTAGGGAAGACTGAGTGGTCCAGCTGTATACAGAGCAGGTAGGAGGGTAGCCCTGTGGGTCTCAGGATTAGGGATGTATGGATGCAGCTTCTCTTATGCTGCCTTTAATGTGCCTGAGACCCTATTTCCATCAGTCTTTTTTCTTTTTCAAGGTTCAGATATCCAAGAAAAAGAACATGATTGTCCTGACTTGGACCAGACATCTACTCCTGGATGAATCAGCTATGCTATGAGCAGAGGGGCAGGGCCACTGGTACAAACAGGCCTTGTGTATCAAGGGCTCCCCAGAGAAGGGTGGGGAATAATTGGGAGAGAAACACTCAGTGGAGTGTTAGTTCTACCATATAATGAAAAGGAGGCTAATGCTACTCATTCTGTGAGTTAAATTTCCTTTCCATAATATTTGCAAAATAGTTAGGAACAATTGCTAAATACTCTAAATGAAAGCATGTACATTTCTAGCAAATCATTACCAGAACTTTCTTCTCTGATGTTTTTCTTATAGTGTATGCTCAAGTTTCTCACGTGAGCCTCATCCAATTAATTTAATGTTTGTTACATTGTTCTGATGGTTGGGAATAAGGGACAGTAAAGAAAGATAGAAGAATATTTATAATTTAGATATTTTCATATTTAATCAAGAGAGGACTTTTTTTTTTTTTTTTCCGGTACGAGGCCCTCTCACTGTTGTGGCCTCTCCCATTGCGGAGCACGGGCTCCGGACGCGCAGGCTCAGCGGCCATGGCTCACGGGCCCAGCCGCTGTGCAGCACGTGGGATCTTCCCGGACCAGGGCACGAACCCGTGTCCCCTGCATTCACAGGCGGACTCTCAACCACTGCGCCAGCAGGGAAGCCCAAGAGAGGACTTTTTTAAATGAATAGACAGAACCACCAAAATTAGAGGTTTTGTTACAGCGTACTTCCTTGCATATTTCTTGAGTAAGAATGAAAATAGTTCTCGTCTGGTATCTGTATAAGCCAGTTATAGCATTTTAGAATGTCGCTTATGAAATGGAAAATTTCCATTTATATAAAAATTTTATATCCTGCATAGAAACTTGAAAATGTCAGCTTCATGCAGTACATCTGGAGAAAATCTGTCTAGGGCATAACACCTTAACTGTTACATAGCGATTATAACTTATCTGTGTAAATAGTGACTTAAAACTTTGTGGAGCTGCATTGTCTGTTAGGACAGTAGGTGCTTAGGCATATGGTTATAGAGTCCCTGGATTGTAGGTCCACTTGGGTGGATGAATTCCCGTGGTAGATGTTGACTGAAGGGTCAGTGGAATTATATTTTTAGTAACAAGATTTTTAGAAGACATTAACATGATGTGGCATGTTCAAACATCATTTGCATGAACTGTTCCTTCTACAGAATACTTTGGTCACAGGATAGTAGAGTGCATTAAACATACCAACCTCAGTAAATATTTGCAACAGGAATTGTGAACAGAAGACAATAGAAAAGGAAAAATTTAGAAGGGACAGTTATCAGGTAATATTCTATCTCCCAAGTGAAACTGTAGTGCTACAGTGACATCAGGAAGATAGGGAGGGTGAGGTGGGTGCAGTGAGAATATATACGTGTCATGCAAATTAAAATATATACGTGTCATGCAAATTAATATATACGTGTCATGCAAATTAAAAAAAAACTTACGGGTTGGGTATTGTATCAAGAGGCAGGTAACTTCATCTGCAAAGATTTTGTTTGTTTGTTTTTGTCATAAACAGAAGAATTAAGACCTGAGTGGTAGCACAATTTAGCTTCAATGATAACAGCCTGCCTCTTGCATGGATTTAATTGGGGATGCTTCCAAATATGGTAGTTATCTGGCTAAATAAGAAAGAAGTGTTACATTCATGTTTTTTCATTGTGTGTACATATAGGGATGTGCATATGCAAAACATTTCTTAGGATTGACATGAAAGTAAATATCATAAGATATCATGTCAGTATCATAAGCGTCCCAAAAAGTCTGGCAAGCTCTAGCATTATATTTATAAATGTGTTAATAGATGTATCAGTTTTAATCTTGACTGTACATATATATATGTTTTCTTACGTAAATAGAGAACTGAATGCTCTCTGCTCTGTGTTCAGCTCTTTGGGAGAATCATGAATGATACAAGGGAAAATAGTGTCTTTGTTAAAACATATCTGAAAATAAATTAATAAAGTTTCAGGATAATAAAATTGTTATTGGACTCCAGAGAAGAGATTTATTTAGCCTTTAAGAAAAGAAGCAAGTAGAGATTAAGTGGCTTCCCCATCACTCCAAAATAGCAAACAGTAGATTAAGCCTTTGACCTGAGGTCTCTCTGGCTCTAAAACCCACCATCGGACACCTCCACTGAAGTGAAAGATTCATAAGAACAAGGGCAGTGCCTGTTACGTTCAGCATTCTGTACCCCAGCACCTGTCACAGTGTCTGGTCCTTCATCAGTACTCATGAAATAAAGAATGGCAGAATAAATAACCTAAATGCTAATTTTATTTTAAAAAATCTGACTGAAACAAACTGACAGAGTATCCAAAAGGCAGTTTAGAAATAACCATGCTTTGAAGTTCGGCTGGTTGATGCAGGAAAAATTGGGGTAGCCTTTAGAGGAGAGAGAGAAAAAAGCTTGTTTTCTGAATAATGTAAAAAATAGTGAGAATGGACCATCTGTCATCCTTTCCCCGGTGAGACTCTCTACCTGCAGGATTCCTCTGCACCAAGATTCTAGAATCATCACAGATTTGAAGAATAGAAGACTTCACCAGGTTCTGTTCTACATTTAGAAACACAGGGTCCAGTTAGTCTTCTTTTGATGTTCACAGATGGAGGGTACCTAGTAATAGATGCCGCTCATATACCCACATATTTATGTATATTTATATATTTACTTCTACTGATTACTTAATATGCGCTTGGTGCTTTCATAGGCCCTGGTGATACAAAGATGATTGAGAGTACTCAAGGCATTTACAGTCTAGAACTGATTGGATTGTCATGTCAATATCAGTTGTATATATTCTCATTTCACAAATGGCTTGCTTTATCAATAACTGATTTATAAACAGCTGTCAACTACTGCTTTTATATATAAACACTAGAGGTTTGGGTTAGGCAGAAAGGTAGGTTGGGGGTTAAACTGTGAAGTTTTTAGGATGATGACTTTAGATTTTACCCTTTCGAAAACGAGGTAATGAACACTTTAAAGATAGGAGGAACTTGCTTAAAATTGACTTTTAAATAACACTGGCTGTGACAGAAATTAGGAGGCTGGGGTAGAACCAGGTGGGAAGGGTACAAGAGCAGAGGCTCTTATAATCCAGATCTAAAGGAGAATCAGTAGAACTTGGTTAGTTATAAAATTGTGGGATAAAGAAAAAATGAATCAAGGGTATCTCTAGTTATTTTATTGTCTAGTTATGTGGAAAATAATAACTAACCTAGAAAGGGAATTTAAAGACAACAGTTTATGTTCTTTCAAAAAGCTCAGGTTTGACTATTATATTTTTGTGGCACTATAGAATATACCATTCATCCTTCTCTAGACGTATGTATGTGTACGTGTATCAGGAATAGAAAAAAAGACTTCGCCTTGTAGAGCAAAGCTACTGGTGGTGGCTCTCCAGAGGAGCGCGTGTAGAAGAATTATGAGGCTGGATCCAGGATCCATGGGGAAGAACACGTGACTAGCAGTGTCTACCATGTGAGAAGGTGGGATGACAGCATTCTTGTCATTTTTTTTCGACCCTTGTAGAGATGGAGGTTCAATCATGAGAGTAAATGATATGTAATATAGCCATTCCCATGTGACCCGTTTCTTTCACATTGACCCTTTTCCCAAGTTCTTGAACTGATTATTTTCTTGTCCGGGTTGCTCATCCAGATAGGCTTCAGATCTTTTACAAATTCCCTTTCTTGAATTTCTACTTAAGCCGTCTAGTACCACAGTTCCTTACATACATTAATTTTTTCTATCCCTTTCCTGAGGGCTCTAGTCCTTTCCTTAAAAAACGATCCAACAATAGATGCCTGGCCACCAGCACTTGTACCCCCAAAGTACCACCTGTCTGCTAGCATCCATTGTGAGCATCTTGACTATATGTTGTATTTACCCCATTACGACGCTTTGCTATTTTACCTTGTTCTACCCCATTTTCAACTACTTGAATAAAATTGGTGTTGGCTGTATTTTGACGTACTGTGTAAAACATTCATTGTTGGCATTTGCAGCTGGGGCATCTCACTCATTGCCTTTCCTAGTCACAGTGATGGTGTCAAATGCCTCCCTTCCCATAATTTCTCTTGTAGTAAATTGGCTACGTCCTGTGAAATCTGAGATCCAGCAATAACTTTATGTGGAAAACAAGTATTAACAGCTATTGAAAAACTCCTGCCCTAATGTTTAACCAAATAAGATGTTTTATTAGGAGCTGTATCTTTATAGCTTCTTTTTTAACAGCTGTAATAAACTTCTTTCAGAGCAATATGCTACAAGAGATCAAAGAGCTATGCTCAATTAGAGTCATTCCTTATTAACCATAGTCAGAAAAGGAAGAGGAAATAAATCAAAGTGTGTCCGATATCTCCTTTAGCAGACTGAGAGAGTATTGTGTCACTGTGATACGCAGCTTTCAACCAAATTAAAAGTCCTGCAAAGCACAGAAGCTCCCTGAGCAATGACAGTGGACCCGCTATGGAGATCACGCCTTGGTTTCTGATATCAGTGCCCCCTCTGAGCTCTTCAGAAGCATCCAGGGGTCAAAGGCAAAAAGCACGTCAACAAAGTCCTAGGATGCAGCCTGTTTCCCATCAGTGAAGAGACGTGCAGTGTAAGTTGACTGTACCAATTTCAGCTTGAGCAAAAGAACAGCAGGTTTCTAAGCAGCTGTCGTATATTAGATGAAGTGAGGTTATCAAATGCAGTAAGGGCAGAAAATGATTTAAACTGGGATTCACTGAAAAACAACCTCGCATCATGTGGCCTGGTGTGAAACCATAGCAGCAGAGCAGTGCAATACACGGCCTTAATGGGTCGAGTTAATCCCTTTAAAAGGGCTCAGAAAGCTACCTTAATTGTGCCACCATTTTCTATCCTTCCGGGTTCAAATGTCCAGTCATCTTTGACTGTTTGAACTCTTTCATGAGGTACATCCAGGCCGCACATCTATTGATCGTTTCCCCTTAGATGTCCTGTGTATCTGTCTACTTCTCATTCTGTCTGTGCACCTGTTCTTCTCTCTTTCTCAGTACAGCTCTGTGAATTCCTTTTATCATGATTTATGGTGAAAGAACTGAGTGTTAGGTCAAGTAAGTAACTTTCTCAAGGAGAAGCTGTAGTAAGCAGGGCTGATCGGGTTTCTTTTCCTGTGTGAAGCATTTCTTAACGGCTCTGCTCCACACTCTGATAAACAAAGGTGATGATTTTTTATTTTGAACCACGTCTCTGACTTCATTTTTTTTTACCACCCCCCTCTCCCATATTCCCATAGATATGACCACCTTGGGCTTTGATGTGAGGAAGACGAAGGTCACTTTCACTTGTGGATTCCTAGGAGGGTTTCTCTTCCACGAAATGTCAACTGTTAGCAAGAGAGTAAAATGGAAATGTCTCAGTCTCACTTTAACAATGTAAGAATTTCTAGAAGTCTGTGTAGCCTCGGTCCTTTTCCATATTATAACATTGCTTCCACTTTCCTCTTAATTCACCCCTTCCACTTCCGTAATAAGCAAAGAGAGCTTTTATCAAGAGAGAGTGGAAACACTTTTGCTCTGTTTCAGTATTCTTATCTCCATTTTGTGAGCTCTTCTGATTTTGTACTATCCATCAATTTGCTCTACAAAAGCTTCCCAGATGGATCTGTCTGCTTTTGATATTTTAATATCACAGAGACCACTTAAATTACTTTCCAGAATGCATCAGAATGACACGGGCCTAACATTTGCATAAATCTCATATGACAAACAAAGGCATGATGAAGCATTCAAATGGTAGTATTTTACATTAATCAAGAAAGGAAGTTATAAACTATTTTAATACTAAAAGGATTACAGAATGCCTTCCTATAATCGTTTTCATAGATGTCACTCATGAAACAAGAATGGCTCTACCTAGCGCATCTGAAAAGGAGTGATATGCAAAGCAAAACAGGGAGGCTAGTGTAGGTTGTCTAAGGGAGATGAACAATGTCAGAGTAAATGTGCCTGAGCTGGAAAATAAAGGCAGAAAGAATGTATGCCAGGGCAGGGGTCAGATATCAGTGGATTAAACCGGTGTTTAGTGTGTATGAATCCAACAAATATTTATTAAATTGATTGAGTGC